>NW_024425675.1:3496034-3690436 GCF_017311325.1 Ursus maritimus
ATCTGTTGTGTGATTCAGTTACGTATTGCTATATTTAATTGGTCTGTTTAAAAATCGATTTCTTTTCCTGTTTCAGTCTTGTAGTTTATAGATTTCCAGGAAGGCCTCCATCTCTTCAGATTGCTTAATTTATTGTATAAACAGCTGTTGATAAAAGTTTCTAATAATGCTTCCATTCATTGGAGTTGGTTATGACCTCTCCTTTTCATTAAGTAATTTTATTAATTTGGGTCCTTTCTCTATTCTTTTGGATAAGTCTTTGCAGTGGTCTGTCAATTTTATTAACTCTTTCAAAGAACCAACTTGGATTCTGTTGATGCTATCTCACTTTTGCCTGGTTTCTTAGTTCATTGATTTCTCTCTAATCTTGGTAACTGCTTTGCACATAAGTGGATTAGGCGGTCCCTCTGTTGCTATTCCAGCTTCTTGAGGTGAGAATATAAAACTACATTTTAAGATTTTTCTATTCTTTTGAGTAGAGGGCGGATGGCTATGTATTTTTCCTTAGGACTGCCTTTGCAGTATCCCATGGTTTGGACCATTGTGTTTTCATTCTTGTTAGTCTCCATAAATTGTTTAAATTGATTTTTGATTTCCTCGTTTATCAAATCATTCCTGAGCAGGATGGTTCTTAGTCTCCAAGTGTTTGAGTTTCTTCCAAATTTTTCCTTGTGGTTGAGTTCCAATTTCAAAGCGTTGTGGTCTGAGAATATGCAGGGAATAATTTCAGTCTTTTGGTATCGGTTGAGACCTGTTTTGTGACCAGAGACATCGGTCTATTCTTGAAAGAATGTTCCATGGGCATTAGAATAGAATAGTATCATCTTTGGTTTCTGGGGTGTAGTGTTCTATATATATCTATGAGGTCCAACTAGTCAAGTATGGCATTCAGAGCTCTTGTTTCTATGTTGGTTTTCTGCTCCAGTGCTCTGTCTATTGCTGATAGTGGAGTGTTGAGATCCCCTACTATTAACATATTTTTATCTATACGTCTCTTTATTCTGGTTAAGAGTTGGCTTGTGTTTCTTGCTGCTCCCCTGTTGGGGGCATAGATATTTATAATTGTCATATCCACTTGTTGGATACATCCTTTAAGAATAATATAGTGCCCTTCTGTCTCTAACTATAGTCTTTAGTTTAAAATCCAATCTGTCTGATATGAGAATTGCTACCCCAGCTTTCTTTTGAGGTCCATTGTCATGAAAGATGGTATTCCAGCCCTTTACTTTCAGTCTGAACGTATCCTTAGGTTCAAAATGAGTCTCTTGTAGACAGCAAATGGATGGGTCATGCTTTTTATCCAATCTGCAACCCTGTGTCGTTTATGGGAGCATTTAGGCCATTTACGTTGAGACTGATTATTGAGAGAGATGATTTTAATGATGCCATGTTGCCAGTAAAGTCTTTGTTTCTATAGATTGTGACTTTCTGTTCTGTATCCCTCTTGGGGCCTTTTTACTTTTATAGAACCCCCCTTAATATCTCTTGTAGGGCTGGTTTCATGGTTACGAAATTGGTCAATGACTGGCCATTCTGGAAGGTCTTTATTTCTCCATCAATTCTGAATGACAGCCTTGCTGGATAAAGGATCCTTGGCTGCATGTTTTTCTCTGAAAAAGCTTTAAAAATGCCCCCCCCCCCCAACCTTTTCTCTCATTCCAGGTCTGTGTAGACAGGTCTGACGTAATTCTGTCCTTTGCAGTACGTGAGAAATTTCTTTGCCCTGGCCGCTTTCAATACTGTATCCTTGGATCTAATATTTGTGAATTGTACTATGAGGTGACGTGGCGTAGGTTTGTCGTGGTTGAGCTTGGGAGGGGTCCTCTCTGCCTCTTGGACACGGATGTTTGTTTCCTTTGCTAGATTAGGGAAGTTTTCAGCTACAATTTTTTCAAATATCTCTTCTAGACCTCTGTTTTTCTCCACCCCCTTGGGGACGCCGATGATTCTGGCATTGGAATGTTTCATTGAGTCAGTAATCTCCCATAACCTACATTCTTGAAAATGGATTTTTTTTAGCCCAAATTCTATTTTAGCTTTCTCTTCTACTAACCCATCCTCCAATTCGCTGATATGTTCTTCTGCCTCATTCACCCTGGCCATTAGAGCCTCTAGTTTTGACTGCATTTGGCTCATAGAATTTTTAATTTCTGCCAGATTTGCTCTCATTTCCGCCCTTAGAGATTCTATATTCTCATTAACATTTTCGTTAATACTTTTTTCAAGTCTACACGTCATCTTGACCATTGTTACTCTGAATTCCATTTCTGATAATTTGGTTATATCCATATCCATTTAGTTCTGTGGCAGAGGCCACAGACTCATTGTCTTTTCTTTGCTGGGGGGGATTTCTCCTTCTCATCATTCTGATGAGGAGAGGTTGCAGGGTTGTCCAGAGCCCAAATTATTGACCGGGACGCAGGCATTGTGTACTTGTTTTATAGGGATCTTAGGGATGTGGGCTTCTTGATTTTTCAGCCTGCCTTCTGGGGGAGGGGCCTCCCGTGCCGATACTCAGGCAACCCTGTTTGGGTAGAATCTCCGTGTCCCCTGGGAGGTGGGTTGGTGAGGGGACACTGTGAGCCGGTATTTCCAGGCTTTTGTTCTCTGGCAGCTTTCCCTGGCGGTTTGCTGTGCCTCTTCTGAGAGTCAGAGCAGCAGTGGCGGAATCTCAGCCTCTGTCTCAGAACAGAGGGATCACGGACTGTTCTCCACTGATGATCTGGCCACTTTAACTCTGTTACTGTTGATGCTGCTCAACCCTGCAGCGTCCCGGGATGTGCACCCCACACCCGGCGTCCCAGCCCTCACTTCCAGGGCCCGCGCTTCTCTGTCCTTTGTGTTCCTAACGCCGCCAGCCGCCCCCGCGTGCTTCCGGAGCTCCTGGTCTCAGTCTGGTTCCAGTGAGCGCACCGGAGCTCCGTTTCAGTCTGGTGGCACGCGTTCCCCAGCTCACGGTCTCAGTCTGCTCTCTCGCGGGTGCCAGTCCCTGCGTCCACCTGCTCCCCCGTGCAGGTGGCTACCGCTTCCTGGTGCTCAAACGCGGTGGCTCCCTCCCCCTTCCGTTTATCTTCCGATATCTGTGCTCGGTTTCACAGCTCCCCGCTTCATACCTCATAACTCAGCGCTGGAGATGTTCATTTGTAGAGATCCAGATGTATCTTCATGCGTCTCAGGCTGATTCCATGGATGTTCAGGATGATCTGGTACCTATCCAGCTCGACTCAGGGGACCGGCTGAAAAAGGGGTCCCCTACTCCTCTGCCATCTTAACTCCTCCCCTAGGACATGGTCCTTATCCTCAAAGAGTCTATTTAACTGATGCAGAGAAAAAGGCTACTATGCAACAGCAATTAATCAATTATTGCAATCAATAAAGTGAAGTGCCAGAATGCATGGCTGTCCCTTCTGTTTTATCACTCAGTTGGCTGAAAGAATATACTGAAATGCAGATCTGGGCCCAAGGTGGACAGAGCCCAAGGGAAGCCTTAATTCCTTAGGTACCACTAATCTCCTATCTGTCCACCAGACATACTTGCCCTCTAGACCAGATTGGAGGGCCACGTCACTGGACATGGTCTGTGAAACATGGCACTGCCTGGAGCCAACCCAGTGGCTGGAGGCTGTGTGAGCAGGAAGAGGGGAGAGAGCATCCACAGGGAAAGTCTGAACTAGCAACTACAGGTCTGTTAGGGTTAGAGCCTCTCCATGAACAGTGCTTGTGCTTGTAGCCACGGAGGAGGAAAATCATTGTGAAATATTTTGATAGCATCTCTGACTTTTCCATGATGGATTCAGACTCAGTTCAGTTGTCTGTAGGTCTACAGGTAGATGGATTCTTGCAACCATAAGACCAACAGGATCCCTTGGCCTGTGGTTTCCTGATTATATAAAAGCATCAGCTGGTTCTTTCAGGATTAATTCTTCCATTTCTTCCATTTATCCCAATCTTTACTCTTCTCTCATCAAATCACTTTCTTTTCCCTTGTTACTTCAGCCCTTCCTAACTTATTTTTGTTCCCACTTCTTTCTAAAATGATGGACATATTTTTTAGAACTTGACAAGAATGGAGAACAAAGGGACAGAGATGGTTTTTATCTATGCATACAGATCCTCAAGGCAAGGTTGAGATAATCATTGGAGCAAAGCCAAATAAACATTTTTCTTTGTTCTAAATGCTAGGGCTGTGCTGAGGGGTGAGGTTCTGAGGTGATGGAAGGGGAACCTGTCTCAGTTCATGGAATGAGTGGCGTATTTGTAAGTCCAAAAGCAGGGAAGTTTTCCCCTTCTGACATTTTCTCAGTTTTATCACTACCAGGGGCCTGCACTGTTCCCGGGGCAGGAGCAGCTGCTCCTGGATTTTGTGCCAGAGCCTGGAAATTCCTTCCTTGCAGGGGAACTCATGGTGGCACTCACATCCTTGTTACCTCCTTCTTCCCTGCTGATTGGCCCCTGGGTGGGGCGGGCCTCCATGAGCGCGTGCAGTGAGGCAGTCCCTCTGTAGGAGAGGGAGCACAGATTGCTCTCACTGACTCATGTCTACCACAGAGGTCACCAGAGCGTAAGAGTTAGGTTAATCCCAAGAACTTAGAAGCAGAGAGGAACGCCCTTTGTGGTGGTTCTCTTCCTGTGAGTTCTAGGATGTTGGTGGGAGTGTGGAGAGTGAAGAGATGATATGTCAACTGACTCATCCTGTCCTTCCTGACAATGACACTGAGGGACAAAGGACGGTGAACACCTTGGGAGAAGCCACCATGCTTATCAGATTTGTGCACTCCCCACAGCAGTTGGAACAGGTTTTTGCTTACAGTAGATAGTTCATTCATATTTAGAAAACAGTAGGTATAAGCACCATATTTAATTCATGTGCTCACTCATTCACTGATTCCATGAACATGTACTGAAGGCCTACCATGAGCAAGGTCATCATGCTTTGGGTGGGATTGAGCACATTCCCCTGGGGATTGGCAACACTATCAGGTAGGATAGAGACAGAATCCAGTACCAGACGGATCAAGGAGAATATTTCACCTGTGGAGGCTGACCACTGAGAGACAGCTTGATGGCTGAAGAGTAATAGCCAGGGGGCTGGTGAGCTCAGCTATGATGGCACACGGATCAGTTACCATTTCTTGACGACTTACTATATATCATTCAACTCTTTTTTTTAAAGATTTATTTATTTATTTGAGAGAGAGAAAGAAAGAGAGAGAGAGTGAGCATGGGAGCAGGGGGAGCAGCAGAAGGGGAGGGAAAAAGAATCTCAAGCAGACTTCCCACTGAATGCAGAGCCCAACATGGGGCTCAATCTCAGAACCCTGAGATCATGACCTGAGCTGAAACCAAGAGTCGGTGACTTAACTGACTGAGCCACCCAGGCACCCCCATTCAATTCTTAATTACAAGCTTATGAAGTAGGCATTATACTTTTCCTTTTGTTTATTTATTTATTTAAATTTTTAAAAAGATTTATTTATTTCAGAAAGGGCGTGGGTAGGGGCAGAGGGAGAGAGAGGATTCTGCAGCAGACTCCCCGCTGAACATCCAAGGATGCTGACATCATGACCTGAGCTGAAATCAAGAGCCAGCAGCCCAACCAACTGAGCAACGCAGGTGACCCTATTTATTTATTTTTTGAGAGAGAGAGTGTGTGCCCATGCATGAACGGGGGTGGGGGGAGGGGCAGGGGGAGAGGGAGAGAGAGAATCCCAAGCAGGCTCCACGTTCAGAGTGGAGCTAACACAGAGTTTGCTCTCACGACCCTGAGATTATGACCTGAGCCAAAATCAAGAGAGGCTTAACTGACTGAGCCACCCAGGTGCCCCTCTACTTTTTACTTTGAAGATAAAACTACTGAAGTTTAGAAAGATAAATTTTCCCAAGATCACATGCATCACTTTAAGTGTTGGAACGAGGATTTGAGCCCAGGTCTCTTGATTTCAAGGCTTTCAACTACAATCTACACAACACTCCCACGTGTGATAAGGTACGTGTCTGTGAAGGGGCTCTCGTACGGAGCTACACATGGCCATAGGAGTCAAAGTGGCAGGCAGGGAAGCGGCATTACGAGACTCTTCCGTTTCATGGCAGGACCCTACTGTACCCAAAGAGGAAGGGAATTTGCAAGAATGTGGCAGAATATCAGGACATAGGTTTGAAGACAGAGCTCTAGTTCCAATGGGAATAAGGAATACAGGCAGGGGAACTAAGTGGACACCCAGTTATGGAAACTCCTTTGAATGGCCTGATCATGCAGGTGGATGGAAAAGTAGAGCCTGGTACACACAGGCAAGGATGATTCAAAGTATTTAATTATTCATATCTGGGGTCCAATAAATCAGAATAGACACTAGATTTAGCCTTGAAGCAACGTCCTGGTAAGCCTTGCTAACCAGGTGAATCAGATGTTAATCCTTTAGCTGTATAATGGGGTTACAGGGTAAGATGGGGGGTATAGGGGCATGAGGATCAAGGACTCCCCAGGCTCACTCTCACCACAGTGGCACAGAGGCCCTATCATTTTGCTATGTCCCAGCAGCCATATTTGTGTCCTTAGTAATCCGACTCTATGGGAGAAAGCTCACTTCAAATTTTGCCTGGCCTCAGTGAGACCAACACAGCCAGTACATTCCATGCCCTGAAAGAGTGAGGGGGATCCTGGGCAGGGGCTGCTTTCAAGAAGAAGGCAAGCACATGGCTGCCCCGAGGAACTGGGGAAGGAGGGCCAGACAAAAGCATCGTTACCCATCTTAATCATCTTAAATTCTTGTCTCCAGGATATATCACAGTTTCACATTCACATGGGAAATCAAGTGGCCCTAGTCCTTGACTTCTAGGAACTTTAATTTGAAATGAGTACCTACTTGGATTTGCATTTACATAGGACTTGTGATGTTAGGAAATAACATCTAGCTGCCCTCATAGAGACCAATGTAAAGTGACTTAAACCAGACAGAAGTATTTCTCTCTCCTATGTAACCGTCCAGGGCTGATACGTACTGGGGGCCCAGGATCGTCCTGTCTAGTTGCTCACCCTCCCTAAGGGATTGGTCGCATCTGCACTGTCCAAGATGGTTTAGCATCCAGTTGGCATATGAGCTATCAGGAGGAGGGTAAGAGGGAGAGGGGGCGTGCTTCTTCCTTTCGGAGCATGATCCGTAGATGAACACGACACTTCTGCTGTATCCCATTAACCAGAACTTGGTCACATGACCAATCTAGCTGCATGGAGCCTAAGATACGAATTCTTTATTCTGCAATGGTCTATCCAGCTAAAAGCTGGGGATTCTATTAAAAAGGAGATATTTGGGAACAATTAGCAGTCTCTGTCAACATACCCATTTTGGCCACTCAAATATGCATATGCATTCTTCGTCTCTCATCCCTTCATCCCAAACCACACCCAGCCCTTGCCCAGGAAAGACCATCCTAATGTCCCGTTCAGTCCCTGCATTCAGCTCAAAGTCTTGGATCTCTGGGGAACTGTCGTCATCTCTGTCATATCCAGATGAGGCTCCTCCCCATAGTAAAAACAAGTCATCCGTTTCTTCCTTGCACTCAGCATGCAGTGATAGTGCAGGATTAGATTAATGACAGTAAAAACTCCCATTCACAAGAGGGAAGAACAGGAAACATGCATGGTCATTGGTCCCTAACTATGATCAAATCCCGTCCGGTAGAAAGAGCAACGAATCCCCGCCCTGGCTGGCCAGTCATTTCCTTGGTCAGCACCCCGGGAGAGAAAGCCTGGGCCGCTGCCGAATTCACAGAGCAGACTGGCAGGCCAGCTTTGAAGTTTTACCTGTGAGTAAGAAACTGTTATTTCAGGTCCTTCTGACAGAAGAGAGACCGACATCCCCAGTCATACAGTGCTTTTAAAGTTTTTCAAAGACACCGAGGTCCCGAGAGATTAATTCATGGCATTCTTGTCCATCAGGCTTTTTTTATTTCGAGTGAGAGAAACCCACATCAAGTGGCTCAGGTGTGAGGGCAATGGAGGGGCTCACGGAGTCCAACTACGGGAAGGGCGACACCGCATCAGGTGTCAGAACGATGGCGCTGGAGCCGGACGGCTGCCGGATGTGAGAATCTTGTCTCTGCGGCTCTTGCTGCATCAGCCGCCCATTGCCCGCTACAGAACTGCTGCTTCGGCGGGGAGGAAACAGGCCCATGCGGCTCCCAGACCCCGCTGAGAGCGCGGACAGCCACCGTCTCTTAGTGCAAAGCAAGAAATCCGAGGGCAGAGCTCTGGTGGCCCGTGCCACGTGCAGTGAGCATCTGCCCCGCAGCCCCACTGGAAGCACTTGGTGGGGTGGGAGAGGGCGCTTTCCCGGCAGGAACGGGGGTGGGGGCTGGGCCACCACCATGGAGTTGCGCCTGCAGACCTGGCCGTGGCCGCCGAGACCGAGTGCAAGTTTTCTGATTCCGGATCCGGTACATTCTCCAAGTTCCATCTTGTCTCGTGTTGTTTGGTTTCGTCGATTTTTATTTCCACGTCCGCGACATCTGACGTCGTTAATTTTGGTTGGATTTGAGCTGTCGCATTCTAAATTCAGTAAGGAGACACAAGTGTCAGGTAATAATCCTTCTCAGTGTCGTGAACCAGTTAACACTGCTAACAGGCAGAACCATTAACATGCTGACTTTCCTAACATCATAATCCTCTGGCAGCCTGAGCTTTGCTGATTGATACTCGACCTAATAAAGCTGATCTGGATAAGCTTCCCTGGTCTCCAAGGACATTATTCTAACTGTGGGGATTTCAAAAAAAAAATTTTTTTTGTTGTTAAAGTGAGTTTAATATCTTTACAGAAATATACTTTCTAACCACCTTGCGGGGCCTGACTAATAGGAGTATCCTCTGTTCCAGATTATGGAAATGCAATCCGAAGCCGGAGGACTCTCAGTAGGCTGGAGGGCAAAGGGCTGTTGGCCCTGTCCACTGGTGTGGAAAGATTCAGTGGGTTAATTCAAGCATCAAGGCGGCTAACAAGGAAAGCAAGCAATAAAACTCCGGACAGAAGAAAGGAAGCTAGCAAACAATAAAAATGGCAGGAAGGTTCCCAACCCATCTGTAAGCCATTAGAATGTTGTGAACCATTTTCCAGGATATTTTTCTGATGTCGTTTTCAGCTTCTGTGCTTGTTAGGAAGAGCATTTGGGAACAAAGACCGTGCAGTTGAGTTAAATGAAGCTCTTTTAGGCACAACGGTCCCTGGGAGTTTCTTTGAAGGGTCTTGCTGTTCTGGTAGTAAAATTAGAGATAAGGGCAACCAACTAATGTGTATGTGCCCTTCAAGCAACTTCCACAAAACAGATTTTCTAAAGATGCAGTGTGCTTAAAATTAGAAATGGAGCTTTCAGATCAACGAGTGAAATACATTTATTTTTTCGTGTGAAGCTTTCTAGTTCTTGTCCTGTTGATATGCCAAAAGTGCTAAATAATCTACATTTTAGTTAATGGCATGGGGAAGATGTCTTTTACATTTTTTTCTTGTGCAGAAGTAACTTCTATTTTGACCGGTAGATCCCACAATTCCTAGACCCAAATCAGGGGATTAAATTTGCTAGCTGGGAATATTTCTGTAAAATACTCCCAAGTCCCTTAACTATTATAGAATTCAGCTAGAATAACTAGGAAATATTGGTTCAAAAATTTGGATCTAATAACTTATAAATAATTTTGTCTAAAATCTTAAAAGATGGATGTATTATTCTTTTGAAGTTAAAAAAAAGGTTTCCATTTTGAAAAATGTTAAATTCTGAGAAAGGATTATTAAGCAAGCTGTCCTTAAGGGGAACGGGAAGGAACTACTTTATATTCCTGTTCAAAAATTGTGTTTCCAATTAAATTTGTTTTAAGATATATCTTTTGGGAGGAAAAGAGATGTGGATGGTCATTTTAAAAATAAAAAGAAGATTTGGAAAGACCTTTGAAACTTGTAAAGTTTGATATGAAAAGTGTGTGTATGGGGGGGGGGCTTCCAGTGAGGAGACAGAAGGCTCTTACGGGTTCTGTTGCCCTCTCACCCTGCGCGCCAGCCTCTACTATCTGGTTCAGAAGAATACTGTCATACGTGGCAGTTGAGCGGGCATAGGCCGTGGAATCTGACATTCTAGTCACACTTTGGGACATTCTTCTATAGGACTGTATGCTCCTATTTACAATGGTTGAGTCACTGAACCATTGAGGACCACTGGATCCTCACCTGGAAAATGGGGAAACCCCAGCATTGTTGGGGGGACAAAACAAAGACACGTGTGCCAAGTGTTTGGCCATAATGAGATTTCAGTATATGTTGCTGCTATAATTACCAGGACTATTCTCAGAGTCAGGATTTCATCTGGATCCAGGACTCTCCTGCCCGCAGGGAGCTGGCCACAGGTGTGTATATGTCGTTTCTCACCTGGGAACGTCTGCTTCTCTCCCACCAAGGTCCGGCTCAGCAGCCACTTTCCACTGCATGCGGAGATTTTGAAGGGACGGCATCGAGTTTGTTTTTCATCTTAGCTATTTCCATCCAACTCGGTTTGATTGGGAACAGGCTCTTCTCTTGCCACCTGTCAGGGGAATGGCTTTGCCAGAGAGGAGGGTCTGCTCCCTGCTCCCTCACGCACTAGCCCGTCAGCTGTTTCCCATTTTTCTCACCTGTAGGGCTTTAGGGCCGACTTACTGAGGATTGGTGTGACCAAGGTGAGAAGAGAATAAAAGCATCTGGTCTCAGGGGCAGTCTGTTGTCTTGGCATCAGAGTTATGTCTCTCCCTTGTGCTGTGTGTCCGGTT
The DNA here is from genome assembly GCF_017311325.1 of Ursus maritimus. Lineage (NCBI taxonomy): Eukaryota > Metazoa > Chordata > Mammalia > Carnivora > Ursidae > Ursus > Ursus maritimus. Next base: position 3,506,818 of record NW_024425675.1, read on the forward strand.
TCCAGCTAACCTTGCCCTTGCTCACCCTTGTAGGGATGTGGGCTGCTGACATTTTCCTTGCCATGTTTCTCCATGACTGACCCTGCTCAGCAATCCCTGACAATCTTTGTTTGGATTCTGGATTTCTTGTCTTGACTTGAATTTCCTAACTACCATCTTGAACATTGTTTGCTTGTTCAGTCCTAGACACATTGCTGCCTGATCTTCTTTTCCCTTCTCATTCTCTTTTCCTAGCCTTTTCCCCATTCAGAGAGAGCAAGTTCGAGTGAACTAGTTGAAGGCAATGGGTATTGCATGGAAAGAGCATGAACTCTGCAAACATGCAGACCTGGAATTGAATCCTAGTTTAGCCACTTCCTTGCCCTGGGACACTAGATAAGTTACTTTCCCGCAGTTCTGAGCCCCAGTTCTTTCATAGGTAAAGTCACAAAAACCCTAGCCCCGTCACAGTGCTCACAGATACATTTTACATGTAGTGAGCAACACATGACCATGCCTTTCCATTAGGGGACTGGATCAGTAATTGGTAAAATGTCATTACAGGCCTGAATCTATGAACCAACAGTGAAAAGATAACTGTGATGTCATTCACATTACATCAAGATTTGTATAATAGCCATTTATTGTTTGGATGGAAAATGCTACCATTTCCTAAATGTCCCATTTAGGGAAAGGGTCAGTCTCGGTGTCTACAAAGCCAGCTCGGATGATGACCTAGGAGTTTGGACTGAATAGCATGGTGACTGTAAGTGTGGTTAGGCCTACATCCATCAACCAAAGAGCACAGTGGAAGCAGACACTGATGCCAAACATCAGGAAGGGTGTTGGACATGCCTGGCCTTTCTTTTTCTTTTTAGTTCTTTCTTTAAAATTGTATCTTGTTTTCTGTATCTTCCTTATAGGTTGTGGTAAGCCAATGAATCTCAGTTGAACATTTTGGTCCATGAGATTACTTCTATAAGTTAAGTTAACTGTGGTATACCAAAATCTGCATTACTTTAGAAGACACTCAGAAAAAAAATCAAGATTTCCAGCTTCTAAACCTGAGTCCTCTGTCACCTCATTGCAATTTCCCAAATTGACAGAGCTTCATTAGATTCTAGGGCTCTAGAGTCATGCCGAGCTAATCCAACCAGATTATTAACAGCTGACCTCATGTCCCTTCCTTATACAGTGTATGGATTGTTTGGGACTCCTTTTTTTTTTTTTCCTCTGTATTCCTAGAAAAGGGATTTAGATTATACACTATAGCTGATTAGAAAGAACCCATTCAGTCAAGCATTTAATATTGAGTTATTACTCAAGCCTGACTCTTAGAAATAGACATTGATCCTGCCCCTGAACGTGGCACTGGAAGAAACAGTGGCATTTTCTGCTCAGAGAAGAGCAGACAACATTTTCCAATCCTCTGTGCTGCGGTGGCACAGAGGTGGCATCCTCATTAAGCTTCAGGCTACGCTCCTAGAGAGCTAACCACCCAGTCCTAAGAAATGAAAGGTGACGTCTCAAAACATACTTCTCATGATAATCTCTTTCAAAATTAACACAGATAAAGGTCTCCAAAAGCTATCAAGGCAACTTATGACAGAGATGAATGTAGGCAATACCCTGTTAAGTATATCCATTAATCACTATTTTTAAAATTTTCTACAAGCAAAATTTTTTCTTTTATTTTTTAGTTATAGTTTGCCTTTGAACAAAGCCATTTGGTTAACTATTCAAGTGAGAGTAGATGCCATTAACCCATTCTCTCCCATGGATTAAACTTAAAGTGCTAAAGGCATTCATCACATCTTAGAATACAGACCAGAAGACTTACTACCTCTGCACTGATTGTATGATCCTTGGTATCTCACCAGGATCATTAAAAGGCATTAATAGACAACCGCTTGCATATGGTTCTTTGTCGGACATGGCCACATAGGAAGCAGACAAGTGTTTGCTTTCTGGGAATGTGTGTTTCTTACCACTATTGAAAATCTAGCAGAAGGTGAGGCTTACATTCCACTGGAAAGGTAGACTGGAGTAAGATTAGTATTGCCAGATCATGATAGGTGGGAATATTCTATTTCTAATGTCCCCTATTTGTGTTTCTGTCAAGCTATGTAGTTGAGCCATATTTTGGTTTAGAGTACCAGCCAGCAAAAATGTGTGTGTGTGTGTGTCTATCTGTGTGCATGCAGGTGTGTGGGGACCCATGTGAACATGTGCATATACACCAGTCATGATGTATTTACTATATCTCAGCTTTGGAAACGTAATCGCTATTTTCCAAAGTAAGTTCTAGAGACCTTAGACAACATATTATATGACCAGGAATCTGCAAAGAAGGTCCTGAAACTGAAGGATGATTTCCATTATGATGGGTCAGAATTACTCTAGAGGCATCACATTCTTTCTTTTTTTGGAAGACATATTCTCTTACTGCTTCCTTTAAACTCTGGGCTACAATTGTTGTGGATTTGGCTTCTGACCTCGCAGGAAGCACACCCAAAGCTCCTGGCTGACTCAGAACTTTGCTTCCATACACAGATCAGTGTTGGTTCCTCAGGATGACTGTCAGGTCTGTCTGCCATACCTTATTTCAGAAAACTCTGTACTCTTGGCCATCCCCTCACTCCATTCCCAATGTTAATAGAAAGGCAATAATATACCATTAAGGTTTCCTTCTTTGCTGACTGCTGTGCTTCTCTGAAACTTCTTTTTTATAGTCCCCTGATTATGCTCCTTTTGGACTACAGTTAGTTATCTTGTTTTTGTGAAGTGTCTTTTACTGGACCTTACTGTGTGGCATGTGCCATTATTTAGTGTCTGATTTCTTGGAGTCCCCTTTTAGGCTGCAGGTGCTCCATGAGTGATAGTCTGTCTAAAGCCCTTCTGAGACTTCCTAGGCCCCAGCTTCATCATTTATATACCATAATGTACCTTGGCTGTGAGGAAGGACCAAACAGTACAAGGATAGTGTATGACTGCCACGGGCAACTGAAACAACATATTTTTAATGGAATAATTCTATTCCTCTAAGATATTAAAATGACTTCAGGACCATGGTTTCTAAAACATGCCTATAGGTTCTGGTTCAAGATGGAGACAGGAGGCTTCTGAACTCCCTTCTTCCCATGAACACACCAAATCTATGGTCATACATGGAAGAATTTTCTCTGAAAGAAATCCAGAAACTAGGTAAGTGACTCTTACACATCAGCTGAGTGAGAAAAAAAAAAAAAACAGACATTGAAATTAATAGAAAAAGCTGAAACACAACTCTCACCATAAACTCCACCCAAGACATAGTGACATTATAGCTTGAAGCAAACTCACAACTCCCAGCTTCTCCCTAAAGAATGAAAGGTTTGGACCCAACATCTAGGACCTGTTTAGGCATTAGTTTTAAGACTTCCACCTGAAGGATAGACCCCTAATGCACCTAGATGTGAAAGACTCGCCTCCAAGAAATCCACAGACTATAGCAAACAAAGAACTAGTTCTTGATAGGCTTGCAAGTTCTCGTCATGGCTGTCTTTTTAGGACAGTCAGTGCAGAGGGAGCAGAAAGAAATGCCCATCTCACAGTCTTTCCTGAATGAGGCCTGTTTGTATACCCAAAAACCTGTGACCTGAAGGTCAGGCTCCTATTTTCAGTACACATCTAGGGGCCAACTGTGAAGAAGGCCAGTGAGAGCCACCTCCATGCTTTCCCTTTTCTCTGCTCCAGGTAGCTGGTATCTCTGCAAGAAGCTTGTGTACACATTTGGTGGCTTTTGTGGCTGTCATCCAAGGGACACAGCCCTTCATTACATGGTTCTCGTGACCAGTGGGACTTGTATTCATGGGTCCCACAGGACTGTAGCAAACAAAGAATGAGTTCTTAACTGGCTAATGCCACCCCCAATCAGGACTTAACGCAGAGGAAGCAGACAGAACACCAGTCTCCCAGTCTGAAAGAGGTATAATTGCATATTTTAAATGCTGTTGCATGAGTGTCTGTTTTCTAATCAGCCTACAGCCAAGTGCCAACTGAGAGTCTTCCCTTTGGGACACTGCCCTGTTTTGGCATACCCTTAACTACTGGGAACCACAAAGAAGGCAACTTGGACAATCACAAATGTGTAGAGACAACTAAGAGCTAGGGCTGGGCTGAACAATAGATTCATCTCAGGAGATGAGTCAAGACTAGGAGAGGTGAATGCCCAAAAACCAACACAGAGAGTTAAGGAAAAGGAAGAAAAAGAGGAATATGTTCCAAACAAAAAAACAAGATTAAACTCCAGAAATAGATTTTAATAAAATGGAGACAGTTGATTTACCTGATAAAGAGTTCAAAATAATGGTCACAAAGATGCTCACTGAAGTCAGGAAAACAATGCATGAACAAAGTGAGAATTTCAATAAAGACATAGAAAATCTAAGAAAGTATCAAACAGAAATCACAGCGTTGAAGAATATAATAATTGAAATGAAAAATTCAATGGAGCAGATATATAGCAGACTAGCTCAAATGGAAGAAAGGATCAATGAACTTGAAGACAGGGCCATGGAATTTCTCCAATCAGAGGGGAGGAAAGAAAGAAAGAAAGAAAGAAAGAAAGAAAGAAAGAAAGAAAGAAAGAAAGAAAGAAAGAAAGAAAGAAAGAAAAAAGAATGAAAAAGAGTGAAGACAGCCTGAGGAACTTATAGGGCACTAGCAAGTCAATCAATATTTACATTACAGGGGTCCAGAAGGAGAAGAGAGAGAGAAAGGGACAGAAAAAGAATGAGATCTTGGCATTTGCAACAACATGGATGGACCTAGAAAGTATAATACTGAGTGAAGTAAGTCACTCAGAGAATGACAAATACCATATGTGTTTGCTCATAAGTGGAATTTAAGAAACAAAACAAACAAAGAAAAAAAGAAACAAACAAACAGAAGATTAAATACAGAGAACAAACTGGTGGTTGCCAGAGGGGAGGTGAGTGGGGAGGGCATGGGTGAAATAGATTAAGTGGATTAAGAGTACACTTATATTGATGAACACCAAACAATGTATAGAATTGTTGAATCATTTTATTGTACACCTGAAAGTCATATAACACTGTTAATTTTACTTCAAAAAATAATTTAAAAAAGATGAATCCAGAGACCAAAATTGAGACACAATATAACTACTTTGTCAAAAGTTTAAGACAAGGAGAGAATCTCAAAAGCAGCAAAAGAAAAACAACTTGTTAAGTACAATGGAACTGTATATAACAGACTCACTTCAGATGCAAGAATATACACAGAAAGTGTAGGTATCAAAAGGATATTCCATGCAAACAGAAACTGAAAGAAAACGGAGGTTGCTATACTTTATCGGATATAATAGACTTTAAGGCAAAGACTGTACTAAGAGAGAAGTCCAGGTCATTGTAATGATAAAGCAGTCATAACATTTGTAAATATTTAAGCACCCAACACAGGACCACCTAAACACATGAAGAAAGTATAAGCAGACCTGAAGGGAGAACTAGATAACAATGCACTAACAGTAGGGGACTTCTACACACTAGTTTCTTCAATAGATCATCCAGACGGAAGATAAATAAGGAAGCACTGGACTTAAAATGGATTTAACAGACATTTACAGAACATTTTATCCAACTGCAGCAGAATACACATTCTTCTGAAGTACATGTGAACATTCTCCAGAATAGGTCCTATGCTAGGTCACAAAACAATTCTCAATATAAGAAGATTGAAATCATATCAGGCATCTTTCTGACTACAAAGGTATAAAGTTAGAAATAAATTAGAAGAAAAAACTGGAAAAATTAACAATTATATAGAGAATAAACAGCACGCTTCTGGAAAAATGAGAATCAAAAGAGAAATAAAAAAATAAGACAAATGAAGACAAATGAAGATGAAAATCCAACATGCTGAAACTTACGGGATGCAGCAAGAGCAGTTCTAAAAGGGAAGTTCATAGTGGTAAGTACCTACATAAGTAAAAGAAAGAGCTCAAATGAACAACTTTCTACCTCGAAGAACTAGAAAAAAGAGAAACAAAGTAAGCCCAAAGTTAGTACAGGGAAGGAAATGACCAAGATCACAGAGGAAATAAATCAAATACAGACCAAAAAGATAACAGAAAAGATCAATGAAACTAAGAGCTGATTTTTTGAAAAGCTAAACAAAATATACAAATCTTTAAGTAGACTTGCCAAGCAAAAAGTGAGAGGACTCAAATAATATAATTAGAAATGAAAGAGAAGACATTATAACTAATACCACACATATACAAAAGATCATAAGAAATTACTATAAACAACTACATGCCAAAAATTGGAACCTAGAAGAAATGGATAATGTCTAGAAACATACAACCTACCAAGACCAAATCATAACGAAAAAGAAAATCTGAACAGACCAATTACTGGTAAGGAGATTGAATCAGTAATTAAGAATCTCCCAATAAAGAAAAGTTCAGGACCAGATATTAAACATTTAAGGAATTAATACCAATTTTTCTCAGGCTCTTCCAAAGAATAGAAAAGGAGAACACTTCCAAATGCATTTTTACAAGGCCAGCGTTACTCTCATACCAGACCCAGACAAGAAAACTACAAGGAAAGAAAATTGCAGACCAATATCTTCATGAACACAGATGAAAAATTCTCAGTAAAATATTAGAAACTGAATTGAGTGATACATTAAAAAGATTGTACACAATCAAGTGGGATTTATTTGAAGGATACGAGGATGGTGCAACATCCACAAATCAGTGTGATACAACCCACCAACAAAATGAAGAAGAAAATCTTATGACCATTTTAATATGTGCAGAAAAAGCATTTGACAAGATTCAACATCCATTCATTTTAAAAACTCTCAACAAACTGGCTATAAAGGGAAGATACCTCAACATAATAAAGGCCACATATGACAAGTCTACAACTAATATACTCATTACTAAAAATCTGAAAGCTTTTTTTTTTTCTCAAACCAGAAACATTCTCACCACTTATATTTAACATAGAACTGAAAGTCCTAGTCAGAGCAATTAGACAAGAAAATGAAATAAATGGCGTCCAAGTTGAATTAGAAGAAGTAAAACAGTCTCCATTTGCAGGTGACAAAGCATTATATATAGAAAACCCTAAAGTTTCTACCCAAAAAACTGTTAGAACTAATAAACAAAGTTAATTAAGTTGCAGGTTACAAGATCAACATACAAAGATCAGTTGATTCTTATACACTAAAAATGAACTATCAGAAAGGGAAATTAAGAAAACAATCCAATTTATAATTCATCAAAAATAATAAAATAACTGGCTCCATCAGTTAAGTGTCCAACTCTTGATTTCAGCTCAGGTCATGATCTCAGGGTCATGAGATTGAGTCTTGTATCAGGCTCTACGCTGGGCATAGGGCCTGCTCGGGACTTTCTCTCCCTCTCCCTCTGCCCCTCTCCTCCTGCTTGCTCTCTCTCTCTCCCATTCTCCCTCTCTCTTAAAAAAAATGTAATAACTGGGAATAAATTTAATCCAGGAGGTGAAAGATCTGTACCCTGGGACGCATAAGCTATTGATGGAAGAAACTGAAGAAAACATAAATAAATGGAAAGATATTTTGTACTCATGGATTGTAAGAATTAAAACTGTAAAAATGTCCATACTGCCCAAGGTGATGTATGGTTTCCAAGCAACCTTATCAACATTCCAAGGGCATTTTTTCACAGATATAGTAAAGAACAATTCCAAATTTTTCTGTACTGTAAAAGACCTGAAACAGCCAAAGCATTCTTGAAGAAGAAGAAAGCTGGAGGCATCACACTTCTTGGTTTCAAACTATATTACAAAGCTATGGTAATCAAAACAGTATTGTATTGGCATAAAAACAGACACATAGATCAATGGAACAGAATAGAGACCACAGAAGGAAACCCATGTATGTATGGTTGATTATCTTATGACAAAGGAGCCAAGAATATGCAATGGGGAAATGATAGTCTCTTTAATAAATGGTATTAGGGAAACCAGCAGTCACATGCAAAAAAAAAAAGAAAAAAAAGAAAAAGAAAAAGAATCTGGGCCCTTATCTCACACCATACACAAAAGTCAGCTCAAAATGGACATAATACTTGTACGTAAGACCTGAAACCATAAAAATTCTAGAAGAAAACGCAGAAGAAAGAAATATGTATATAAAAAAATAGGAATATTATTCAGCCACAAAAGGAAGGAAATCCTGTCATTTGTGACAGCATGGGTGGACCCTGGGGCATTATGCTAAGTGAAATAAGTCTGAAAAAGACAAGTACTGTATGATCCCACTAATATGTGGCATCTTTAAAAAACCCCAACAAACTCCTAGAAACAGAGAACAGATTGCTGGTTGCCCGAGGTGTGGGGTGGGGGAGGGGAAATGGGTAATGATGGTTAAAAGCTACACAATACTAATTGTACGATAAGTAAGTTCTGGGGATGTAAAGTATAGCGTGGTGACTCTAGTTAACGATACTGTATTGCATGTTTGAAGGTCGCTAAGAGAGTAGATCTTAAAAGTTCTCCTCACAAGAAAAAAAGTTTTAACTACCGAGATGGATGTCAAGTAATTGAGGTAATCCTTTTGCAATATATATGTGTATCATTATGCTGCGTAAAACAATGTTGTATGTCAGTTACACCTCAATAAAAGGTCAACCGGATCAAATTGTAGTAAAACAAACAACTCTGCCGGCTCACTGGTGCTTCTGGTGACGTGGTCTTTTCTCGCCCTCTGGCTGAGCTCTTTTCAGATCCAGGCCTGTCCATCTGGGGAGAAGCCTGGAAATACAATGGGGGAAATGATAGTCTCTTCAATAACTGGTATTGGGAAAACCAGCGGTCACATGCAATAAATAAATAAATAAAGAATCTGGAGCCACATCTTGCACCATGTACGTTACAAGTTAGAGAGTCCCGATCTTGCTTCTCTGTCTGCAGGCCCCACTCTCTGTAATAACCATCCGTTAGCAGACTCACTCCAGCCTGCCTGGCCTGTCTAGTTTGTGGGTTCACTTCTCTGAACCCCAGGTGCCACAAAGGTAGAGCAGAGCTCCCAAGGTGGGTAATTTAGTGACACATAACTCAGGAGATTGCGATTAGTGGCCTGATAATTGTGAGTTCTTTGGAAGGCAAATATCCCTGAACATTTTATAGTTTTGTTGGCAGGATGGAGCTTATGTCTAGTATGCAAGACATAAGACAGACTGCTATGAGCTATGATATGGGGACTAGGGAAAACTTACTCTGTACTATAAAGGAGCAGAAATTGTCCTGCTCTGGCATGTCATGTTGCTCAAATTCACCACATTATACATTCCTTTGCTCTGAGGCATTGATGTTCTCCATTAAAATGCAAATATATTATCTGAGAAGGCTTATAGTATATGGACGAAAGCGTGCCAGACCAAGAATCAGCAAATTTGGCTTCAGCCCTTCCTAGCTAAGTGACCTTTACATGGAAGCCCAGAATACTAGCAATGAAAGGAATCTTAGAGGCTTGTAACCAGTGTATGAAATTTTCCTAAAACCTTGAATATTTCTAATAGCTAGGATCACAAAGCATGCAACATTATTCATTTAAATGTTCTTCCTTTCTTGATTCCAGGTCAGCTTTCTCGTACCCTTTTTACGATTACTGCCCCTTCTCTCTTCTGAGACACCCTCAATCCCCTCAACGTTTCTTCTCACACCCTGCAGTCTGTCACTGACATTTATTTCCACGAAATGGAAGCAAGCAGGATGTTTACAGTGCTCATCATAGGTGCCCTGAGAAGCATGGAGAAGGCAGGCACTTCACTACACTTGATATATGAGTGTCCAAATTTGCATGAAATTTTGGGGAGCCACATCATAATTTTATTCTTTTTGAGTTAAAATCAACTAAAGGCTCTAAATCTTTTCCTGGTAAGATGATGTCATTCTCCTCCTTTCCTGCAGGGGAGCTGGTTTTGAAAAATCCTCTTAGGGCAGGATTTTAAATTTATCTCAAATACCTTTATCTCACTTCATGTTGAACAAGCAACAGATTTCTTGGAATCAGGTTTTTTTTTTTAATCTCCAAAATGAAAATGATGATACCTCTTCCGTCCACCACGCACTCCCACAGTGCAAGTCAAGCTGTGATATATGGGAAGGATGCAGGGTGCCTGTTTTAGTGCAAGCTCCAAGCCATTGGTGGCAGCTTCCTGAAGTGCAGCACTGACATAATTTCTGAGAGCCTGTCTGGAATAGCTGGAAAGAGAACTGTGATTTGTGATGTCTGCCATGGGGTGTGTGTGCGCGCGCGCGCGCGTGTGTGTGTACTATATCTTTCTTGACACAGATTTGTCATACTTATATTATACTCATGCAGGAAATATCATTATTAATTCATTAACATTGGAACACATATTAATCATCCATCTTGCATTAGAAAGCAGGTACATCGTGATGAGAAAGGAGCATAACACATTCTACAGAAGTGTTTTCCAGCTGGACACCTGAGGGCATTGTAGGGTATAGATGAGGGTGAGAGCTGTCACAGCAAGGAAAACGAATGCCATGCTTCTATTCATTTACCCCTCAAATCTGAATCCAGAAACAGTCCTCACCTAGAAACATGGGTCAACATAGGCTCTACGGATTGCCCTTGCAAGGACTTTAGACCAGGAGTTGTAGTCTCTAATGTCTACACTGGACACATTGGTAACATCAATGAGGAGGTTGGACGAGGGAGGGCTGGGGAAGTGAAACGAAGTGAGCAGTATACACTCTGTCTACAGGGAGCAAGCAGGCCCCTGTTTCAGTTGCTTACTGTCAGAAGTGAATATGGGTCCACTATTGCCAGAACAGTCTACTTTCAGAGAAGCTGAAAATCTGGCATTTTATGTAAAATATTCCACTTAAAAATGTTGACTCAATTAAAAAAATAACTGTAGAGTCCACAAAACACATCTGTAGGCCAGATTCAGCCTCCAGCTGCCAATTTGGGACCTCTGTTTTAGATGCCACTAGAAAAGGAAAAATTAACTCTTATTAACAAATGCTTACACATATGCAATTCAATCCCATTAATTACTGCCAAGAGACAGTCACTGGCCACCCAAAGCCCCAGGTTAGCAGACGTGGATTTGACCTATAAGAATTTTGAATTGAGTAGAGGGTGATAATTTCAAGACACAAATGATTTTAATTAAGAGAAATTGTGGGTGCCATAAAAAATGTACAATAAACATGCTGCAAGGAATTTTTTTTTTTGGTGGGGGAAGTTTTTTGGAGTGTTGTAAGGGGGTTCATGGTGGATGGGGATAGCATTGGAGATGGGCCTCATGGAATGGAAGGATCTCTAGGGAGGAACAGAATGGACAGAAGCCAGGTGAAAAATGGGGGTTTAATTTGTTGAAGGGTGAGTAGTTTCATGGCTTGGGACTTACAGAGCAGGTAGCAGAACAGTAAATGGAGAGGTGGGATATAAAATATCAAGTGATGGAGGTCTCTGAAGGCACATGAGAGAAGTGTGTACTTAATTCAACAGGCAATGGGGAGGCATTAAGCTTCTAAGCAGGATAAACGTGATTGGAGCTGGACTTCAGGCTAAAATGTACAGCATATTCAAGAGGCAGAATGTAAAAAGACTGAATTGAAATCTGTTTTAGTATTGGAAAGGGTAAGAATGGCCTGAACTATCATGGTAGACGAGAGACAGAAGGAGGGAAAGATGTGAGAAAAATTGGGAAGATAAGATAGATGTGATTTCTCAATAGATTAGATGCAGGGACCAAAAAGTAAGTTGAAAATGATTCCCCTGTTTTGAAATAGGGAAAGTTGAGAATATAGGAACTGGGAGGTGGGGAGAAGGAGGCCAGTGAAGAGTTCAGTTGGGTTATCTTGAGTTTCAGATGCTTTCAGTTGATGAAGGTATGGACGCAAAGTACACAGGTAGCTGTGATTGTGGTGTGAGTCACAGAGGTTGCGTCAGAGACAGAGGGGGAAGGAAAGGAAGGGAAGGAAGGGAGGAAGAGAGACCCAGAGGCTTGGAAGGCAGCTATAGGAGATAAAATTTGGCCATGGAAACCACGGAGGTATGAAGATGCCCTTCCTGACTAAGGTTGAAGAAAGGAGAGGAGGGTGGGGGAAAGGAGAAGAGCAGCCTGGTGCTAGACAGACTTTGGAGGGTGCTCGTGCTCGGTGGATGGGAGCAGAAGCAAAAGGATGGAAGAAATGATCCATGTGGGGTGGAGGAAAGAAGCCAGCAGAATGTCAGAACCCAGATACCAATGGAATTCAGTACCAATCAGCTAGCTCTTAGAGGTCTGGAAGGTGAATGCTACATCTTGACCTTTAATTATCATTCTACTAAATTGTTCTCAAGCAGGCTGCCCATGATCTCTTTGTCCTGAAACCCAATGGTCATGTTTTAATCTTCATCTATCAGTAACACTTGGCACTATCAATAGTTTTCTCCTTCTTGAAACACTCTTTGCTCTTATGGGACCATACTCATTTGGTTTTCCTTCTATTTCTCAAGCTCTTCCCACTCAGTCCTCTTTCTGACTTCCTCTTCCTCCAATCATTACTAAATATTATTGTTAATTAGGTTTTTGATTCTGTTCTCTTCTCCTCTTAGTTTCCTGTTTCTGTCCTCCAATGACTTATACTGCCATTGATAAATTAATGAATCCCAGATCCTTTCTCCAAGTCAGAGCTCTTCTCTGATCTGCACACACACATGGTCAATTGCTGAACATCTCCAAATGGTTGTTCCACGAGTATATGAAACTCAACAACAGGAAAACTCAATTTATTATCTCCCTGCCTTGTCTACTCATCCTCTTCAGGCTCCTACAAAACTACCACCTCCCTTCTTCTCATGTAGCGACTGATGCTATTTACCCAGTTACCCAAGGCAGAACCCTGGACAACATGCTCAACTTCTCCACCCGTGCACTCCCTATTCAAGCAATCACTGATGCCTGCAGTTGTTTCTTCAATGTCTGGGATGTCTGACCATTTCTCTATTTTCCTAACTGTTCTGGCCCAGATCACCATCTTTTCACGCTCTAATTTCTCTCCTGATGCCAAGTCTTGACTGTCTTCCATTTATTCTCCACACTATGGCTTTATAACATTTGATCATTTTACTTTAGTGAGTTTTCCCATTACCCAGAAGATACAGTATTAGCCTCTTAATATAGCCTACAAGATCTTGGCATGGTCTCACAACTGCACATCTCTCTGGTTCATTTGTTTCTTTTTTCCCTTTCACGTCTCCCCTTTCTCTCCCCTCGTACTCCAGGTTGGCTTAAAACTTAAAACTTTTCCTCTAAGAACATACTTTTTCTGAACTCTTCACTTCTTTATGACCAGTTTCTTCTGCCTAGAAAGTATGCCTTGACAAAACTATCACTTCTTGCTAGATGCTACTACTCTTTCTGATTTCAGCTGGGATAGCTTCTCTCTCTCTCCTTTTTAGAAGATTTTATTTATTCATTTGTCAGAGAGAGAGAGAGCACAAGCAGGGGGAGCAGCACGCAGAGCAGGCAGAAGGAGAGAAGCAGGCTCCCCGCTGAGCCAAGAACCCGATGTGGCACCCAATCCCAGGACCCTGGGATCATGACCTGAGCCAAAGGCAGATGCTTAACTGACTGAGCCACCCAGGTATCCCTGGGATAACTTCTCTTTTGGGAAATTTTCCTGAGGCCAGGAAAGCATTCTGCCCCTCTCTATCTTGTGGCCACAAGTCATAGTTGTTTATATAATTCTGCCTAACTCTCTTGAATTGTTATCTAGATACTAATTTTTTCTCAAATCTAGTGTGTTTTGTATTGCCTGAAAGATAATAGCCTCTTAGTTATTATTTATTAAATTGGTTATCAATGAACTATTATATTTTACAGATACAAAATTATGACTTCAATAGCCAGTTCAATGGGGTGGCTTGGACATTTCCCCCTGGAGTATTTTTAAAAGGTTGTGGGTCTTGGGGAAATGAATCAGTGACTGAAGCTTGACTTTGGCACTAATTAGGTGGCGTGCAATCCATTTCGGGAATCAAGACACAGGATCACAGATTATATTCTTTAAAAATATTGTTTTATTGTTTTAAAGCATCATAACTTTCACTTAATTATTTTCTGAGTGTTGTTTCTTAGATTCTATTAGTTTGTCAGCAAACACTGTTTTCTTATAGACTGTGCAAAGATAAACTTTAGTATAATGTTCGATTGCAAATTAATGAATAAGAATCATAGACTGTTAAAGCTCAAAAGGAATTTAAAGATCACCTAATTTAAATACCTGACTTTGTTAGTTGAGTAATGAAGTTCTGCCTCTCTAACGAAATGCCTTACTTACATCTACTTAATAAGTAGATATTTATTGATTCCTTACTACAGGAGGTATTGTGCTAGGTGGAGTCGGGGGAGTGACATTAATCACTTGTGTTATCTCATTTTAATGGTTCCTGTGTCAACTAGTTTATTGTCCACACTGAAAGAACGATACGTTTACATAAGCAGACAACTAAGTCTACCGGTTAGGGTAAGTACAAGTGAATGTTAGAGATAAGAGCTGGTAGGAAGGAAGGAAGAGAGCAGGGACTTTGGGCTGGGCTGGTCAGGAACAGGCTTGAAGATTATTGGGAGACTTCATTGTGTAGGATGCCAACCCCAGAATCAACCGCTCTGCTCCTTATCTCTCTTCCCAGAGCATCAAGTCGATAATCACACGTTCTTTGGAGGGGCTGGAGTTAAGGTTGAGGCAGAAGTCAGATGGCGGGGACACAATGAGTCAGAAAAAGGTCTTGATGGACAAGGTGGGTCAAAGTGCATGGAGTAAGATTTCCCGGGGTTGAGTCATTCGTAGGGAGCCTCACTCTGTCCAGCTCTGTAGCAGGCGGTCAGTAAGATGCAGAGAGAGTAAATTGTTCTGTTTACAATAAAACAGAAAAAGCTTAATTACCTTTCTCATTTTCCTTATTAAGCTCAGGCTTTTTTAAGTTGATTATTTGGAACCTCTGACATGTCAGCACTATCTTTTTGGCTGTTGACCTTTTCTCTCCTCATCAGTTAGAGCTAGAAATATGTTCTCAAGGAAAGCAATTTGAAGAATATTCATCGAATCGTAGTTCTGATATATAAGGTTACGTCTCTGGATTTCTCTGTTGGTTTTGCTTTCTGGGAGCCTGTCCTAAAGGTCTGCAGGATTTGGAAGTAGTGTTCCCCTCACTTGTTTCTGATGGTGAAGCCGTGAAATGGCCCAGGATTGAGAGAAGGGCTTGTGTTGTTTCCCATAGTCATACATCTTGATCATAAAGGCTATGCCAGATAGCAGAGAGTTTATTTGTAGGTCTGAAGACGGGGGTAATCCTGTAGGGAAAAAGAGATTTGAATTATTGACTTTTTCACAGACATACGCAACAGCTTTCTCATGCTTAGCTATCGAGTCTCAGTCCTGTGCCTTTATAACCACCACTTGTGTTCTAATATTCCCACCAGTTGTATGTTACATTTTCAAGAATGGCTTTCTGCTCATAAATGTTGTCTTGGACGAATGCTAGTGCTCAGGATCCAACTTAACTTTTTTTAATGACTCGCCAGCCAATGCGTCCCTTTCCATCTTCTCATTTTTTAAATGGAATTGAGGATTGTTTTTGGCACCTCCAGCAGCCTGGCAGGAAGGCAGGGTCTAAACATATTTATAGAAAAGGGTTGAATTCTGAACTGGCGGTGATTCTTATCTGTCAGCTCTTTGATGTTGCCGCTGTTGGAATAATTTGTTTTCCAGGAGCTGACTCACCAAACTTCTATTTAGAAGTGGTAGTTAATCTTTAATTAGCAACGATGCAAAAACAAAACTGGAAAAGAGGATAAGTAAGTTACTTTAGAATGTAGTATGTATTCATAAATGTTCAGTCGTTGTTGAATTGCAGTTGTGCTTTAAACTTAGAATGCGTCATAGCCAAAAGGAAACAGCCATGTCTCTCAAAATTGTTTCACCTGCAAAGTGGTGGTGCGATTCAGTGGCGGAGCGGGGAGACTGTGCTGAGATTGTGGGATTGCGGGATGGGCCCCTTACAATGAGCGTTTCACTGAATGTCCGGAACTGCTGTGAGCAGCTTTCTTTGGAGCAAACTGTGTGGCCACGTTGGCCTTTTAAAATTGTCCTTCTTGTTCTCCTCTTTGGGATCATTTGGGATCATTCTATCAGATTTTTATTTTTGAGAGACCCTTTTCCTAAAGGTAAAATCATATTATTGCCCTGTCCTTTTATATTCTTGTTGACAAGATTCTATCATGACCTGTGTCTTCCTTTGAGAGACCATACTTACCGGGCATAATTAGGTAGAGAGACACTGTACTTCGAACTACTTGCTTTTCTAGTAGTACTGATGGGTTTTGGTGAAATCTTGGGGTTGGGTCCCCATTTGACCAGAGACATTGGCTCCTGAAGCCACCCTGGCCATGGAACATCATTTCTCCTTCTCCAAAGACAATGAGCCCATATGGGGTTTGACCCTGCAACCCTGACATCATTAGCATTGTTTTTGAAACATCTAAGCTAACCCAGTCACAGCATTCGTGATTTTGTTATGCTAGTTCAACTGCCCCAGAGAGGAAATAATTTCCGCTCAATTGCTTGTGAATTGCTATTCCTCTGTCCAGCAAAAGGGATCCTGGTGTCTTTCGGGGTCATTGACCTGCCTTCTAGGTCATCTGTAACATTACAACTTTTTGGCTGGTTTTGCACCTGGTCAACAAGCACTCGACCGGTAAGATCAGGACGTTTTCTGAGCTGTATCACTTCATCTGCATTTGATCAATTGATTTATTCATTATCACTATCGAATTCCTTTTAGAGATTGAGTTTATGCCTTTTGATTAATCAGAGAATGCTCTTTATGTCTTAACATCAGACATGAGAATGTGCTTCTTGTTATATTTGGTGGAATTTAAGTCCTTTGTGTAACAGTCTTTCTTAACCCGACAACTCACATGATTTCATTTAAAAACTATATTTGATAATACTGTTGGAAATTTGTAAAGCAGTTGAATGTTTGAATGCTTGTTTGAGAAAGCAAGCTGCATAGTTACCCCTCTTATCAACCATGGAAAGCTTTGTACACGAGACACCAATGCTCCATTTCAAAATGAAAACCAGACACGGGGCTGGGAAGAGGGAGCGATTGAGCTATATCAAGGACACCGGAAAGGCCTCCATCCTTCTAGGATTTTCTATATGATTTACAAACTGTTAAGGAGCACAAACAGTTTCTGTTTCAATGTCATGGTGGGAAGAGGCCGCATGATCCTTGAGAGGCTCGCGCTCTGTAGTTCGGCTCAATTCAAATGCTCTGGTCCGCATAAAATACGGCAGTCGGAGAGGAACAGTTTCACGCCGAGGCTCACTCACCTCTCAAGGACAATGGGTGGCACCCACTTGGCTGCTGTCAGAAGCCACTTCTCCAGAGGACTTTGACCATTCCGACCTTGTACTGCTTGGTCCTCTTTTGAGGAGGGTCTTGGGGCTCAGCGATGCATCGTTCCCGGCCACATTACGGATGATCCTGACACTTCAGCCAAGCCCAGCGGATTTTTCCGGCTGGCCACATTCTCTTTATCTTGCCTGCTGATCAGAGTGGCAGCAATGTTCCCATTTTATCATATACTGTTCTGGGCTGTCATTTAGAAATACTCACAGGCTCACCCAGTGAATATTGATAAGATACCTTTGGAATGAGATAAAATGCGGTAAAGGAAGCATATCTTTCCAATGTGATAAAGAACTTAGAATATGTGATAAAATGTGATAAAAGCATGCTGCAAGGCCATTATTGAGAAGAGCTGTCCCTGTGCCCTGCATTCGTGATGTGGGGGGGGGGGGATGACAAGGGAGGATGCTTATTGCTTGGATCTTCTCTTTCAAAGGTTTGGGGGCCTTTCATTTGTGCTTCTAAGGGAAAAGTTCTTTGAAGGTCATGTTTGAATTAAAAGCTGTATTTATTATCTGTTTTTCCGTGTTATCTATATTACAATTGCACACCGAGTTTGGGAGCCGGGATCTCCTGAAGGTAGCTGTTTTCTAATCCGCTTTCATCCCACCCTCTGGTGTAGTATTTGTCAGAGCGGGTTTGCATCTGCTGGGGCTGATAAGGTGGGAACCGCTACCTGACTACATTATTATAGTTCTCTCGCTCTCCCTCTCCTGGCTACTTTGAAATGATTATCGCCTCTGGACTCCAGTCATCTGCTAAAAGATAGCACAACTGCCAGCTAGCGCACTTTCCTCCTCACTTTGAAGTCATGGTGGCTCCAGGTATCGCCGGCCGGTGGGACATTCTTGTTACAGGGCGAGTAGGAAAGGAAAGGATCTGTGGGGAGGGGTCAGAGTGGTATGAAAAGGAACAGGGTGAGTACTGTTTTTTTTTTTTAAAGATTTATTTGTTTTAGAGAGAGCATGAGTGGGAGGGGCAGAGGGAGGGGGAGAGAGAATTTCAACCAGACTCCACACTGAGCCCATGTAGGGCTCTATCTCATGACCCTGAGATAACAACCTGAGCAGAAACCAAGAGTCGGTGGCTTAATTGACTGAGCCACCCTGGTGCCCCTGTTTTTATAACCAAAAGCCAGGGTTCACTCCTTGTTCAGATTTCAGAGAAGACAACTGATCTCTCACTTGAAAGTGGCGCTAACCTGGCCATTCTACCATAGGGCTTGTGCTGTGGCAGGTCCAGGAAGGGGGAGCTTAGGGCCAGGAGCAGCATCCTTGAAGTCACCCCATTAGGACAATACTTTTTAAGTCTGTCTAACTTTTTTAATTTAGGAGAAAAGGAATAATATTAATAAACAGCAGCTGATATTTATTGAAAGCCCACTATTTGCCAAGCATTAGCGTTTACATTACTCTTTGAAAAAGCCAATGAAGGAGATCCTGCGAAAATCATCATTTCATAGTTGATGAAGCAGAGGCTTGCTTAAAAAAATTAAGTGATGTGCCCAAGGGTACAGAGATGTAAGAGAGACATGAGCTGAATGCCTGCAGTCCTCAAGCTTTTCTCAGTGAGTTTCTCTTTGGGTACCTTCCCTGTCCAGAAGAGATAATGTCACTCCTAGCCACAGCCTTCCATAGGCGTTAGAGGACCCTGGAGGAATGACCGGTAGGGTTCCTCCCCTTCCCAGCTTTATTGAGATATAATTGACATACAACATTGTGTAGGTGTAAGGTATGCATTAATACACTTGTATGTGCACAATAATTACCACCGTAGCATTATCTAACACCCTCACATCACATAATTGCCATTTCTTTTGGGTGGTGAGAAGTTTAAGATCTATTCAATTTTCAAGTGTACAATACACTATTTTGTTGTTGTTGAAGTCTCTTCAACACAAAATGTTACATTGGTTTCAGGTATACAACACAGCAATTGGACAAGTCGCCGCTATGCTCGGCACAGATGCAGCCACCATCTGTCGTCGTACGACACCATCACAGTACCACTGACTATATTCTCGATGCTGTGCCTTTCGTCCCCATGACTTGTTCATTCCATAACTGGAAGTCTGGACCTCCCACTCTCTTTACTCATTTTGTCCATCTTCCCACCCCCTTCCATCAGCTTGTCCTCTGTATTTACGGGTCCGTTTCTGCTTTGTTTGTTTGTTCATTTTTGCTTTTTAGATTCCACATAAAAGTGAAATCATATGGTATTTATCTTTCTCTGTCTGACTTACAGTATTATTATTAACTGAAGTCACTATGCTGTACATCAGATCCCCAGATCCTCACCTTATAACTAGAAGTTTGTGCTCTTTGACTGATATCTCCCCACTCCCCCCACCATTCCCCCAATCCCTGGTAATCACCAGTTGACTCTCTGTTTCTGTGAGTTTGGCTTTTTAGATTCTATGTATAAGTTATATCATACAGTATTTAACTTTGTTTGTTTGACTTAATTCACTTTGCATAATGCCCTCAAGGTCCATCCATGTTGTTGCAAATGGCAGGATTTCCTTCTTTAATCACTGAATAGTATTCCATTATATGGTGCGTGTGTGTCTGTGTGTGTGTAGGGAGATACACATCTATATCTATATCTATATCTATATCATCTATATCTATATCTATATCTATATCTATATCTATATCTATCTTCTTTGTTTATTCATCTGTTGGTAGACTCTTAGGTTATTTCCATATCTTGGCTATGAGAAATAATATTGCAATGAACATGGGGGGTGCAGATATCTCTTTGAGATCCTGTTTTCATTCTCTTTGGATATATACCCGGAAGTGGGATTGCTGGAGTATATGTTAGTTCTATTTTTAATTTTTGGAAGAACATCCATACCACTTTCCATATGGCTGTACCAATTTGCATTCCCACCAACAGTGCACAAGGTTCCTTTTTCTCCACATCCTTACCAACACTTGTTATCTCTTATCTTTTTTGGACAGCCATTCTAGCATGTGTGAAGTGATCTCTCATTGTGGTTTTGATTTTCCTTTTCCTGATGGTTAATAATGTTAAGCACCTTTCCATGCACCTGCTGACTGTGTGTCTTTGGAAAAATGTTTATTCAGTTCCTCTGCCATTTTTAATTGGATTTTCTCTTCTTTCTTTCTTTCTTTCTTTCTTTCTTTCTTTCTTTCTTTCTTTCTTTTTCTATTTTGGGAATTGAATTGTATGAGTTCTTTATACATTTTGGATATTAACCCTTTATCAGATATATGATTTGCAAATATTTTCTCCCATTCTGTAGATTGCCTTTTCCCTTTGTTGATTGTTTCAAGACTCATAGGTTTTTGAGAATCTGGGGGAATTCATAATGAGGTCAAGAAAGCATTTGAACCTATGCCTGTTATCATGCCCCCTTTTACTTGATACTGCAGTAGGATGATTATATCTGGTTCCCTTTTGAGCTGAGGGATATCAACTGTTCATTATAAAATTTAAATTTGTTGTGAACTAAAAACTGTTTCTAAGGCTTGCCTCTTTATTACTAATATGTCCCCCCTTTCTCCAATTTTCTTTTTTCTTTCTTTTTTAGATTAAGTTTTAAATTTTAATTCCAGTATAGTTAACATATTAGTGTTCCCCATTTTTCTTAATGATCACTGGCTGGGATTGATAATTAATATAGAACAGTTGCAGACTACTGACTATGTGTCAGGCCACATTATCTAATTTAATTTCCATTTTACAGATGAGGAACTTGAAGCCTAGAGAAGGAAGTGACTTTCCCAAGCTCGCATGTGAGAAATCTGACCCTCGAGGCTGAATCAGGGGCTGACAGAGCCTCTCAGGGGCAGCTCTAGCCTGCTAGGCTGAGGCTGTGCTTTATGGTGGTGACTGAGCATGTGCCATATATGGTGGGAATGCTCAAAAGTCAGCATTTACTTTTGTTTTGAGAACTGTTTTCTTTAGCATTTTTCCCCCTTCAAAGTGTAGATACCCAGAAGAAAAGATAAAATTTCTACCATCTTGAATAAGATTTTGAGATTAAAAAAAAAAAAGATTCCTGTTTTGTTTTGTTTTTTAAATTAACTTGGGATTAAGATTTTTCCAGAATTTCTACTTTATGGGAAAAAGTACAGCTACAGTTTATTCTGGGAGTAAAGGTACGCCGTGGCACGTGTAGAGGATATGCCACCAGAAGACTGGGTTAGAATAGAGCTACCACCTGGCACAGCCAATCAATGCTGTAGTTTCCAGATCTGCTGTCCATTTTCAGATGAGCTTGGCATGGATTTAAGTCACTCATGGGAGGTTTCCACAGGACTCATAGCTAGACTGGAGAGATTTTAGTTCCTGCCTTCCCATTCTGTCTTTGCCCCCCACTCAGAAACACCATAGCAGGAGGAAAACTGACACAGAGCAAAAAAGGAGTATGATCCTTCCAAAATACACACACATTACCATCTTGGCCCCAACACACCAAGCCTACCTTACTCTGAGATCCAAGGGAGCTGGTGGGGTATAGAAGACCCACTGAGAGAAAAATATCTTCAAAGAAAACTCACTTCTCAGAAGAATGTTAAAGTTTGAAGAGAGCAGCAGAAAAAAAAAAAACTCCTTGAATTTTGTTTTCCTTTTTGATTCTATTTCCCTTTGCTAAAGGTTGGAGGGAATGCTATCTTTTTTCGCCTTTCTTCCTATGTATTATAAATATTTGTTCATTTGCCTTTGATCCTTAGGGTTTCTAGATATAAGGTATTTTAGAAATGCAAACTGTTTGTTATTAATGTGTATCATTGCTTGTTTTTTTGATTTTTCAGAAGTATTCATCTTGTTTATATATTTCCTTCTGTTAGCTCAGTTCTGCTTTAATGGCAATTTTATTTTATAATTTACATTATTTCCTCTGATCCTTATTACTGAATGGGTTACTTTAATGAAAAATGGAAATAATTACTGATTCTACTGAAGGAAATGTCTTTATTTCACTCAGAGCTGTCACTTTTACTTGTAAGATAAGATTATTTTAAATGGAATGAAATTCTGTAAAGCTGACTGTAGTAAGAAATACTGACATGCAGTGATAGAGGAAACTTGTGTTTCTGATTGAAGTCAAAACATTGAGTATATATTTTACTGGCCTTATAAATAATTTCCAAAAATTACACCACAAAACTGCCCATACAAGTCTTATTCTCTTCTCTCCTCACTAGAACTTATTTAGTCATTTAAACTGATAACATTTATAACACCAAAACAGTTCGTAGAGAATATTAACAGAATGCTATCTTATTCTCCCAGTAATTCAAAGAATAACAAATGTCATCAAGGATCGGAAGGATCTGTTGTGATAATCTAGGCAGACAGAGGTTGTTAACTGAAACAGTAACTGTTTAAAGGTTTGATTAGTCCATTCTTGCTCACATGGTTTAGAGGTAGTTCCTCGGCTAGTAGATGTAAGGGAAGGACCTATAAAACACAATGTATAGAGTTTTCAGTTGTGGAGAAAACTCATTCAAAATGTTTGTAATGAGAATTAGAAAATGTGTTAGGGTGTGTTAATGGTCCAACGAGTGATTCAAACACACTTTTAAGCAGTGTTACTCTGATCAACTTATTATAAGGCGAGAAGGAACAGGAAATACACCTTTGTGATGAAATAGTTACCTTGAGAGCTAAAGCCAGCCATTTAAAAGATCCTATTAAAGAGTATAGTAATGATATTTATTTTATAGAGAAATATAAAGTTTTATTGGCTATTTTAACATTGGGTGGGGAGATACACCAATGATTTCCTACATCTTTTGGATGTTTTATAGTTTAATTTGGTGTGCTTCATACCTTTAATTGTAACAATAATTTAGGAAGATAACCTTTAGTTACACACACTTGTTTCCTCTGGTCATCTCTCTTCTACACACCCTGCATTCCCTCCCACTTTTGTTCTTGCCTGACCCAACCATTTGGGACACATCCTCTCCCAATGGAAAGAGGAACTGCAGTAAATTGGAAGACAGCACGTCCATCCTCTGTTCCTTGGTGCTCCCTCAGCCTTCGCCTGAGCCCAGNNNTCCCTACTTCTCTCCCTGGTCTGCCCTATACACAGTAGACTTTGGAGTGTAGGAGAGATTTTGCTCCCAGGAAGAAATTTTGCCTCCCAGAAGTACTACACAGCTAATTTCTTGTTAACATTATCCTGCTTTTCATTTCTATTAAGATCAGAGGATGACCAAGAAAGTTTTTAAGAGTGTATTTGCAGTTACTGTTATTCATGAATCTATAGCAGTATTCCTTCACTGATGAACACGAACATTAAAATGACTCCTTCGTTCAGAGAATAAAATGAGAAAAAGAGAAAGAAAACCACTTCTAGTATGATATATACCTGTAGGTGAGAATATTATAAACTTACCTGACTCTAGTCTAGACATTCAAGCTTTTGCAATCATTATTTATTCTTTTCTCAGACGGAGTGACTAATGGAAAAGTTGAATAAGTAGTAAAAATGATAGGATGAAAATGGAATAACCATTATTATAATGAAAATTATTATTGATTTTAATACGTTCATTAGGAGCTTTATTTTTAATAAACATTTATGAAACACTATATATAATAGGGCACTAAGTGGCAAATACCAAGAGTAATGTAATGTGGTTTCGGCCCTTGGAGTTTGCAGAAATAACACTCAACAAAACAGAGTGTTATCAAATATTATCAGAAAGGTAGGTACAAGATATGATGGGAGTTTAGAGGAGAAAGAAATTATTTTCAATGTTGATGAATTGAATTATACATTAAGGAAGTGAAATTTGAGCTGTGTCTTTTTTTATTGAGGTGTAATTGACATATAACATTATATTAGTTTCAGGTGTACAACATAATGATTTGATACATGCATATATTGCAAAATAATCACCATAATAAGTCTAGTTAATATCCATCACTGTACATAGTTGGATTTTTTTTCCTTGTGTGTGAGCTGGGTCAGGGCAGATAATCTAGTGGACATTTATTTTTTTCCCTCCCAGCATCCATTTCCTTTTCTTCTTGTAACAGCTCAAAATTCTTGGGGAATCCAGCCTTTTTCTATTCTTGGTCCTTATGGTCTGGGTGGCCTTCTGCCTCCTGTTCCACAGATGGAACGTGGAATCTCAGCTAAAGCCATTCAGTACTTTGCTTCCTCTTAGCTATTATTGGCTCCAGGATAACATGTCACCTATGATAATCCAATCAGAATGAATCCAAGAGTTCTTCAGGAACTTTGGGAAAAGACCTTCTACCTTCTCACTAGTCTGAGTATTGCAAAGTCATAGGGCTGGAATTGTTACAGAACTTGGGGCTGGAGGGACCAAACTGGGTACTAAGGGTGTTGTATGAGTCTCTACATCAAGCCTCACCCAAAGCCTGAAATCCTCCTGGATTTTTAAAATTATCTGAGCCAATAAGTTATGTTATCATTTTGCCAGTCCGGGATGGATTCCATGTCTCTTGCAACCAAAAGATATTCCAGCTAGGGGCGCCTGGGTGGCACAGCGGTTAAGCGCCTGCCTTCGGCTCAGGGCGTGATCCCGGCGTTATGGGATCGAGCCCCACATCAGGCTCCTCCGCTATGAGCCTGCTTCTTCCTCTCCCACTCCCCTGCTTGTGTTCCCTCTCTCGCTGGCTGTCTCTATCTCTGTCGAATAAATAAATAAAATCTTTAAAAAAAAATATTCCAGCTAATCTATTCAGTTAGGGTTTAGACAGGCAGCAAAGGGATGAGGGCAATCTAATCTACGGGAACGGAATGAAAACGAAGTGCTAACTCTAGAAAATGCAGGCATTGTTGAGGAAAGGTGGATGGAATTTAGTGGGATTTTAGGACACCTGAAGGAGACTAGAAAATATAGATCTTCTTGTTGGGATTTAGTCACGGAAAGTTTTGAATTCTTGATAAAAAATTTTATTTGGGAGGCAATAGACAAAAGTGAAATATTGCCAGTGAGAAGAAAATGTATCTGAGCTTTATGGGGAATGTTGGAGGGATTTAATGGGGCAATACTTGGGGGTGGGCAGAGTAAATACACGTTTGTAATAAGACATAGAAAGTTAAGGGGCGCCTGGGTGGTGCAGTTGTTAAGCGCCTGCCTTCGGCTCAGGGCGTTATCCCAGCGTTATGGGATCGAGCCCCACATCGGGCTTCTCTGCTATGAGCCTGCTTCTTCCTCTCCCACTCCCCCTGCTTGTGTTCCCTCTCTCGCTGGCTGTCTCTCTATGTCAAGTTAATAAATAAAAAAAAATCTTTAAAAAAAAGACATAGAAAGTTAATAAAGTAAATGCGACCACTCTGCAGAACCGGGATGGACCTTCACCCAAAATTTGGTTTTGATGTCAAGACTGTTGCTGACACACACACACACACACACACACACACACACACACCAAGAAGTATGAAATGTCATTACTCACATAATGAGGCTTTATGAAGGAGAGCAGGGCAGCTCTAAAGGACATGTGAACCTGGCCTGAAGTTTTTATGGTGATTAAGGGGTAGGAAAATGAAAAGAATTTCTGTGTGGGTTTGAACTTCTCACTGGTACCAAAGAAGAAACATCTGGGCTTTCTTATCAGCTTTCCCAAACAAATAAATATATGAATAAAGCTGTTGGATTTGTTGTGAATAAGGTTTGGGGACAACCCTGTGGATATGCTTTATGGTCAGGAGCTTGGGTTTGGGCTTACCCTCAAAGATGTGGCTGAAATAGACAAAATGGCCAAAGGAGAGAAATAAGAGAGATAAGAGGAACAAGAATAAAATTTTGGGAGACTGCCAAAAAAAAAAAAAAAAAAAGATATCACCTAAGTGAGGGCAGAGAAAAATGTGGAGAAAAAAGAAGCACTGTGGAAGCAAGGGGTGGAGAATGTTTCATGGAGGAAGGATATGTATTTTCAAATGTTGCAGAGAAATCAAGGCAAGGGGAATTGGAAATTGGAGAACTCGTGGCTCATTGATTATTTGGAGACAGAAGATGATTTAGGAATGCTAGGTGTAGGCAGTTTTAGAAAGAGTAGAAGAATGAGTGATTGGTAGATGTTGATGATGGTAGATAAATAAAGTAGTCAAATGAGATAATTTTTTAAACTTTTGAAAAGCTGTGTAACAGGCAGATTTGATCATATTTTGCAAAAAGTAAGGAAACTGATTCTGACGAGAGAAAAAAATTATAGAAAAGGGAAAGAAAATAATGAATTTAGATAGACTCAGCAACAAACAGAAAGGATTGGTTAGGGTCATGAGAGATGGGGTTGGTTTTGCAAAGAAGAAATACTTCTTTTGAAATAAGAAGCATTAAAGAAATGTGTGTATTTGTGCATGTGCACCTGTGTGTGTGTGTGTGTGTGTGTGTGTGTGTGTGTGTGCATGTGTGTTAAGGAGAGGCCTAAGTATTCCTACAAATGTCAGGACCAGAGTGGGGTTTGAGGACAACAGAAGGGTTGTGAATGGGAACTTTGGGAAAGGTGATAAGAAATAAATTATAGATAAGTAAAAACATTGCCAAACAAAGCAGAGTACCAAATAAAGGGAAATCGTATGCATTTTCAGTGCTTCACTCAGTAGATTCCCCTGATCTGAAAAGAAAAAAAACAGGGTTATGGGGGGTCTATCTAAACTTAGGAATTCGCAATATGAGAAGATAGAAGGACAAGTAAACAAGTGAGTTGAAGATTCATTGAAATGATGGGAGAGGGAAGAGGAGAAGGAA
Source organism: Ursus maritimus (assembly GCF_017311325.1). Classification (NCBI taxonomy): domain Eukaryota; kingdom Metazoa; phylum Chordata; class Mammalia; order Carnivora; family Ursidae; genus Ursus; species Ursus maritimus. The sequence goes on from NW_024425675.1 coordinate 3,534,009, forward strand.
GTAAAGGAGGATAGAAGGAGCAGATGGCCAGGAAGAAAAGGGAGAAATCTAGATACTAGTATTCATGAGTAAAAGTCGATTTCGTGTAACTGAAGGAATGAGGTATATGGAAGGACTGGAAGATATAGGAATTCCATAACTGGAGACCTGAAGACATGGGAGGGGTTCAAAGTATTGATGCTGTCCTAATCTGGATAGTGGAGTGTGAACAAATATTTCTAGGGTTAAGAATGTTGAAGATCTGAAGAATTGTCCCGGGCTGTGATGGAGAAGCAGAGGGGAGGAGTGTGAGCCAGAAGGTCAAATGTAGAAGCAGATCCCAGGGCTCAGCCAATATGGAGGGAGTGAGTCAGCCAGGGATTAAAGCTGAGCATGATTAGGATTTAAGCACAAACGGAGTTCACGTCAGAGTAGGGTTTAAATCTAGGGCGTTGATGGCCATGGACCACAGAAATGAGATCAGCTGAGAAATGTTAGTTTTATGGGATGAGTATAAAGCGGGGCTCAGGTGAATCTAGTTGGAGGAACATATACAATTAAGGTCCAAATGGAAGAGACAAGGGCTTGGACAACCAAGTTCTAATCACTTGCAGATGAAGTAGTAGGGGCGAGGATGGGACGTTGGAGAGATAGCAGGGACAGACCAGGGAGCAGCAGACCTCTGAAAACTTGTTTTCAAAGTTCACTTGATCAACATTTATTGAGTATCTACTTACTATGTACTACTAGTAGTAGAGGTAGTAGCAGCAGTAATATGACATTTATGACGTTGCTTTCTGGAAGCCGGACATCGTGTTGTACATTACCTTCTTTAAGTCTCCTACAATCCTAAGAGGAAGAACTGTTACTGTTCCATCTGATATAACAAGGAACTAAGGTTTAGATAAAATAGGCCACCTGCCCAAGACCACACAGCCAGGACCAAACCAATTCTATGTGGCTCCGAGCCCATGCTCTTTCATCGGATGTTTTTGCTTTGCAAATGTTAAGTAGCGAGGGGAAAATGATGAAAATGACAATTTCTGTTTTAAAGAAAGTTCTATCTAAGTGGTTGAGGGTTGGCTCTCTTCACATTAATCACCCATTTCAGAATGTTTAGGAATATTTTGAGCAATATTTGCCTCGATATTATTAGCCTTTTAAAAAATTGTATTCCTTAACTAATGGCATTCTAAAATATCCTTCGGTTTGAAAATCCAATTGACTCCATAGACTGACTATAAACGCAAATAAGAGCATTGATTTCCTCATTTCATCACCTCTAGAGAACAATTCATAAAGCACGGAAGTTCTAACTAGTCAATCAATAGTCACTACTTAAATCAGAGACTCAAAGAGTAGTCTATTATTAAAAAGTGTTCATCTGAAGATGATGTTAAATGAAAATAAAGGAACCAATCTGGCCTATGATCTGTATTCGGCTTCAGGAAATAGTCTGGAGGAAAGGGTCTTGTTAACTGTATTTAGAGCTTTTCCTGTTTCTGGTTCCTGCCCAAGAAGAAGTGGGGAAAATCCAATTTCTCAAAAACCACTTAAGTGTTATTAAGCAATTTATGGAAACAAGGCTAAGCAGTGCTGTTGGCAGGGCTTTCCCCCCACTCTGATGTACAAACCCAAATTGGCATTCAGCTGTCTCATTTTGGCCTATATTTGACTACAGAATAAATACAGATCTGTATGAAATGTTCACTGCATAGACGAAGACAACCAGACTCATTAATTATTGGAAATGCTATTATCTGACCCATTCCATAATCCTATTTCTGAGTTAGTTACGTAATTTTACCCGACACAGAAGAGGAAACTTTGACCTGAATTACATTTAAAATGAGCCTTTCACAAAACCAGGAAGAAAGATTTTTTTTCCTTCTTAATGAATCATAATTGGAGGGCTGTATTAGGTGCAAGTGTGAATATGTGGAAGAGGAGATAAGAATGCCATTCATTATTTCAAGTAATTCAAATACTTAAAGTCATACTTTGCAATTCCAAGTTGGGGTTTCAAATGGATTCTTATTCATGTTTGTCTATTACTGTGTTCTTAAATTCCAGATGCCTTCCAGTGCTGTCAGGAATTTTTGAAATCTAGCCCTTCATCCAGAAGAGAATCTAAAGGCCAGGAAGATGTGATTTGCTCAAGATCTCACGGTGGTGGTTCCATGACTTGAACCTGGAACTCTCCTTCTCAGTCCAAACTTATGCCATTCTACTGCCTTCTTCCTCCAGGAATGCTTCTGGAAGTGGAAAGTTGACTTGGCAAGCAGGCGTGTGGAAATTGTACTGGTCTTTCTCATCAAGAAGGTATCTGTAGGTAAGGTAAGTAAGAGACCAGTGAGATGTTTGTAGTCTACAGTTTTTCTCTTCCTTAGTTCATGGAAATTTCCTTCAAGATGAACAAAGAACAAAATGTGGTAAGTGTTTTGTTTTCTGTATTTTGAAAAAAACATAAAGAACAGGAATGTACATTCATAACCAGAGCATGTAACATTTTAAAAAATATTTATTTATTTATTAGAGAGAAAGTGAGAGAGCGTGAGCGAGGGGAGAGGGAGAGAGAGAATCCTCAAGCAGACTCTGCGCTGAGTGTGGAGCCCAACGTGGGGTTCCATCCCACAACCCTGAGATCATGACCTGAGCCAAAATCAAGAGTTAGAGGCTTAGTCGACTGAACCATCCAGGTGCCCCCAGATTGCATAACATTTGGCAAAGTGCTATTCTACAACGTTGAGCTGAAATCATATAACATATAACCATAAGTAATAGCTAGATTTATGCTTAAAATTGAGGGCTTTGCTATTTTTACTAGCGTCAGCCTCCATATTGACAGGAAAGCATGGTGGACAATGAAAGGTGCTCCAAGGAGCTCTTTTATTTTTATTTATTTATTTATTTTTTAATGATTTTTTATTATATTATGTTAGTCACCATACAGTACATCCCCGGTTTTCGATGTAAGGTTCGATGATTCATTAGTTGCGTATAACACCCAGTGCACCATGCAATATGTGCCCTCCTTACTACCCATCACCAGTCTATCCCATTCCCCCACCCCCCTCCCCTCTGAGGCCCTCAGTTTGTTTCTCATAGTCCATAGTCTCTCATGTTTCATTCCCCCTTCTGATTACCCCCCTTTCTTTATCCCTTTCTTCCCCTACCGATCTTCCTAGTTCTTATGTTCCATAGATGAGAGAAATCATATGAGAGTTGTCTTTCTCTGCCAAGGAGCTCTTTTAGACCAAATACGTCTCCTCTCGCCAGCGATTAGGACTTATCATCTCAAACTTACAGTCACTTTTTTTTCCCCTGGAATGTTAAAAATCCCTTATTAGTGTGCAAATATTCCCAGAAGAGGTAATCCTGAATATTTTGCTGCATTAGCTATAAACACCTTAGTAAGTATGGGTCCAGCTTTCTTCACCAGGGGAAATTTCTACTGAAGAGGAAGGCACCAAAGATAAGTTTTGCCTACTTAACAATTTTGCCTGGAGCCGAACCTGAGTATTACTATGAATAATAAGTGAAAATAGCTTAAATTCCATTAGTAACATGATTCTAGCCAGTAGATTCTACACCAGGAGGGGATGCTATTATAAATCATTATTATTTTATGTTCAGAAAATGAATACACCGATGTTTACAGCAAGGGAAAGTGCAAGCCAGCTTTCACCTTTCCTCCTGAGGAAAGTGATGAACTGGTATGCATTTAGAAAATGCTGAATGTCTTCTGAGTCTAACCAACTCCATCCCCTCCTAAAATGTCCATATGTGAATTAGGCACTTTGCAGATTTTTTTTTAACTCAGCATTTACTGATCTTAAAAAGAATCGCTCGTGTAAAAATATACCTTACCTTTGAAAGAAACCTGTTACAAGAAAAGGTGTGAACAAAATGCATTATGTTTGTCTGACATATTGGAGGTAGCTTATTTCATTCAAAGGTGTTTATTTCGGTTGCAGGGAGTTTTACCATAAGCATCTGGGCCACAAGAATTTTGCCGCAGACGTTCTTGCTGCATTACTAATTGGCCGTACGGCAATTTTGCTGTAAAAGGTAAAATCATGGAAAATGAAAGAGGGACATTCATTAAAAAGGACATAATGAAATGTGAAAAATGAAGACTTTGCTACGACAAGACTTTGCTGTGAAGTGTTTGAAGATATTGAAAATGTATAATGTCGATTTGTGGCAATACTGGGCGGATGACTGGTTTCATTTTGTAGATCGTACATAAGCTCTTGCTTTCAGTCTGTCAATGTAGTATTATACTTTTCTTTTTTGCTTGTTGATTTGTCCCTCATTCGCCATGGTACTTTTTCTTTTTTTGCTAAAATTTTCTTCATGAAGGGAGGTATCAGTGCTTTGCATCGTGTTGTGAACCCTTTCAGACAGTGTACTGTCTGCTCTTGGCATATCATGGCATGTTTGTTGATTGACGTTCCAAAGTTCTACGGGAAATGTGGGCTCAAACCTCTGAGTCACTGTATAGACAGACCATTGTGAGGGCTAGGGTTTATATAGTATAAAAATGGGAGTACTGCATCAATGGGCAAATGGAACCAAAGTGTCAAAGGGTTTGATGAAACCAAACTATAAAACCGAACTGACGAGTTATTTTTTTATCTTTCCCTGATTGGCAAAATGGCCAATTAGTTATGCAGTGAAAATGTAGCAAAGATGTCTACAGCAAAGATGCTTACAGCAAAAATACCGGACATGTTTTCCTTCTCTCTTTTTTCCCTCCCTCCCTCCCTTCTTTCCTTCCCTCCTGCCTTCCTTTCTTCTTCTTTTTTTTTTTTTTAAGTTCACGTGCAATGCAATTTAATAGGCAGGTAGCCAAATATTGTCCCTGGCAGTGCCCATTTTCTATGTATGACTTCTTCCTCAACATTTCCTTTCCTCAAAAGACCCAGCAGTAGCTAACTAGAGAATGGATATGGTGTAGATAAGGGTTTTCTGTGATCCATTTGCCAAAACGTACAAAACTTGAAGACCACAAAGTAATTGTCTCTAGGTTTGTTTACCCATTTGGATGGGAGGAAAGTGGTGAGCTGCTTTGCTCTTTACTCAGTTAATCAACTTTACTGGGTAAAATTAGGACAGAAATTGGGATACAAAGGAACATTTTACGAGGTATTTTTTACATCCTAAACATTTAGGTACATACCACTTTTCTCTCCTAAATAACATTTACAATTTATCTTTGTGTCATTGAGACCCTTCCCAAGTTGCATGCGATTGATGAATAATGTATGGTGTCATGCCTCAGTGATTCACACAGTGAAACTCAGATAAATATTTGATGCAAAATTTTGATTTTTTGTTTTTTAACATGTTATGGTCTAAGTGGGAAGAAGATTCTTAAGATGGGTGTTTGGGAAGACAGTTTTAGCTAAGACACAAGTGCCTTAGAGCAGTAAGAATTAAAAGACAACTTTGTTTCATCTTCTATGTTGAAGGCAGGATATTAACATGGGGATGCCCAAGGTGACAGTGTCGGTAAAGTAACAGGCCAGGTAATCGGACTGGGAGGGAGGGCCAACTGGGAGAGCTGTTGGTTCTAGAGGCAAATAGTTGATGAAGTCAACTAATTTTGTATACGCTACTTGTACGCAGGGGCCAGATCCTCTTCTCCTTATAAATAATCATTATAATGTATCAGATATCAGAACATTTCATACTTCAGGGGCGCCTGGGTGGCACAGTGGTTAAGCGTCTGCCTTCGGCTCAGGGCGTGATCCCGGCGTTGTGGGATCGAGCCCCACATCAGGCTCCTCCGCTATGAGCCTGCTTCTTCCTCTCCCACTCCCCCTGCCTGTGTTCCCTCTCTCGCTGGCTGTCTCTATCTCTGTCAAATAAATAAATAAAATCTTAAAAAAAAAAAAAAGAAATACAATTGGCTTAAAAAAAAAAAAAGAACATTTCATACTTCAGAGACCCAAAACACATGATTGGAGAAGGATAACATACTTTTACTAACATTTTTCTGTCATTTTTATGTTAGGGTTTTAAATGGAGCCAAGAACAGAGAATGCATTCCTTAAAAGGGATTCAGTTCTGAAGTGAACCCAACTCATGGTTAGGAATGGGAAGGCAGAAGTTTCTTATCAGGGAAATATTTATTCAACTGATGTCAGCTAAGATGGTTTGGACACTGCCCATCATTTTAAGCGAGTTGGTAGGAAATGGCCATGCTTTTTATTCTACCAAAGCCCACACAAAAGTGAAGTGAAGTAAAACTGTTGTAGCCTCAGGGCACTGTTGAACACAAAGACCAAATATTGACCCAATTGAAATGTGGCAACTCCTTTTCCCCAGAGTAGCTTCTCTGGGTCATAGATTAGGTGCTGTGGCTTCTTTCTGCGTGGTCCCGGGAGTCTGTTGGAGGCAGCATTGGGCTGTAGCCTCTAGGGCTGGTAATCTGTCACTCTCCAGGATAACTCTATTTCAGAGGGATTGTAGAGTGGCCAGGGAGGCAGCAGGGCCACCCGCTGTGGCCTGATGTCTGAGCCTGACGAGACTCCTCCCTCCTGGCCAGGCATTGACCCTAAAGTCCTGTGCTCGCGGCAGTCTTTCAAGAGAGCCAGAATGATCTGCATTTTGATTTGCTCTGTTTCATATTGCAGTTGTCCTCCGCTAAGTGCGAGGTGACTGTGTGAGAACTGGGCATTGTGTGGATAGAGTGGCATTTTCTTTAAAAAGTAAAAGACAATTTTTTGCCCATTGTTGAGTCCAGTCTTTCCCAAATTTTAAGAAAGTTTCTAGTATTCTTTGGCTTCTTGATGCTTTTCACCACTCTTTTATTGGCAGGTGCTTTGTGAAACCTATAGTTGTACACACAGACACACGGACACACATAAATTAAAATTAATGTGTCCTGAGAGATTTGAGATGATTACAAAATTTGAGCAGAGCCAGTGATGTTTTCATTTAGTTCAAGCATCATCAAGCAGTTACTGTTGTTTGATTGATTTTAAGGAATATTTTCTAAACACAAAGTAAATGTCAATAGATGGGGTTTTCTCCTTTATGGGGATTTTAATGCCAAATCTGCTTTGATTGGTTCCCTTTAACTCACAGACTTGTATTCCATAGTGAATTTTTATCTGTGGGATCTCCCTGATATCCATGAATTTTGCTGACAGTGAGGTGTTTGGAGGAGCTGACAGTGGGTCCTGCAGTAGATGGGAAAGAGAAAAGCAGCCCCATAACCACTGGGACTGTACTGCATTCTTTTCTGGGACATAGGATATAAGGACTTAGTTGAGATATCGAAGTGCCAACATTAGCTTTTAAATAAAAACACCATCTTCCAGTGAGAACAGGGAAACGGGCTAATTTTTCAGAGTTGAATCAAATTAAAAGGTTTTTAGGAAAGAGTCTTTTCGACTGGAAAAGATAAAAAGGCATTTATTTTACCATAAAAACACAAATTTCATTCCTTTGTTGAGTTCATTACAGGCTCTATCCTTTATTAAAATGGACTAGACTACGGTGCGAACAGCAGAGCAAGCTGCATTTCTGTCACCGGTGTGGCAAGGAGGGCCTGGATATCAAATTGCACACCAGCATAGTGTGAAACTTGAGTCTTCCCACGACTTAAGATTGGTTGATTCCACTGCTCTTCATCAGATATCAGGAACCAGGAATAAACATAAAAATAAGATTTCCAGGAAAGACGTATCTGCCAATTACACTCGGCGAGGTGAAAATTGTCATCATTTAAAGCCGTCTTCATTCAAGTAGGTATCACATTTCTCAAATGGTACTTAACTGATCATTCCCGTTTAATACAAGCCTCCAAAGACTACTTTGAACCAGATTTTAATCATTGGGTCTTACCTCCAATCTTCTTCATTTGCTTAGACTGCCTTTTGAAACTGGTTGAGCTAATACACGTGTGCTCATTCTGGTCCTTACTGCATCCTGGGTACAGCTGCCCCCGAACTGCTTCCTTGCTATCTTACATACACATCTTTCCCAACTGTTCTCACATATATTCAGCTAGCCAATGCTTTTTAACTAAAGTGTCTTTAGAACATTTCTTGTACTCAGCAGATGGAATACAACTGTTGCCTTTAGCTTTCTCTGACAACCTCCATGGCTGGTGAGGGGGGATGCATTGCTGAAGGAGCAGGGGTACAGTGAGGGGGAGAAGTTTCTAGAATCCTCAGCAACAGTGTTGAGATTTTTGGATGCAGGGGGAGGGGAGAAGGAGGTAAAATGTGAACCAAAGTGGTTGGGTTACTACATATTTAATTAGGCATTTTCTATTTTAAGCAACAGACTCACTCTGGATGGATGTCAGCTTGTATCAAAGCTATGGAAATAGAGATAGATCAGGTGGTCTCTTGAGGTAGGCACCATATTTTGGTCACGATGTGTCTCCTTCCTGTTCTACTCTACTATCCATACCAATTGAACATTTCCTATATGTCCAGCCCAAATCCCCCAAGCCAGGGCGGTTACCTATTTACCATAGACCCAGGGCTATTCATGACACCAAGCTGAGCTCTGGGTGGACTGTCTGTGGGATGCCTCCATCTGTCCTATCAGGGGACATCTCTGGATGAAGAGCAGCCCAAGTGCTGTGCTGCGGTGCAGTAGCAGAGGGCGGGGCAGTTGGTTGCAGGTGAAACACAGTCTTGATTGGCTTTATCAATAGCTCAGCCCTGTTCAATTCAGTGTGGATGTTCAATGTATCACACAAGCCAAAGGATGGAGAGAATGCAGGCCTTGAGGTATTTTTGTCAAAAGAGCAAACACTGGAAGTTTTGGCGATGAGAGAGGTGAGGAATTCTATTGAGGCATATTCTGGAAGAGGTAAAGATAGCTGGAATGGGTGAATCACATTTTAGATTAGGGAAAGGGAATTCAGACCATGCTGGGGGAAGGGATTTGAGGGATGTTTTAGAGGCCAAGAAAAGAGAGGCACTTAGAGAAAGAAGGAGGCTTGGAGATCTGGAGCAAAGGAGGACGCCAACTCCTCTTAGAATTTGGTCTATACCGAATTCCCTGCCATGAGTTCCTACAAGGGCAGGTGATTTCTTGCCTTGTAACACTCTTCCACAGAAATATTGGAGAGAATATTTTCCCTTCTAAGAAAATCGAGGCCTTGCAGCTGTATTCTATAAAGGAGATTGGGCAAGAGGCAGGAGAGATTTTATGAGGGGACCATTTTTACCATTTTCCTTTCTGTGGGGGATTGAGTCATTCCACGACCTTTCACCCGTTGGGCCCTTCTCTAGGTTGGGGCTGCGATTCACATGAACTATCCTGACTTTCTCTTAAATGAGGGCACATCTTCCATAATTAAGGAGTACAAGAGCTTTAACCAACCCATCACAGGTAACTAGAGACATAACTGCTCACATAGTCATTCTATTAAATGTAAAGCCCTGCGATCTTAATAGAAGAATGCAATTTGAGCTGAAAAAAAAAAAATGGATACGTCTGAATAGGATATGCCTTTTTGCCCCTTCAGGATATTCTGGGAATAATATTTTGGTAGGGAAAAGTAAAATATTTCATTAAAAATTTAGTTTGCCTATGAAAACTAAATTCCATGTGAACAAAATATGATAATGCCTGGTATGTTGTTTGCAGGCACTGACATTTCAGTTGCCTCAGACACAGGTGAGCTTGGCTCAGCGCTCCAGACAGCCATACCGTGCAGGTGGGTTCTTAATAGGTGTTCTTAGGTGAGGAACTCTTGCTAAATGTGTAACCTTGTGCACTGACTGGGTTTCTTCATATTCAGATGCAGGGTTGTAATGTAGGTAATCTTACTCCTTCTAAAAAAACAGTAGGTTTAATATGCTTCATATGGTCACATGTGTAATAATTTTCTGGGCACCTTCGAATGATCGGTGCGCAGTCCGGATCAAACCGGATACATGCAGGGCAGAATGTGGGGGAAGAACAGGCACCCTTGAATAGTTGTGCTCAGATTATTTTATTTTTCTAATTTTGCATTTTTAAAATTCAGTGCAACTGTTATAAGACCTATTTTTGTCTTATATGAAGCCAATTAAATTTTAAGCTGGACCAATTCAATAAAAATGAATTTTGAAAATATAATCAGCTCAGAAAAAGGAAGCTAAGTGTTCATTCAGTCAAAAAAATTACACATTTTCTTGCTCTGCTGAGAGGCTATTGGGGTGGGATATTCTTGGCATTTGTTCATTTAAAGATAAGGATAGCTCCCTTCACACAGCCCTGCAAGCAGGATGCAATGAGAATTTCATCAAAGGCTGTGTAATTCTGTAAACATGTTCTTGGGAGTTATAGAAATTCTTACCCATCTTCCCATAATTTTGCATGCAACCTTCATGGACGAGTCTTCTAATTTGTGTTGGATGAGTGATGTCTTTTTCTAATTAGGCAGATGCTTTCGTTTTAGCGGAGGACCAGAAGACAATGTCTAACTGAGCTTTTTTTTGGTTGTTTTTGTTTTGGACAGTGCTAGAATTAGCCTTAGAATTTAGTCTCCTGATTGACTCGTGTCCTAATTAAAGCCCAGTTTGATTGATTCGGCTTGTGCCTTTCCATAGGAAACACAGAACAACTTCCCACATTTGCAACATGTTGGATTTGCTGACTGTTCCTGATCCTTTTGATACGTTCTGACATTCGCAACCCTCCGCACAGAAGCCCAGTCTGCAGTGAAGTGTGTATTTTCCTTAGCTGCAACACTGACAGATCTTACCACCTTACCTTTTATTATTCCTTTGTTATAATATGTATTCAAATACTATTACAAGACAGGATCTTATGGAGTAAATACAGTGATATTGATAGTTTCCATTACCTTAATAGTTCACATAAGAGAGAAAAATCGCTTCCAGAATCTGAGCAAGCCTGAGATGGTCTTTTTTCCTCTTCTTGTCTTTAGCTTTGAAGGCTTGGAAAGTCCTATTATCCTAAAAATTAAACTGGCTTAGCTGAATGCATACAGATGGTGATGCCTTGTGCTAGGTACAGCTTCCTCAAAAGAGAAAAGGGGAAAGTATCGTCAGCTCACCTGCAGCATATAACTTATGTTAGAAAGGTGAGCACAATGCAGATAGGAAGGAAGTCTGTCCCACATAATGCATCTGCATAAAATAAGATCTCCTTTTCTTTTTTGAAAAAGTGACTTTTCAGTTATTCCAAACATACTTTCAATTTTAGGGGGAAAAACATATTTGTAACTCTGCTACAGATGCTATCATTTGAAAGCTTTCATGTTTGAATAAGGAAGGCATGATGTTCATAGAGTCCCCTGGTTAGGTGATCTTTCCAACTTTTTACACTAAATACACAGAGAGTCCATCTAGCCTCTGGCCCAGGATAGAATCAATCTCTTTTCTGAGGCTGCATCCATTTGTCTTAGAGCATGTCTGGCCCTCCATTTTACCCAAGTTTATATCTTTTTACCAAAGTGTAAGGTCCTTACCTTGTCTCCTTAGTGTTTGTTAAGTGTTTATTGAATAAATGCACGGACTTTTATAAGTAGATAAAGCATTTCAACAACATCTTCAAATAATGGATATGCTATATACTGTTTCATTTAACATGTCTACGCTTGAAGACATCCAGACTGGGTCTAGGTTTCTGTGGCAAAGGTCTAATAAATCCATAGCTTCAAATATAGTCCAATGTTGTGTTTCATTAGATAATGCAAATGAGGTGAACAGAGAAATGATCACACTTCAGCTTATGGAAGGGGGAGATGCTCACTTCACAAGCACCTCCACCAGCAGATTGCTGAACATTCTCTGAGTTTATTTTATAGTCTGCGTAGGCCCACTTTGCTGGAGGAAGGCAACTGAAACAGGCTTTGCCAGAAATCTGGAATACGGCTTATTTCGGTGCCATAGAGGCAAGCTTTCTTTCAGGGCATTGTGTGGATCGTTTTGGCTCGTTTTCAAGCCTGCATCTATGCCTGGGTCACTAACAGGAAAAAAAATCTGTTATTAATTACTATAATTTGAAAGGAAGTTAAAATTGACCTCCAGCAATCTGACTTGGCAGCATCAAGACTTTAACCACTCAAAATTTTGGAACTTGCCTCAGCACAAATATTATCTGTCGACCATAGTGGGAAGTTTGTCTATGGAGATATAGTCATCTCCACGTAATCACTATGTTCTCGGAAAGGTGGTGTAAAATCTTTTTTTTTCTTTTGTAAATGGAATCTTATTCTAGAATGTTTAAGAACTGTTCCTCTGCAAAGGAGTCAGTCCTATGGTATAGTGATAATTCACCCGAGTGTAAACTTGGATTTCCAAATATCAATTTTACCTGAAATGACATGCTTCTGTACTTGAAGATAAATAACAGTTTGGTTACAGACAGCGGAATTAAGTAATTTCAGGAAATGAATTACCATATTGACCTTGTGTAGACCTGGGATGACAGCTTGCCAAGATGGGGCCGCTGCCAAGTTCCCGTCTCGTCTATGTAATTTGGACTGCACCTATTCTCCTGATTTATGATCAACTTGCTTTGATAAAACAGATTGTTTGAGTTATATTTAATTGAATGCTTATTTCTTCTACTTCTCCTTTAAGTGTGAGTAACTTCAAAAATCTAAGGATCTACTGGAAGGTGGAGCTGAGAGGACACTTGTCTTTGAGCACTGACCTAGGCTCAGAGATTGAACAAACAAATAATGATGCACCGAGGGGCAGTTTGGAATAGATGGTCCCCAGCTTCTTTTCCTGCCCTATAGTGCTGATCTCCTCTATTCTAGAAGAACTAGAAAACCCACCCCTCACCAGAAATGGGAAGCCCATCCACCCCCAGGCCTTGCACATTCACAGGAGCCCAGCATTCAAATCACTCCTAAAGCTGCCATCTTCCCATCAGCGTGGGCAGGGAGGCGAACACGCTTTGTGGGTGTACAGATATTCAAATCTGTTAGTGAAACTGCTCCAGCCTAAGTTGCCAGACAGGCAGGCATGAGCAGAAACCTCCTTATGATAACGTGATGTTCTCCATGTAATCTGTCTCACACTAAGTTACCCCAGTATTTTGTTCGGCCCTCGGTCACAGCATTTCTCACTAACTGCCATGAATTAGAGCTGTCTGTGTCAATGTCGAGCCGTCTCACAACTGCACTTGCACAGGGCAGGAGCCGGCTCTCACTCATGTTTTTATTCCTTACAAACTCTAGGGTGGTTTGCCTAGACTAGGGGCTCGATAAATGCCTACCAGATTTTAGTTCACTAATATTTCCTTGTTTTTTCTTCAACTTTCTTAAAAAGTTATTTGAAATCTGCTGTCATTATAATTAAAATTTTTAAGACAACATGCGAAGAACACAAGCAGATTTAATTTTGCTGAATATAAATCTATTCCCTATTTTAACTGCACAATAGGCTATGGCAGCCGAGACTCTGCTTCTCTTGTTTTTATATTCTCCAGCCCAATGCACAGTTTGTGGCACGTGGCGGCTACTCAAGACATTAGTTAAACAAACAAAGGGACGTAGACATCGTGCTAGATGCCAGACATCGTGCTAGGGCTGCAGATATACATGAAGTGGATCCTGCACTAAAGGAATTCAGACTTGGCAGATAGTGACCGGGGCATCAATAGATGAGGTTTGTGCGGTGCCTTACTTCGTAGCTGCACAGTGCTTTTCATAAGAGCTGCTTTCGATGACATGGTTTCATTTGATCTCATAATCTAGTGAGGTTGTCGGTATAGTAACTTAATTTTTTGTTTGTTTGCTTGTCAAAAGTTTAAGCTCCTTTCTCTCTTTCCCTTAAATACAGATGTTTTCCTATTATTTCCATATATCTTTATTATAGAAAACAAGGAATAGAAACTAAGGAAAGATATATATAATACACACACACACACACACACACACACACACACACACACATTCTATATTTTACTTTCAGGACTCTGTCCTGATGCCATCTTTGTTTTTTTTTACAGAAAAATGGATCAATACCCACAGAGTTCCAGGTGTTGTCAGAAGTTTTGGTATATATAAAGTCAAATAAGAAAGTTTCTGTTTCAAACTTACAGCAAGGAAGGGAGTCCAAATTGAATCAATAATTATAACACAGACTTCTGGAGAAGAAAGAAAACTTTTTACAGAAGCAATGAATTCAGCAATGTGAGATAGGGTGGAAACTAGGGGAGAGCTAATGTTGAAAGAAAGTTCAAGACTGAGAGTGTCAAGATCAACCCCTACCTCACACCATATATAAAAATTAACTCAAAATTAGATACATTGGACTTTGTCAAGATTAGACACTTTTGTCCTTAAAATGATATCATGAAAACAGTGAAAACAGAACCCACAGAAAAGGACAGAAAAATTGCAAATGATATATTTGATAAGAGATTTGGTTCTAGAATGCATAAAGAATCTTAAAGCTCAATAATAAAAAAAAATACCAAAAAAGGTACTCAGCATCATTAGTCATTAGGGAAATGCAAACTAAAACCACAATGACATACCACTTCAACCCCACTAGGATGGCTGTAATAAAAAGATAATAATGAGTGTTGGTGAGAATGTGGAGAAACTGGAATCTTATATGCTCCTAGCTAAAATGTAAAATGGTGCAGCCACTTTGGAAAAGAGTTTGTCAGCTCCTCCAAAAGTTGAACATAGAGTTACCATATGACTCAGCAACTACACTCCTAGGTATATACCTGACATAAAAGAAAACATAAGTCCACACAAAAAGTTGTACACAAATGTTCACAGCAGCATTATTCATGATAGTTGAAAAGTGAGAACAACCCAGATGTATATCAACTGATGGATGGAGAAATAGAATCCACATTCCATCCAAGAATGTGGTATATTCATGCAATGAAATATTACTTGGCCATTAAAAAGCAAAGAAATACTGATTCATACTACCACATGGATGAATATAGGAAACCTTGGGCTAATGAAAGTAGCTAGTTACAAAAAAATACACATTGTATGGTTAACTGTTTCATGTATGGGCAGTGTCCAGAAAAGGCAAATCTATAGGGATGGAAAGTGGATTAATGGTTGTCTTGGGCTAAGGAGGATGGAGGAAGAGGAAAGGGGTGACAGTCACAGGATCTGGACCTTCTTTTAGGGGTGATGAAAATGTCCCCAAATTGATTGTGATGATGGAGTACACAACTCAGAGTAAACCAAACACCATTGAATTATACACTTTAAATGGGCAAATTATAAGATATGTGAATTATATCTCAATAAAGCTGTTACCAAAAGAAACAAAAACAAAACAAGAAAACAACCAACCAAAAAATAATCAATGTCTACATTGTAGTCAATAAAATGAGAATTATTCCATCGAGCACCAAGGTGGTCACTTAGTCATCTTGGAAAGAGCAGTTTTGGGAGGGGAGAAAAGCAGACTTGAGATGTTGATAATCGAAAAAAGGGTAAAAACTGGGGCCAAATACTGATCATTCTTTTAAAAAGCTTGGCTCTGAAAGGAAGCAAAGGATGGCAGCTGCAATGGACATGAACTATGAAACATCTTTGTTGAGATGGAAGAGACTAAGTAGTTTTGATGCTGACAAAAAAGGCGAAGCTCCAAAGATGGGTAGAAATTAATGGAGACGTGTCCCATGGAGTGGGACAAGATGGCTCAAAGGAGGGAGGGATGAGCTTGAGACAGAGGAATGACTCTGCTTCCAATGAAGCCAGCAAGGGAGGGGGGAAAAAGAGCACCAATAACGTGGGAGTTTTTTTTCTTTTTCCCTGAGGAAGTTAGAAGTAGAAGCATTTTAGAATCAACAGGGAGCACTGGGTTCAGGGGAGGTTGGAAACCGCGAGTCAATGCAAGTCTGTATGACTGGGCAGATCTCTCCAGAAGTGCTTCACAACCCAGGGGTAGAATCAAAGGACTCTGATGTTTGGCTTAGTCCAAAGCTGTAGTTTCATAGGAGAGGAGGTATGGTGGTCAAGGGATCAGAAACCTGAAGGATCGCTGGAGAATAATGGGTATGGTAACTGGAGAGAGAAAAGAGAGGACAGAAAAGAATTGATCAGGGGCTAAAATGGAGTGGTTAGGGGACCAGAGGAGAAGTCATTTTAAAGAATAGATGTGTGGGTAGTAAGAATATAAGAAAATCATAATAATAGGAGACTTTAGTCGATAAATGAGATATCATATTTAGAAAATGAAAAAATTCTTGTAAATATGATCCGAGTGATGATGAAAGTAGGTTGCTAAGTAGGACAGAGGGTCATTGGAATTCTGGAAATCAAAGTACCCTAGACCAGAGTAGTGGATGTATGTTATCCTAGGACAATCATGTCATCCAGGAAGATGGAGTAGAATGCAGGGTGCCAACATGCTCCATGAATGTGTGAGACTAACTGAAAAATCTGCAGATAACAGTGATGAGGATGGACAAAACAGTCACGTTGCTTATGTCATCTGTGTGTTTCATTTTCTCCTATTATTACAAATGTTATCCTTGTTATCTATTCTATAAACATAACTTTTATAACTGGTGGTGATATCTATGGCTACAACATAATTTATTTATCCCTTGCTGTATTTAAATTGTTTCCAATTTTTCACTACTAAAACTAATGCTATGGTAAATATAATTTAGTACTTTTTCTAATTGCACACACATTCGCAAACAAATTTGAAGTGTCTTTGAATTCAAACAACTGTTTTGCTTTTTGTTTAACAACTGGTCAAATTTGGTCAAATCACTTTGTTGACTGGTTAAATTAATTTAATTTCAACCATTCAAGAACTAAGCCCCGCCCAGGTTATAGTTTCAGATCCCCAGCCCACTAAGAGAAAATTGTAGATAGATAGGTAGATGGATCCTTAGGACTTCAAAAGGCACAATTAGTTATTTTTCTGGCTTCCAAATTGAGGAGAAAATTTTCTGACTTTCCTCTGACCAGGGAATCTGTCAGATCTGATCTGTGAAGTAACCCAACTATAAATTAGAACTTCAGGCACAAATATATCTAAGTATGTGATAGCTTTTTGGAGCAATGTATGATTAATGATTATGTTTTGATGAGAAATATTAAGTAAATTTTTGAGTTGCTTGCTGAAAAATCAGAATTGGTTCTGTATTTCTGAGAGGCAAGTGAGTCCAGAAATCCCAGTAAATCAATGGAAAGCTAGGCTTTAAGGAGGGGATCAGAAAGTGGTGAGAGAGAGATTAATTTATGTCAAAAGCTAGACTGTTGAGATTACCAGGGAGAAATTCTCAACTGGAAGTCAGAGGAGGAGGTCCTTCGGTAGTTTCACGTGGTGAGGGGAGAGGGAAAAGGAGAGAGGGTCTGCAGAAGGTTAGCATGTTCCAGGCACAGAAACTGGATATTACTATATAAAAAAGGGCCTAACCTTTACTGAGAGCCTGCTATATGTCAGGCATATTAATAAATTACTTTGTTTTAATCTTACAGGGACTATGTAATAGAGGTCCTCTCATCAATTAGTGTTAGGCTTGGCTGCCTATATGAGAAATCTCAAAACAATGCTGACTTAACCAAACAGGGCTTATTCTCTCAGTTCAGGCATGTGAATGAGTCAGTCCAGGGCAGGTGTAACAACTCCTTGATATCACAAGTAATCAGGCACCAGCTTTTCTTCTCTCATATTTTTAGAGTGTGGCTTCATTTTTAAGATTCTAGGATGACTGTTGGAGCTCCAGCCACACATCTGAGTTCCAAGCATCAGAATGAAGGAATGCAAAAGAGGTTTTCTCCCAGTATCCCTGCTTTTAAGAAGTCTTCCCCAAATGCAATTTGGTACAGCCACTGTGGAAAACCGTATGGAGTTTCCTTAAAAAATTAAAAGTAGAACTAACTACCGTACAATCCAACAATCCCACCTCTGGATATACTGACGAAGGAAATGAAACCACCATCTCAAAGAAGTATCCGGGAGGTGGGGAGTGGGTGAAATGGGTGAAGGGAGTCAAAAGGTACAAACTTCCAGTTTGTAAGTCATGAGGATATGATGTATAGCATGGTAACTATAGTTAATGATAATATTGTGTTACCAATCTGAAAGTTGCTAAGAGAGTAGATTTTCACAGTTCTCAACACAAGAAAAAAAATTCTGTATGGTGACAGATGTTAACTAGACTTATTGTGGTGATCGTTTTATAATATACACAAAACTGAATCATTTGGTGGTACACCTCAAACTAATATAAAGTTGTATGTCGATTATACCTCAACCAAAAAAATGAAAGAGAGAGAGAGAGAGGTGGGCATTCTCGTGTTCATTGCATTATTCATGACAGCCACAACACAGGAGCAGTCTAAGTGTACATCCATGGATGAATGGATAAAAAAATTATATATATACGTATACATGTATATACACATATATACATATATACACATATATATGTATATATAATTTATACAAATGTCACATTTGTGTGTACACACGCACACACACATACACACACAGAAAGGAGTATCGTTCAGCCATTAAAAAATACTGCAGCATTATTCACAATAGCCAAGACATGGAAACAGTCTAAGCATACATCCACACATGAATGGATAAGAAAAAGGAAGTCCTATGATGTACAACATCATGGGTGAAACCTGAAGGCAATATTTTAAGTAAAATAAGGTAGATATAGAATGATAAATATGTATGATATCCCTTATATGTGGAATCTAGAAACTCCAAACTCGTTGAGATAGAGAACATATTGGGGGTTGCCGGAGGTGGGGAGTAGAGGTTGAGGGGGGAAGGGATGTTGACCAAAAGGCACAAACTCCTGGTTATCAGATGAACAAGTTCAGGGGGTGGCAAAGAGAGCATGGTGACTATAGTTAACAATACTGTATCGTAGAGTCGAAAGTCGCTAAGGAGGAGATCTTAATTGTTCTTACCACAAATTCGAAGAAAGGTAAGCGATGAACTTGTTAACTATCTTATTGTGGTAATTATTTTACAATAGATACCTGTATCAAATCATCAGGCTGTACACCTTAAACTTACATGTTATAGGACAATTATATATCAATAAAGCTGGGGAAAAGAAGTCTCAGGGGTCCCCAAACAATCTTCCCTCACATCTTATGATTAAGCACTAATAGAAAGCCACACCCAGCTGCAAGGGAAATTTGTCGTAAATTTACTAATGTACAATACCTTCCCAAATAAAAAATAGGGCTCTGACAGAAGAATGAAGGAGGAAAGCAAATATTGGGTAGTTAACTAGCAGTCTTTGAGACTTCATTCTCAGTGCATTGGCCAAAGTCATGTGGCTAACAAATGGAGGATTAGGACAGAGGCCTGGCTGGCTTCAGGGCCAAGTCTCTTTTGGTGATGTGGTAACAACTCTCAATAGAAGACAGTTTTCTCATAAAGTGGAAGACGGTAGGTCCACGAACCAAAATGTCAGGGTTCAAAGGGGTCATGCCATGAGGCCAAAAGGTTGTTACCTGGTCCTCATCTCCTTAAATGGATGAAGTTAGGTTCTGGCCTGTATATCATTTTTCATCTTCAAAATAGTCTTGCTTTTTGTCTTTGACTGAACAATTTCACTTGCAGAAATTTCACGTATGGAAATAATTAAAATGGATGCAAAGATTTATGTACTAGGATGTTCACCGGAGCTTTATTTATAATAGTGGAAAATTAAAAACAACCAAAATGCCTAACAAAGGAAATTGGTTAAATTACAGAATACTGGAGCATCCATATGGTAGAACACATGGCAAACATTAGAAATCACGCTCTTCAAGAATATTTAAGGACACGCATGATAAACCTCATAAGTTATGTTAAAGACATTAACAATAGTAATCCCTATGATCTCAGTTTGGTAATACATGTGTATAGAGGCATAATATTAAGAAACCTGGAAGAATAAGCATCAAAATGTGAACAGTGGTTCTTTTGTAGATGACGGGATTATTAATTATTTTACTTTTTATTTACGCTTTTCTGAATTTTCCAAATTTCTATAATGAATATGTATTACTTTTATAATCAGAAAAAAAAAACAACCTCACAAGTGTCATTTGAAAATATGCTTCCTCCGTAGGAAAACAGTTTTGTTATTCTCAAGATGATCGGCTTAGATGTTTAGCACTGCCAAAGTGCTAGCATGAAGAAGGTTATGGCAGACTGACTTCAATAAATATTTATTGAGCGCCAGCCTTGTGGAAGCCACTGTTGTGGGAATTGGGGGAGTGGCCCAGGGGGAGGGTATGAGCTGCAAAGATGAACGAGCCATGGTCTCTGCCCCCGGAGAGGTCTCTTTCTGAGAACTGTGCTTGGCATGTAGTGGTCATAGCAGAGGGCGTCGGGCCCTTGTGGGGTGACAGCGGATGCAGAAAGGCCATGATCTAAGACTGTGCTTAAAAATGCAATAAACATGTAATGTAGTTATTAAAAATGCACATTTCCCATTTGTCTACATGTCAGGGGTAGCGCATGCAGACTAAAGTCAGCCTGGGCCATTCATCAGCAGAGCTAGCCACCTGGTCTCCCCACTGGGGCCACAGACTCTGTTGTGAGAGCCGGCCCTCCCATGTGAGACAGCCACCTTGACTCCAGACAGCAATAGCAGCAACAACTGACGGCGGAACCCTAATAATGAGCATCCTGTGCAGTTGCTGTATCACTAGTCAAGTGTCATTACACAACGAACAGATTGGTCTGTGTTCCAATCCTGATACTACCATTCATCAGGACTCCCCCCACCCCGTACGATTTCTTCCTAGCTTGAATTGATGGGAATACTGAGCCTAGTTTGGGTATGAGAACAAGTTCTGTTAGAATCCAACCCATACTTCTCCTGTTTGAACACCGCACCCCCCCCCACCCCAGTTTGTTTTTCTGTGGGTTTCTCACAATTCTGCTTTTGGCCCTGAGATGCATGCTTTGTATAACAGGGTCCTTAGAACCAGCCAGAGGAAATCCTCATCCTTTGCCTCTGCTCTTGCTCCAAGTTCACCTTAAGGACCAGATCTTTAACAAACATGCTCTCAAGGGGGCTCTGCTTTCCCCATCCACTCTCCATACCCCTGCCATCAGTGATTATGGCCTGGGAACTTCTTTCTCTATTTTCTCCATCCTGCAGCTTGCTCTTTCCCTCTGAGTATTCTCTCGGTTTTTGCCCACAGCTTTTGTGTTTGTATGTTAAGCTTTGGTAATGGGAAGGGTTTGAAATCTCATACCTTCGGGTGAATGGGAGAAGTGCGCTTCATCTTGCAGACCTCTGTCCTACCTCCTGCCTGGGTTTAGCAGCGAGGGATGGGGGAGGGTAAGAAACAGGAGGTGGTGAGGCGAATGGTTAACCTTATTGCTTCCAATGTCAAGGGAATGACACATAGACATGCATTTCCTTTTTAAGAGTTTTTTTTTTTTTTTAGATGTGATCTGCTTTCCGGAAACATCGCACCTGGTCCAGCACACCTGTCTTTTAAAATTACTCTTTAAAACAATTTGGCCAACTCACTACCCTGTTCAATACATTTTTCCTCTAAAAATAAATTGAGAACCCTTTGAACCTTTTGCTTCCATTCCTTCTTCTAGGGAATTAGACCATATGTTTTCTTGGCTCAGACTAGCTATCCTTGAGTTCTCTTTCGCAACAGATGAGCAGCTTCTAACTTCGCTTGAAGTGCAGGAAAGGTCCAGGCATTTGCAGGAGGCCGAGGGGCAGGGAGGCAATATGGTGAGAATTGACGTGCAAATGTCACGCGTGCTCCTGTGAGTGCTCAGTATACGGCCCCGGCTTGCTGCGTCTCAGGGCTCTGCGATCTACAGGCATGCGCTGCAGGAGCGGGGCACCACCTTTGTAGGATGCTCGTTTGCAGCGAACGTTACCAAGCTACAGGGCATTCCAGTGGGTGTCCCGGTTCTCATCAGACAGTGTTTTCATCGATTACATGGGGAAAGTACCTTATGGGGATGTCGCAATGGTCTGCGGAATGGCACTGCTGTAGTGAAACAAAGGCTTTGTCCAATCAGGTTGAAGGCAAAGGGGTTTTGGTTTTTAAAATAAAACTCTCCTTTTAAACTATTAAATATTGCAAAATTGACATCCCATGATATCAATGCTTTATTGTTTTGTGATTAAAATATACTGTTTTCTTATGTTCAAATGAAACCTACCATGAGCAGCCCTCAGGATTCCCAGTGGTGGGGTCGACACAGTTGGGGCTTCCGGGTCGGTTAGGCCTCAGTGTTAGGCTTTCTTCCACCTCTTGGGAGCTCTGAGACCTCAGACAAGCTAAATCAACTTCACATCTCAGTTTCTTCCTCTGTAAAATGTGTTTTCATCATTCCATCTTTTTTCCCCATGGGCCGGGGCTGTGCTGTACCAAACTGTGTTTCCAGTAAGAAGTATCCCCAGGCTTCCTGCCTCGGCAGCCCCGGGCAGCCCCAGGCAGCCCAAGCATTCATACTGAGGACTGTATCCCCACACTCAGGGCTCCAGGCAGCCACCAGGGCTATCTGCCCTCAGGTGGGCACATTAACTTTATACTGATTATGGCTGGTAGCTGGGTGGGTCTTTATTTGAACAGGTAAAATGTAGTCTTGATAGCTCAGGGATTCAAAATAAGCCAGCTTTTTATATTTGATCGTAATCATTTTGCATTGTCCTTTATGCTTGGGTAAAGGATAAAGAACATTCAAGTTTCTTGGAATGTGTTCTGAATCAGAGGGGGAAGGAAATGGGAAAGGGGGGCCCTCAGGAGGAAATGTTCCAAGTTAATTTGGGTGGAAAAGGCAGCACATGGCATCCCAGAGTACCATGTGGCTCCAATCAGAGCATGGTGGCTGTTAGCACTTTGTTTTTTTAAGCTGAGTTGCCTTTCTGTTTGTGTGGGTAACGTTTGGCATGACACTGTTCCAAAGCATTTGTTTGAGACATTTCAAACATAGCAATTTAATGAGTGGCAATAAAAATATCTTTATTCAAGCAACGTCTTTGGTTATTCATATAGTATATATATGTATTCATATTTTGTGGCTTTCTGGATGCGAAACAATTTGAGTTTCGAGTGTAATTGCAGGAACATGCACCATGGGGAAGTCGCTAGGAGCTGGGAAAAAAAGACCAGGGCTGCCGTTGGAACACTGCTACAGATGGTTAATGTCCTAAAAAGCACACCCCTTTGTAGATGAAGGTTGCAGTTTTGAAGCACTGTGGTGCCAGTCTGGACCACTCACCTGTAGGTTTCCTCATCAGGCAGTGGCGGAGGTGTGTATTTTTCTCCTAACGCATCCATTCAACTTGTGTTACATTTGGTGTTGTGAATGGATTGCTTTGATAGGAGATTTTTTAAATGCCATGTTAACTGAAGGATGATAATGTGTTTCAGTTTAATTCTAAAAGAGCAAATTGAATTTTTGGAAAACTGTCATATGTGGACAAGGACTACACTAGAATTGTGCCATCACTAAAAAGACTAATATTTATTATGCCCACTTACGCAATTGTCACTCAGCCCGAAACACGTATCAAGTGGTTAGATAATGCTAGACGCATAGATCACTGGATGAAATGGAGGGCAAATTACTTAATCCTTAGATTTTAAGTGTGTCTAATGGTTTGGAGGTATCCAGGGGCATATCTAGGTAATCCATTGGGCATTTTTCTAGACATCTCTTGAGTAACCCTCATACGTCCATGATGGGAGGACAGAACACTGATGATTTGCCTGGTGGCCTGACTTCATAGAGTTTGGAGACTGAGGATTGATCCTTCTCAATCTCAAGATGGGCCCTAGGGGGCAGGAGTATAAGACCTGTCCTAGGCCTGGGGGTGAAGTGAATCCCTGGCCTTAGTTGGGCCAGTAGATGGCCCCATCCCAGGAATTTAGAACCAAGACTGGGAAAAAGGACTACTTTGAGCAGTCTAGAAAAAAGTTGTGGTAAAATATTTGGGCAGCATTTTTCAAATCTGTGTCCCACAAACTATGAGGCCTGAGGGATACTAAAAAGGGGAGAAAAGGAGTGGGGGTACCAGTGTCTAAATAAATTTGGGAACTGCTGTATACTAGGTAATTTTTTTGATCTTCAAAAAGAACATTAACATAAGAAAGCTTCTGGGAAATCAAATACAATCAAGGAATCAGTTTTCTTTTGCTCAAGATGTTATTTTTCAAGCTTATTTGACCCTGGAATCCTTTATTTGTGTAACCATATATTAGAATCCTATGGGATGTTCTTTGGAAAGGACTGCACTTTGTATTTCAATTAACTCCAGAAATAAGACAAGAATATTTGCTATCATCTCTAGAACTTCTTCCCTACGCAGTAAGTTGGAGAAGGAGTTTGGCAAAGGAGGTATAGCCACTAGAAAGGAGAAATTAAGTAATCATTATCTGTAGAAATCCGAAGATAATCAACTGGAAAAAAATTAGATGTAATCGTGGAAACTATTGTAAGGTGGTGAGTTATAAAGTAATCACCAAAGTCGAAATCTTCCTTGTGTACCAAAGTGACAATCAGGTAAAAAAAAAAAAAAATTGAAAAAAGATTCCAGTTCTTAACAGCAATAAAAAGCCCCAACTTCTAAAAGTTAGCCTTGCCAGAAATACGTGTGATTTACATGAAGGAGACAACAAATATTGCCAAGGGAACAGAAAGAAAGGTGTGAATCAATGAAAAAAACAAACCATGTTCCTGGTTAGAGAGAGTTAAATATCGTATAAAATATCACCTGTCCACAAATCTACTTAGTGATCATACTCAATTTGGATTCTGAATTGATCTGGGAAAATTCCATAAGTTATCAAATCCAATTGATTTGCTTACCTAAATATTTTCTGACTCTCTCCATATCACGTCATCTCTTCAGACACCAGGGCAACTGCTATTTCATGGATTTCCTCCTAAATGGTCCGTGTTTCGACTACTGCCTACCACAGCCTCCATTCCTTATTCTTTCTTAAGCAATAACAAGAGAAATATCTGATCTTGTAATTCTACTGCTTATGATTCTTCCATAGCTTCTTATTACTATTAAAACAGAAGCCCTATCCTCAGGGGGCTGGAACAAACCCCCTCTGTCTGACCTCACCAGTCACATCTCGGCTCCTTTCCGCTACATAGTCCATGCTCTAGGGATGGTGATTTTAGTTTACTGAATGGTAGTGTGTTTGCACCGCAAGGTCTTTGCTATTCCTTCTGCTTGAATCTCTCTTTCTCTTCCTCTTCCCTTGGTTCTGTCTTCCTTCCCCTCTAAGAACCAGTTTAACATCATGTATTTCAAGGAAAAATTCAATACACTCCTATTGTTTAATTTTATGGCCACGTACTTCTTTTTGAAATGTATCAAAAATCTAGGTAGTAGTTTGGTGTAATTAACCATTTAGTGACATCCTGCCAGAATGAAGCCTCAGTGCAGACAGTCTTGTCTTACCTGTATGTTGTTTTGCTTATCACCATTCCTTACACTAGCAGTACTCTAGTTTGGGGGAATATTGAATGACAATAGGGGAAAAATTATTAAAGAGTAGCAGAGGACCTGCAGTAACAGGTAAACACAGCAAAAGATTACAACTATCATGCTTGTATCAGAATGGAAAGAAAGATCATTGAAACAGAATATAAACCACAGAAACCCTAGGAGAGGGTAAATTTGGTGTGTGATTGAGTTAACATACTACTAGGTAAAGTTAAATTTATTTAATATGTGATGCTAGAACAATTGCTTACCTCTTTGGATTAAAAATGTAGGACTCTGGGGCGCCTGGGTGGCACAGCAGTTACGTGTCTGCCTTCGGCTCAGCGCGTGATCCCAGCGTTCTGGGATCGAGCCCCACATCAGGCTCCTCTGCTGTGAGCCTGCTTCTTCCTCTCCCACTCCCCCTGCTTGTGTTCCCTCTCTCACTAGCTGTCTCTATCTCTGTCAAATAAATAAATAAATTCTTTAAAAAAAATGTAGGATTCTACATTCTGGATAACAAAGTAAATTCCAAGTAAGAGAAGACAGCATTTTCTAGGTGTGTTCAAAGAAACACTCACCTGTGGGCTGTTAATATGGTTAACATGAAAAAAATAGTTCTCTGGCTACATAAGTTTGGGAAGTGTCAAATTAAATGAAATTAAACTGGTTTCTTTACTGCAAAAATTCTAAAAATGATGCTAATGTGCGTTGTGAATTCACAAGCTGTATTATAATGCAACATTTGGCATAATTATGTAGAACTATTTTTATTTTCAAATAAAGCACTGATTTGGGAAATTTGGATTAAAAATTCTCCAAAAACTGGAATACAATTTCAAGAAACATTTTTATAACTTCAGTGGTAGGACTGTCTTTCTGAACATTATATCAAAGGTAGAACTTTGAAATGTATCTTTAAGGGTCCTTTGATTGTAAACAACAGGAAACCTCTCTGATTAACTGAGTAGAGCCGGCTCTAATTTTGTTTCCAAGTATTTTCTATCTCTCCTTGGGGAAAGTCTGTACTTCTTTGCCTCCGTAACAACTGGCTTGGCCGTGGGACTTGCTTCGACCAATGAAAATTAAGAAAAAGTTATGGCGTGCCACGTCTGTGCAGAATATTTCCTAGGGATTTAAGCAACTATTTTCCCTTCCCTGGAAGTATGGATAAATATTTAAGTTCTGTCAGCTGGGGTCCTAAGTGGCTCTGAGCAACAGAACTTTCTTGCCAGCATAGAACATGAGTGAGAAATGAACTGGGGGAGGTTTGTCGGCCTCTTTGTTACCTTGGCATAGCTCTGCTTAGGCTGACTGGTTTATTAAGGAAAAAGATAGTCATTGAATTAATATCAGGAGCTCACAAGAGTGGATGTTTGGAAATAGGCTGGCTTGGTGGATAGTGGTTACCGAAAGAACTTTGGAGACTAGGAAATCAATATTACAGGAATGATTTTGTAGCAGGAAGCAGTATGGTCAGGGCACTGGCATTGGGTGGACTCTAACCTTTTTTGGTTTCTTTGTTTCTCAGCTAAAAATTTAAGTTTTAATTCACATACTTAAATTTTAATTTAAATCACATATCTACTGTCTGGCTAAGAGAGGTGAGACTTCTAGAGAGAAGAAAGGCAATTGGAGTGCTGCCAAGCAAGGAAATGGATGCTGGGAAGTCAAGATAAAAATATTTGCTAATCTAAAAACCAAAACATCAGAAAACACCTTTTCATATAATTAAAGAGAAAATAAAAATTATTTTGGACAGGTGTGAGAGCAAAAGGCTGATACCCTGAAAATATAAATATACAAATGAAAAGTAAAAGGAGACTATCAGTAGAAAAAGAAACATACCAAAGCAAAATATAGAAACAAGAATTTCCAAAATATGAGTGTGCCCGGGTGGCTCAGTCAGTTAAGCATCTGACTCTTGATTTCACCTCAGGTCAAGATCTCAGGGTTCTGAGATCCAGCCCCACCAGAGCCCACCCTGGGCTACAGGGTGGGTGTGGAGCCTGCTTAGGATTTTTTCTCTCACTCTTCCTCTGCCCTCCCCCCCCCACACATGTGCTCGTCCTCTCTCAAAAAAATTTTTCCAAAATATGAACGGTTAACAGCCAGAAAATTGGGAAAAAAAATGAAACTCACCAGCATTCAAAGAAATGTGAATTCAAATAATGAGGTATTTTTTAGCTGTCAAATTTTTCAAAATTAATACTGTTCTGGTTTTTTAAAAGAGGAAATTTTTCTGACTATAATCAGATTACGGAGAAAACAATATTTTTTCTCATACTCTGTGGTGAGTGTAAATTACTCAATCTCTCTATAGAACCATTTGGCAGTATATATATATTCAGTATATACAGATCCGTAATGATGCTTAGACTCTTTATTCCACTGTGATAATTTAACCTAAGGAAATAGCCTTAGATTTGGGCAATTTATTCATAGAAATGTTTATTTCAGCATCATTGATAATAATGAAAAATTGGAAATAATGTTAGTGACCAATGATAGAAAATTTGTAGAATAAATCATGGTTTATCTATATACTGATGCAGCCATTAGAAATGGTGTTTTTAGGAAACTATTTAATGAAATGGAAGACCATTCAAGCTGTATTATTAATTATGTCCAAAATCTATTTTATAAAAGAGATACTAAAAAATCCCATCTAGAAAACAATTATTTATTCTGATGATATAATAAAATGATAATGAATTTACTTTGGGATATGGATTTTGGATAATTATATAAATTTTCTTCTTTGTGTTTTTCCATATTTCTCAACTGTTCTGTAGTGAATTGTAAGTTTTGCCAACAAAGCAAAGCCTAATAACTGTTAATAAAATGTATCACTTTTAGTACATTTTAAGGAGCTATTGATTAACATAGTAATTTTTACTGTACAGTTTATTAATACAAATAGCACTGGTCACAGTTTTGCTTTAACAGGCACTCTCCAGTGCATTAGGAATTGCAATCCATAAAAAATATTTGTTATCACTAGATTTCTATGTGAAAATTTAACAAGGATATTTCAAGTGCTTTTATGTGCCTGATACCATGATGTAAGCTAGTACAGAATTCCCTGGAGAAACCCACAGCAGAGTGATAAGATCTACTATGCAGAGGAAGATCAACCTCATGGAAAAGAAGAGTTGATACAAGTTTTACCTCCAGTGGTATACCAATGAAAACCTATAGGGTGCCAGCTGGTAGTATGGGATTATATTTAACCTTTCAGTGTCGGCATACATGGGCAGCCAACTTCTCTATGCGAGGTTTACAATGAAAGATCTATAGTTCTGGCAATTTTATTTCCTGGTTCTCTCTTCCCCAGGAAACATTTTTTGGCCAATTTTTAGAAGAAAGATAGTCTTTTAAAAAATGATCTGATAATAGCTTTGGGAATTTCCCTTCTCCTTCTCCTTTGAAGGATGCGTATAGACTTGACATTTGTTTCTATGAATCCAGGAGACTTATCTCTCCATGGACTCATGCTTGTATTTATTTTCTACCTCTGATTATATAACTACATGACAATGGATGTTTCTCCAGAAATTTCCTGGTTTTGCTTATTTTTACCTTCAGACATCATCACTAAAGCAGATATACAGGCAAACGTGACCCATATTCCCCACTTATTTATAATAATATGGTCATTGATATGTGTGCACACACTTATATATATTACACAACAATGAAATAAACAATACAAGGTTCCAGTTGATAAAGTGTGAAATAAATGATATATATGATAGTGACTATTAGCATCCTGAGAAGATGGAGAGTAATCAAAAGGGACTTTGAAGACCATTGTTTCATAATATAGAAAGATAATTCAGATTTCTGTTATAAGCAGAGCATAAGCTATATAGTAAATCTATATTTTAAAGTCTATTCTCAAAAATCACTGTTCCATGGCTGGTTCCAGAAGTGAGCTATATTGTCTAGGAGTAATTTACTTCGGGCAATAGATGCATTCCTAAAAAGTCAGGTGAAAGTGTTATTTGCTGAATTAAATTATTTCCGTAACATCAGCAATTTAGAATACCTTCAGGGCTATTCTGGTAGTCAGATGTGAACTTAAGAAAGAAGCCAATCTATTGTTGTCATTAGAGAAGAATGAAAATATAGAACCACATGATTAAACTTGCCCATTTCTCTTTCGTCTTCATGGCTGAAGATTATGGAGGAAGTGTTCCTGGTCTTTAGCTAAAGCCAACTTCTCCACTTGTCCCCTAGATCTTATCCTCTCTCAAACTAGGAAATTACTCTAAGAATTTTTCGTTCTCTTCTACATCATCATTTTCTCCTGTCCAGTGGATTATTCTTATCAGCATACAAATATGTGATTATTTCTTTCTTTTTAGAAAAAGCAAAGCAAAACAAACAAACAGCCTTTCTCTAGAGATCACTTCCTCTATCGGACCACTCTGTTTCTCTCCTTTTCTTTAAAAAAGAAACCAAGAGTTTCCCATATACATTCCAATTTCCCTCCACTCATTCTCTCTTGTACCCTCTTCATAAGGCTTTTGTTCGTACCACTTTACTAAGGCTTCCATTATTAAGGTCACCAAGGACCTCCACGTTGCTAATCCCAATGGTCACTTCCTGGTCATCATTTTACCTGACCAACAAGCAGCATTTGACACTGTTGTCCATACTCTTTTCCTTGATGTTTTTTGTGACTAGATTTTCAGGTTCCATCCTTTACTGGTTTTCCTCCTTCCTTACTAGCCAATTCTTCATGGACTCTTTTGCTGGTTTCTTTTTAGGTACAAACATTGCTAGGTGTAAATGTTCAAGTATTCCCAGGCTCAGATCCCAGATCATTCTTTTTTCTACCTGTGTACATTGCCTTTATAATCTCATTCAGTTCCATAACTTTAAGCATCATCTATTCACTGATCATTCCCAACTTATATCTTTGGCTGTAACCTCTACCCTGAACTCCAGACTCTCTATCTGGCTCTCTATGTAGCACTCTACTTAGATGTCTGCTGTGTACATAAAACTAAGCAAGTGAAACACAGAGTTCTCACTATTTCCTTTCAAACCTATTCTCCTCACAGTCTTAACATCCCAACCCATAGACACTGTTTCCTTCCAGTTGTTCCTCGTTAATTCTTCTCTTCCTCTTATTCCAAATTTTATCTGTAAGAAAGTCTTTGAAAAATTTTTTTACTTAAATTTTATTTGATTAACATACAGCGCAATATTGGTTTCAGGAGTAGAATTCACTGATTCATCACTTACATACAACACCCAGTGCTCATTACAAAAACTGCCCTCCTTAATACCCATCACCTGTCTAGTGCATCCCCCAAACACTTTCCTCCATCAACCCTCAGTTTGTTTTCTATCTTTAAGAGTCTCTCATGGTTTGTTTCCCTCTTTCCTCCCCCCACTCTTTCGCATATGTTCTTCTGTTTTGTTTCCTAAATTCCACATATGAATGAAATCATATGGTATTTGTCTTTCTCTGATTGACTTACTTTTTTTGACATAATACATTCTAGCTTCATCCATGTCATTGCAAATGGCAAGATTTCATTCCTTTCAATGGCTAGGTAATATTCCACGATATATGCCACATCTTCTTTGTCCATTCGTCAGTTGATGGTCATTGGGCTCTCTCCATAGTTTGGCTATTGTTGATAATGCTGGTATAAACATCAAGGTACATGTACTCCTTCGAATCTTTATTTTTGTATCCTTTGGATAAATACCTAG
Source organism: Ursus maritimus (assembly GCF_017311325.1). Taxonomy (NCBI): domain Eukaryota; kingdom Metazoa; phylum Chordata; class Mammalia; order Carnivora; family Ursidae; genus Ursus; species Ursus maritimus. Next base: position 3,565,113 of record NW_024425675.1, read on the forward strand.
TAGTGCAATTGCTGGATTGTAGGGTAGCTCTATTTTTAGCTTTTTGAGGAACCTCCATACCGTTCTCCAGAGTGGCTGCACCAGTTCTGCAAGAAAATCTTACAGTTCTACTTTCACCATTGATCCTGGTTGTGACTAGTTTTCATCAGTTCTACTGTGATGGTCCAAGCCACCATCATCTCTTTTCTAGCTTAGAAGCTGTACCTTCCTAACTGATACCCTTTATATTGTCTTCTACTTACACACACCAACTACACTCAACATAGCAGCCAAAATAATCAACAAATCCACTCACATCACCTCTCTGCTCAAGCTCCCCAATCTTTTCTGTTCATGCAGAGTAAAAGCCCAAGTGCTTGAAAGGCCCTGGAAGACCACATGCCCTGCCCGTCCTCCCCATTATCTCTTTGACTTTATCTCCTGCCTCTCTCCCTGCTGCTTTCTTCATTTCACCCACACCAGTTTCTTCTCACTCCTTAAACACACTGATCAGACTCCTGGATCACAGCCTTTGCACCTGCTTTCCCTCTGTCAAGTTCTTCCCTCAGACATCAAAGTGGGTCACTCCCTTGCATTCTTTTCTTTACTCATATATCATATCCTCGGTTAGGCTTTCTTGGGCCATTCTAGCTAAACTTACAAATTTCAGCCCAAAGTGGGTTTTTTTTATTTTATTTTTTTTTATGTAACCTCTTCCACATCTTTCTTTAAGCGTCTATATTTGACTATATGCTCCACAAAGATAGAGCTGTTAGACTGCTAGTTCTTTTCATCAAATCATTCATTCATTTACTTATTGGTTTTAAATCACTCAATGAGGTGAACACAGGATTTCAAAGATGAATAAGACACAATCCCTGCTTCCAGAAACTTTACAGTCTACTGGAAAAGAGTAACAAATAAATACGGAGACACATGATCTCAATTCCCACACACTACCCCTACTATCAGATCTTTACCTCAGATAAGATTTCTAAAATAGAGGTTAATAGTATTATGAATAACTTGATATTATTTAAATCATTTGGATCTTTTGTGAGGAATTGTCTTGTAAGGTATAATCATTCTTAGAGTCTTATAGTCTGATACCGTCTCAGATATAGTCTCATACAGTCATCTTATAGATCTGAGGAATTTGCTGCCCAGAAATAATGTCTTAATTACAACAATGGGGGTGTCTGGGTGGCTTTGTCTGTTAAGAGACCTACTCTTGGTTTTGGCTCAGGTCATGATCTCAGGGTCCTGGGATCAAGGCCAGCGTCAGGCTCTGTGCTCAGTAAGGAGTCTACTTGAGGATTCTCTGTCTCCCTTGCCCTCTGCTCCTCGCCCCACTCACACTCTCTCTAAAATAAATAAATACATCTTTAAGATAATAATGACAATAATAATGATGATGATACTGACTTTTTAGGGGTATTACTGTCTACTAGATGCCACGCTAACCATGTTGCACGCATTATTGCATGTAATATTTACCACCGCCTCATGAGTGGCTAGGAGACACTATTATTGTCTCTCTTTTATAGATGAAGGTACACTGAGGGAGTAATTTTCTCAAGGTTACACAGGTCTAAGTGGTGGAGTCTCTGGTCAAACTCAGGCCTGTCTTATTTATTAAGCCCAGGCTCTTGAAAACTGAACATGCTATTCTTGCCCATAGAGTTTTGTAAGTAAGTGACAGATTGGGATCTGAGACCCTTTTGCTGATTTTCAGTCCAAAGTTTTTCCACAGAAAATTAGCACTTTTGTTTCCAAAATCTGTTCCATTGTGATTTTATTTTATTTTTGTATATTGACATTTACAGATTTAATAAGTCCTACATGAAAACAACCATGCTAGTAGGTATACCATGGTCATCCTTTCTCATCCGTTTATTAATGATTTAAGAATAAGAAAGCATAATGAATCATCGAACTTTACATCAAAAACCAGGGATGTACTGTATGGTGACTAACATAATATAATAAAAAATACTATTATAAAAAAAAAGAATAAGAGAGCAAATTGAGACTGAGTCACCTCTTTATAACAATGTCAATAGCCTCTTTTGTTTATGTGCCATTAAACCAACATTCTGCATGACAGGAAGACATCTTCAACAGTTCGATAGTAAAAGAGCAATGAGGTAGTTCGACCACATCGATGTATACTGCACACGACTGTTTACATGCAAACACATACTGTATGCGTGCAACGGTTTGCTATAGCCAGAGAAAATTAGCCTAGAAGTTTTCCTTTCCTTGCATCACTCAAAAAACCGTTTACTCTTCTTAATGACAGAACAATCTGTGTATTTTTGCAATCGCAGTAAGTAGCTCTAGAAAGCATTGTGATAACATCACTAGAAGCACAGTATGGTAATGTAAAATTAATGAGCGAGATGGCAATCTCCTTTGTAGGCAAATCGTACTTTCTAACGCAGCACACTCTCTCAATGAGTCTGTTCTCAGGAACCAGAGAATGTGGGTATTGTGGCGAAGCATCGGAAGGGGTGGAAGTCGCTAGGGAAGATGGTTGTGATTGATAGACCGTGTGCCACGGCCGCACTGGAGAGGCAAAGAACTGTACACTGGGGGGAATAGGCAGTGACTCTTTTTTGAATTTATTTGTTGACTGTCTCCTAATGGTCAGCAGCATGGCTGAAGCTTAACCGACTTGTATTTGGTAATATAAATATCTAACTAAAGTAAGTAAACAAATATGTAAATGCTCTCCCCCCAAGTGGTTCTGCTTTCCAAAAGGGGTGTGTATTCAATGAGTAGTCAAACGAGCAAGATGCATAAAGATCTAGCCTTGCTTACCATAGTAATTATCACTTTCATCACTGAGGCTAAGATTCTGATTTCCCTGCCACGTGTCGAGATCCAGATCTCTTAATAAATACTGAACTGGAATTTCAAGGGGAAGGGCCGTGGCGTGCTTTCAGACTCACTGTTCCAGAGGAGTTGATTTGCAGGAAATCAAAGGCGATTGGGAGGAATCTTCAGAATGCAGACGCTTGATAAACTGTGTAGGAATTGTGTGTTGCCTCCAAGTAATCCGGCAGGTATGATCTGATTGAAGCACACAGAGTTGTGTGATGTGATATTCCATTCGGGTTTGGTGTGGTTCCCAACAAAACACTGCTCTGTAAGACTTATCTTAATTGCCCTTTTCTTCTTTCATTTATGGCCTGTGGACCGATAAAGAAAGATGTTGAAAACTATTAGTGAATGTAGTCAAGTAGCTTTAAAATATTTATTGTTTTTAAAATTTTTATATGCCAGCTGTAGGAAATGGGGGGAAAAAGTACATGTGTAAATACAATAGAAAATTATTTGTAATATTACTGCCCAGAGAAAAACACTCTTGATATTTTGGTATAGAAATCTCCTAGTCATTTCACAAGGCAATTGCATGCCAGACAGTGAAGGGTTTTCTTCCTTCTTCACCTACTCAATCCTATATGGGCCAGTGCCCATATAGGTTATAAGTTACATGCAAGAAGAGATCTTTCATAAGGCTGAGAAAAATAAGACAGTGACCCTTAGCCCATTGGAGTTATGGTAAAAGATGGTCCACTTCATAATAAAAGGTCTTTTTGTTGTTTGTTTTTTACCTTGTAAAAATATTTGCCTCTCAGGCTTGATTGGAATGGGAAAACCCAAGTGGAAGGAAGAACCTGGGGAGTGGTGCTGTGTTTCAGTGACTCCCCAGGGGAGTCAGGGGTGTGTGGTGGGGAAGAGAGGGAACCACGGATTGTGCTCACACTCCCTGCCCCTAGAGTTCTTTGTAGGGACTTGTAGGTGGTGAGGGAACGAAAAAAATCCTGTGTGCATCGTTCTTGGAACTCTACTGTGTGCTTGTGAATCTAATAATCAGAGCTATCTCTTAGTGGGTTGTACCTTTAATTCATCCACATGTTAAATGCTTAGTAAGGGAACACATATGTGCTGCTTACAGAGTTAATTTATTCATCAAAAATACTCATGCAGTGCTTCCTCCTCACGAGTCACTTGTCACTGACACACAGAGCAGACCCTACGGTGTAGAGCTGGGTGTGGAGTGAGAAGGGAGAGATAGCAAAGGCAGCAGGAGCCATCGCTGGCCAATTGAGATCACTCTCTGCACCCACAGTTGCAGGCTTCTTATTTCTTCATTCAGCATAGTATCATTAGCATTTTCTCTCGTCTTAAGCTTTTCCCAGACACCCCTTTAAAATAAGGCTTATTTTCTAGATGTTGCAGAATTTATACAGTCCTAACCCAACTGTCGAACCATAGGGTTTCTCCTAATTGTTTTTATATTGTTTTGTTATAATAAATAATTCCTCATTAATAATCTTTTTGTTGATATCTTAGTCCACGAGAATCATTTTGAACATGGAAATTGAATTGTTGGGTCAAAGGAAATGAACCCCTCTTTTTGGGTTTCTGATACATGTTGCCAGATTTCTTTCCTGAGAGGTTGGACCAACGTGTATTCTTTGCAGCTGTATTCAGAGTGACTAATGCTGCAACGGGTGCTCTCCCCAGGCTCAGACACAGCCAGGGTTCTCCCCATAAACTAAGCACAGCCTCCTGGCATCTCCACTGACAGAGCCCCTTCAGTTAACTCACACATAGTGCCTCTGCCCTGGGGGTATATGGACACTGGCTCATGTCTTCCCCAGCAACCTTATGATTGCTCTAGGTATGAATAAGTCAAGGTTACGCTAGTGACTTGCCAGGTCATAGTGAATCTGTCTTCACAGAAAACTGCTAGGGCTTTCTTGTTAAAACAACAATGAAAACAACAACAACAAAACAATAAATTAAACAAACAACAAAACAACAAATTAAAAAAAAAGCCAATCTCTTTATCTGGGAATACTACTATTGAAAAATTCTACGTAACTAAAATACAATTCATTCGATGTTAACAGTATACGAAACATGATTTAACTTTGGATGATTTAGAAAGTACAGACTAAAGCATTTTTTTGTTCTCCATGCCTTAGACATGTTAGTCACTTGACCTGTAACAGCTCCTTTTCATTGCACAAAATCCTACTCGTTTTTCACAACCCAACTCTGTGCTCCCTCTTAAGTGAAGCAGTCTGTAACTTCCTCTCCCTTCTTCATCTCTTTCTCTCTTTCNNCCTGCTACCCTGGCAGAGTTTGGGGTTACCTCCTTTGTGCCTTCCTGTCACACCTGGAGCAGGCCTCCGCTAAGTACCTCCCTCATGTTAACAGCTAGTGTAGACGTCTATCTCTCAGCCTAGGATGAGAGTTGCCTTAGGGCCATGTCTTGTCCATGTTTTTATTCTTACAACTGCACTATCGGGCAGTTGTCAACTGCTTGGACAAATCACTGGTATCCTAGCATAGGCACTGGAAGTCTACCTGCTTGGCTGAATCGCTGCTAGAATGTTCCAAAAACTCAGGCGATATCATTGGTCTGTATGTCATTTGGGTCTTAAATGTATAGAATCTTTTCAGCATTTTGAACATACCAGCTTTGATTCCGGATAGATTGTTCTTTACTCATCAATCACAAGCAGGATCGAATAAAATCTTTTTTCATATTGATATTATCACAGTGGATAAACTTCCATGTCTTTGAGACAGGAGACAATTGCTCAGCCAGCAGCTACCTCCTTTATCAGTATGCCAGAGCAAAAAACCAAAAATGGTAAATCTTTTGAGAGCGGTGTGAAACTTACATGAGCATTTGTTAGAGTTGATTGTGGAGATCTTGTCTCATTTATATTTTGCGTTTTCTCATGTGTCTTGTTTTGCCTAGACTTAAGCTGACATTTTAAACTTAGTGGTACTATAATCATTTTGTTGCAGAGACGCTTGCTAATTGCATCTAGAAATGATAGGATAGGAGTATACACATATAGCTACCCTGGTAACTCCAGATAATTGTGAATTAATTTACCTAAGGAAAACCTTGCTTTCACCCACTCCACGTAAGTACTACACTTAAAAAACCAAGAACTGTACACTCACCATTGATACTAATATTAATTATAATTATAATTATAATTAATTACCACATCTCAACTCTATTTGTTTATGTATAGAAGCCTTTTGAAACCAAAATACTTGCCTCCCTCTAGGAATATTGAGAGAACAAAATTTGCAGCTATTTAGGAAAGAAGTCTATTATTAGCAAGAGTTGTTGCCAGGGAAGATTTATTCATTCATTAATTTAATTCACCAATGCAACTTTTAAATGCCGACTGTGTGTGAGATACTATTTAATACTGTGATGTACATAAAGAAATACTAGTTAGAGCTGCAGGAAGTAAACTACTGGAAAAGCTAAGAGAGGTGCAAAAATCACACAAATCTGGTAATTATAGTACTGTGGGCAGGTACTGGGGGCGTGAAACACCATCACATACTTGATATAACAATCTTAGGAGATAAACAAAGAGGAAGGGACTATTTCTGATTGAAACTGCCTAAGAAGCTTAGAAGACAAGGATATATTTGGTTGGGTCTTTAGGAATGCACAGAATCTTGGTAAATGGAGGTAGCAGCAGACCTTCAATTCCTTGAGATGGATGGTGGCCAAGTTAGAGTGAGTGAAACATCATGGTAGTCAGGGACCATGAAAGAAACTTCACTAGGCAGAGAGTTTGTTGGAGAAAAGCAGTGGAAGGTATTTTGGAGGGCTTTAACTAGGAAGCTTAAGATTTTGGACTCTGTGATGAGAAGATGGAAGTCATTCACTGAGCATTTCTGAGTTGAAAATAAGCACAAACAAATAAATATTTTATGAAAATTAATCTGGTATCAGTGTACACAACGGCTAGGAATTCCGGAGACTGGAAGGCAGCTGCAATATCCTAAGACTGAGATGAACAGTCTGGTGGGATAATGAGAGAAAACGGAATGTGATGTGGGGTCTCATGTGAGGCTCCCAGGGACAATGAAAAGATCATCCCTTCCTTCTGGTGAGAATGGAAACTGGGTCTGGTTACATGTGGGAAGTTTTGGGGAGAGCGAGGGAGAGTTGAAGAGTTTAGTTTTCTTAGGGAGCAAACTTACCAAAGGAGACACTCTGAGCCCGGGGCAGTTGGGCGGGGGTGGCTCTGGAGACTCAATGTCAGGAGAGAGTCTAGTCCCTTATTCTGAAGACAGAGCAGCTATCTGGGGACCGAGGAGAGGCTGCCAGTCCACCTACCCCCTCGCTTTCCTTCTCCATCTTTTATCCTCCTTTTTAATGTTAATTTTATCCAAACTCACTCTGAGAGTCTTTACCAGCTAGTAAAAAAAAAATTGCTACAGAGCTTCTGGCTCCAGGGTCCTCCCAGATTCAGCTCAAAGGCGTCAGCTGCATCAGCCTAATTTTGCTGCTATATGAAGTTGGTGTTGAGAAGAATGGAGAGTAGGGGAGATCCAGCAAGGTTGTGTAGGAGAATCAATAGAACTTGCCAACTAATTCTACATGGGAAGAAAAGAAAAATAAGGCACAATGGTGATCCCATAATGTTGTGTATGGGAGACCAGAAAAAAAATTCAAGAGGAGAAACTGGTTTGGAGAAAAAAGTAATATCGGGGTGCCTGGGTGGCTCAGTCCGTTAAGCATCTGCCTTTGGCTCGGGTCATGATCTCAGGGTCCGGGGATCGAGTCCTGCATCAGACTCCCTGCTTGACAGGGAGTCTGCTTCTCCTTCTCCCTCTGCCCCGCCCCCCAACTCATGCTCTCTCTCAAATAAATAAATAAAATCTGAAAAAAAGGTAATAAATTATAGAATCTCATTGTTAATGGGACCTTAACTAAAGCTTATTTAGTCCAACCTTACTTCTAGTGTTCAGGTCCACTCCACATCATCTTGCCAAAAGGACATTCACATGAGGATGGACATCTTCAATAATAGGGAACATTCTAGCTCCTAAACAGTGTATTCTATCTTTGGAGTTTGGCTTCAGATTTCCTGAGTTCCTGGTGAAGACAGACTGTTCAGATTATTGGAAATGTAGGATTTTAAATCAGTAGAGATTAGAGTTGGAAACAAAGGTTTGGAGCCAAGGAGATGAAGTAACATTGTGACAAGTAGCTAGTTCATGGTGGAGAGAGAGCAGAGGTGGGGAGAGACCCATGGCGGACCTTTGGAGGAGGGAAGGATGGAAAAGGAACTGCAAAGGAGAAAGAGACAAAGGGAAGAAAAACGTAATTACCGTATATAAAGTACAGTGCCATGGAAGTCAGGAAAAAAGAGTTTCAGAAGAAAGCAAATAATGGCAAACCCTACAAAGGACGAGTAGAAAGAACATGACCAGAAAACTCCTCCTGGATTCCTCTGGATCAGATCTTCAGAGTTACGACTTGGTACGGGACGCCTGGGTAGCTCAGTTGGTTAAGCGACTGCCTTTGGCTCAGGTTCATGATTCTGGAGTTCCAGGATCGAGTCCTGCGGATCGAGTCCCGCATCGGGATCCCTGCTCAGTGGGGAGTCTGCTTCTCCCTCTGACCCTACCCCCTCTTGTGCACTTTCTCTGTCTCTCACTCTCTTTCTCTCAAATAAATAAAATCTTAAAAAAAAAAGTCATTTCCTAGAATACACCAGACAACCATGTTTAAATTTAAGGATTAGATTATATTCCCAATCCAAATATAAACCTGAATTCCCAATCCAAATGATAAATAAATAGCTTATTCTTTTAAATGATTGGAAATTTGTGATGTATCGGATTCAAGACATAGTACAGCTTCTTTCTTGTCCAAGATGAACATTTGAATATTAAAATCAGGAAACCTTGGAATAAAAGGACGTTGTATCCAATAAGGACAATATTGAGGGCTTGAGGATACTATGCATGTGTTTATATGAACGTTTTCTCAAGTAGTTTTACAGTTTTAGTGGACTCCATGGTGAAGTGGTTTCAGTTATGAATGTACTTTTTGGGAGAGATGGTTCAAGTCTGTCGTAGGTCATCAGTGTAAGGCCTTTGATGATTTCATTTTAATCTATACTGAACATTTCTCTATATCACAGAATCACTGACCGTGAAATTTGCCAGAAATGGCAATTGTGTTCCCTGCGGGGCTAGTATTAACAGGAGACAGGATATTACAGATCAGATGTAAAGTGTTTTATCGCCGCTGCCTGGAAAAGCTCTGTGGTACCTGAGGTTACTTTCTACAACCTGTTGCCTCACCTCTAAACCTGACAATCATGGCTAAATCATTTATCTTGTATTATATGGATAAAAATGCTGTTGACTACAGACCACTATGGCTAGGAGATATAATTTGAAGGATTCATAAAATGATCCTTCAGGGGTAAAAAAGTGCACCTCATTGACCTAGCTGTAAAGCCTTGAAATTCACACATTATTCACGTTTTTAGAGGGGTCAAGTTAAGGGATTGATTCATGAATGTGTTAATATGATAGTTAACTTGGCAGACAATATTTCCTTCCATGAGTGGGATGTGGGATTGTGATATTTGGATGGAAAGAAAGTTTGTGAATGGTCCAGGGTTTGGGACGTTGTCCAGAAGGGCATGCTGTGAGCACCAAGGGAAGGGTGTGGGGGAACTGGAAGACCGAGAGGGCACCGGGCTCCTGGGGAGAAGGTGAATGCCCTAAGACAGGAGTATGCTGGCAAGGGATTAGGGCAGCCCTGCGGTGCTATGTCAATCAACATATTTATTGACTCATTAGCTTTCCTCCTTCACTCTTTTGAATAGGTTTGTCTTTAGTGCTAAGAAGGGTCCCTAAGAATGGGCTTTCCTGAGCCTACAGAAGACAACAGTGGGGAAAAGCTGTGGGAGAAGCCAGAACAGGCTTCAAATACAATCACTATCACCTTCAAGTTGCAAACTTTGGGAATGTGGCCAATGTTCTTTGGGTTCTTCTATCTGTTAAATTGCTTTCTCTTCCTCAGAATGTTGTTACAGAGTTAAATACAACAGTAGGACTAATGCTGATAATGTTCTTCTCCTTCCATTTCGGCCCCAAATAGCCTTCCCTACTAACAAAGAGGAGCACGTGAGGAGGCTGAGGGAGAGTAGCTGCTCACTTTTCTCACTTCTGTTCCCACCAAAGAGCCTCTCCTTGGCTGCCTTGTCTGTGAGTTTCGTGAGGTCCCAGCCCCATATGACGGGGGCTTCCTCTGCCAGAGGCAAGGATGCACTTCACAGGTGCGTGACCTGAGCAGTCACCCTGGGCCCCGTGCGGACAGGAGCCCTGGGCTGGGTTTCATGCGCCACTGTTGTCGCCTGAAAATTCTTAAGAATTTTTGAAATCAGGACCTAGTGTTTTATGTCAGTTTGCTGCCAGCCCCCCAGCCACAGTACGTTCTGGCCAGAGAAAATGCCCTCGGTGCCAGAGTCCTGTCCTCTATACCTGTGTGAGCACTTTCTGCCTTCGATTTCCAAAGACACAAGCCACTCAGAGGTGAAACTAGGCTAGCTGCCTGTTGTGGTGAAAATGAGAGAAGAGGATGAGAAAGACTCTTGGGAAATCCTTTTTCTGGTGTGAAAGAATTAAAAAAAAAACAAATGAAAGAAACACGCTTTCTATTAAGATTTACTTGGTCAGTGAAAGAATTGTGAGAAGTCAGGATGCATATTTAGGTATATTCCTTCTCTACTTTGTATTCCGTATTTGTAGCCTCAAAATTACATATTCACATATCCTTAAACGCAAACCAAATAATACAGCTGCCAAAGGATGTAGATATTTTAGGACACATTTGTTTCTCTTACATTTTGTTGATGTCTAAACACAGTCCTTCGAAAAGAAAATTCCCTCATCTAATTTAATTTATTCACATTTTTACATTGACTATTTGAGTGGTTTTTATGACGGGTGATGCTGAAGTTGTTTCCAATTTCTTTTTTTTTTTTTTTAAAGATTTTATTTATTTATTCGACAGAGACAGAGACAGCCAGCGAGAGAGGGAACATAAGCAGGGGGAGTGGGAGAGGAAGAAGCAGACTCCCAGCGGAGGAGCCTGACGTGGGGCTCGATCCCAGAACGCCGGGATCACGCCCTGAGCCGAAGGCAGACGCTTAACCGCTGTGCCACCCAGGCGCCCCTGTTTCCAATTTCTAAAAGCAAAGACCAAGGCTCTGTAGAGTATTTTTCCTGAAGAGACAAGACACGAGCGATTTCACTACACTTGGCCACTTCTTTTGCCTTACCTGGGCCAACCTTGTAGAAAAGCATTTCCTGACTCATCTAACAAACCCTGAAAAACCACAGTGCTTTTGAAGTCCTAACACTAGCCCCTGAGTTAGGAGCTGATGTGGAAGCCAATGGGAAGTGAGTGCCGCTGCGGAGACGGGCCAGAGTCAAAAGTAAACTCGTGGACCTGCAAGGGCAGCTGACGTGGTAGTGGCACTGAAAAGAGTTGTGCTGCAAAATATTGAGTGATGCTTTGTCAGTCTCATTACTTTCTGTCTGGAGAAAATTTCAAAGACCTTGACTAGCCAGAAAAAGTCATCAAGATAAGGGTGAGCACGGGAGCCTCCTCAGCTGGGCAGCTCCCCCTGCAGCTCCTGACATCACTTCCCTGCAAAGACACTGAGGGGGTGGGGCTGGAAGAAGAGAGAGAACTGGGGGTCTTCTGAGCCCCTTCTGAGACCCTTCACAGGGTCTTCTCACCTGTGAAAGGGAGCCGTGCACGGGAGGGGGAAAACGGAACAGGAGAAAGATCTGATTTTGCTTTTCCTCTAGATTTTTGACCAGACTGTGGATTGAGAAAACCAGAATTACCGTGTGAAAGCCTAGTCACTACATACTGTCTCCTCATTTAAAGCAAAACAACAAAAGACAGCACCACAAACCTCTTGATCATAGTTCGAAAGATTCTGAGCCTGTTGTCACAAGCCAAAAAAGTTTGGATAAGCATCTAATATTTTACTTAAATGAATTGGTGGACATGAAAGGACTTGCAGAGCATAAAGTGCCATTTAATTGCCTGGTGTGATTATTATTAATTAAAATCAATTAAACTTCTATTTGAGCCTTGTGTCCTTTCATGGGAAATATGCAAATTGTTCTTAGATATAGTCCTTAATTGAAGAATAAGTAGTTCCTATCAGGGAGGGATAACAAATTGGAACTTACTGAGAACCAGGAAATCGGGATAACTGTGAAATTCAGAAACAAGTCGTGATGGTGCAAGTCAATTCCCTGAAAACTAAACAGCCAAACATTCCTTCCTAATTTTAAAAAGGAGGGGAAAGTTTTACACTGGAAGGCTGACAAACCAACAGGAGGCTATCAACTGGTTTGGAAAATGGAAAGCAAAGTTAGTTCCATGTTGCTAGGCAACAGACTTCTGAGCTGAGTTCTTCTCACTTCTTAAAGGAGCGGTGCACTGTTTTGGTTTGACAAATACTAGCTATTTATTTACTTATTCATTGTGAATTAGAATGACTGCTCTCAGAATAAGACTGGCTAAGGCAGGAAGAAGGCAGGCAATTCGAGAGTGATGAGGGAGCCGAACGTTGGGCATACAATAAGGCATTCGCTGTGTAGGTGGGATCATGGCTACCTAATGCTATTCAGACAGAGAAAGCTTTATGTGACCAAGATGATTCCTCATTAGAGCTTCAAGCCTGAGAGAATTATAGATGACCAATAAAAATTTATCACAAAAGATAAAATGACTCACTGAAGACAAATGTCAGAGAGGCTGACAGCCAAGAGGGTGAAGGGCTGCCATTTGGTAAAAGACCCCGGATGTGTGTTCAAGGGTCATGTCCCACAGGAGGCTGTCCCTCGTAGGTCATCACCTCACAGACGCACAAGGCTGGTCGCTGCCCGTTCCCAGGTGCTGGTTCCGACCCCACAGCGGAGGGGCTGGAAGCCGGCGGATTGAGCCTGACGTTCAGCAAGCGGGTCTGACTGAGGACATGGAATCTGTGGTCTTTGAGATGAAAGCCCCTCTGGGTCTCCCTCACAACAGAGCCACTTCATCAACTTTCCTAATGTGGAATCAGACTTAAAGCTGGAGGGAGGGAAGAAAAACACTTTTGGCGCTTGAGAAAAGGGGAGGATTTGATTAATGTACAGCGAGGGAGTAAACCAGTTCTCAGGGAAAAGAATCTTTGATCAATGGTATGAAGAAGAATCTTTCAAACCCCCCAGATTCCAGTCACTTTAAAAGGAACAAAAAGAAGCTGATTCAGAGCGCAGCTGTTGTTATTAAAAACAAAACCAGAACAACAAGGCAAGGAAAAACTCTGCAAAATATCCTCTCCAATGGCTTATCTGGAACAGCGGCAAGTGAACAATGCTTCTTCCTCAGAACTCGCTCCTTCTCAAAACCGGAGGGGCAATCCTTGGGCCCCTGTGTTGGGGTAAATACCTACGGCTCTTCTGGGAGAGCTGAGCGAGCTGTGGTTATTGGTCACGTTGGTTCCCCTGTGGAACAGAGCCTGCGGGGGCTGGGCGACGTACTCTGAAATAAGCAAGCTGACCTAGCCGGTATCAGGAAGGCAACGACCTTGGGTCACTTGCCTACTGTGTGCAGGCCACTCTCCGACGGATTATCTAATTTCAACAGCATTTCCCCCCCGAGAGTTTATATCGAATGAAATTGCTAAGAGAAGTGCGGCGTGCGTGTGCTCACAGTAACAAGTGTGCCGAGCCGCGCTCGAGAGGTGTGTGCGCATTTCATCTCAGTGCCCGATGTCCGAGTCTGTCCAAATGGATCCTTTTGAATTCAAATGTCGGCTTTTCATGTCCGCTCTTCCTGGAGACATGTTTCGCCCCCGAATTATTTTCTTTCCGTGTAACAGCCCAGTATTAATTTAAAGCTTTGGCATGTTTGACTTACCCGTTCCGGTCCTCGCTATGAAGTATTACGCATGCGTGGAGATTTTTAAAAACCATTTGTGGCTTCTCTTCAGAAGATACGAAAGTCTAAGTCCAGGGACTCGGATTCCTTCAGTCTCTGGCCCCGAGTGGGTCACCCATGTCGGGCTGCTAAATTGTAACTGCCGGCTCCTTTCTCTCTCTTGTCTTTCCTAGTGCTTGCCAGATACCTGGCTCATTGGCTCTCCCTCCTCTCAAAATGTGTGAAGGGCTCTAAATTCTGCAGCAAAACGGCACCATATTTGTAAAGCCTGTTCTCTTCTCCGTTCAGAAGAAGGAAGGGCTTCTGCATTATTCCACACCTGTCTGCTGAGATAAAGCCTTGTCTTCACCAGCAGAATTCTCACACTGGAGCGCTGCCTGTGATCAGGACTCCGCCATCGAGAATTCTCTGTTGTCACTTCTCCTGCGAGGGGCTGGATCTGCAGGCTCTCTTAGGCTGAGCCCAAAGCCTTGAGAGGAGGGAGCTGCAGTGACTCTTCGGATCACAGCTGCCAGTCCAAGCAAGCTGGAGGGTGTAAGAGGCGCAAGGACAGCAGCGTCCTTGATGAGCACCTGCGCGATTCCCCCGCATAAGCGAGACCCTGAGCCTGAGTCGCGAGAAGCGAGAAGCTGTGGTTCACAAGAGCGGTTGGACAGGTGGAGGGCGCATGTGCACAGGGAGCGCCAGGACGTGCAGCGGGCGGGGGCGGGGGTGGGGGGTGGGGAGGGAGGGAGGGGAGCTCTGTGGGTTTTTAGGGGCGCTCCGTGGTCTGTGCTGGTCAGCATTTCCCCAAGGACCCGTCGGCTGCCTTCATATGGTTTTCTACTCTGTTTCCTAGGGCATCGCTTGTCAGTGTCCTGCTGAGAGAGCATAAATCAGCCACGGCTCTGGCTCTCAGTCCTTTATCTCCAGCGAGGATCTCGGGCTGCGCAAGGGCCTCTGGTTCATAACCAAATGTATTGATCGGGGCCTGCTGGAGTCTGCGCTTAATGCATATGCTGAGATGGAGTTTGCCATTAAGTGTGGAGCTAAATAGTTCATTTTCTTCTGCGGGATGGAATAAAATCACTCAAAGAAGCGGTTGGGATGGAAGATCACAAGAGCTGAAAAGCTATGGAAGAAAAAAGAATTAAGTTTTTCAGAACTGATTGCAATACTTCTGAAGATATTATCTTTCCACAAAATCAAACTTTACCGTAGCTTTTAGTGAAACCTATTTTTACGTTTCTTTTTGATTAATGGGAGGGAGTCGTTTTATTTTTCTTCACCATAATAAAAATCAAGCTGTCTCGCGGTGCCCTTCAAAATAGAAATCAAGAGATGATTTGAACAGAATATTAATATTGTTCCTTTAAACTTTGGGTGTTCTTTTTTTTTTTTTTACCTTGTTTTAATAAACTAAATTTCAAGCTGATCTCTTCAGAAGGCAATGTACATTTTCTGAAAATAGGAAACAGGCACAAATTCACAACAGAACTTGATCACAACCTTCCGTACGTTCTTTCTTATTTGCTGAGAGCAGAGAGAAGTAAGGCTTTGACTCATTCTTTTGTGTAGTGTGTGTGCTTGACTAGACCCGACCGAATGTGTGATTAGATGAATTTGGGCATCTCAGTCATTTTATTGTAGCTACTGTTATAGTTTAGAATTCATGGGGCATCATTTTTAATTCAAGAATACAGAGTGGATTTCTCTCTTTTAAAAAATGATCTCTCTGCTTCCAGCGATAAGACTGTTCAAGGCCTTGATCTAACAGAGAACACAACGGAGTACACTTCACTATGCGTTGATTTAATTTAACCCCATCCTGTGGCTAATCTGGAAACTTTTGCCAATTACGATGTCTTCCAGAAGCTCCGAGGCCTTCCAGGATCTTTAGTGGGCATCAGTATTATTCTAATGGCTCTGCCTTAACATCCCTTTTTCTGAGTATCCTGAGCTTTTCTGCCACCAAGTTAGCATCAGCTTAGTTCACTGAAACCGTGTGTTTCTCAACCTTTTCCTCATTAATAGCCTCTCTTCCCTCCCTCGAGCCTTTTTAGACATATTTTTCTTAATTGTGCCCTTTCTTATGAAATTGTAATACCTCAAATATACTGTATATCTGTTTTTATCCTGTGGCCCTCCATCTGATGGAAAACCACTGTAATAACTAAGATGGTTTTGCCTCCTAAGACCCAATTTTTATCACCTTGGGGCAATATCACCCCCTCAACATGTACGAGAATATACACCACCATGTAAATATTACATTTTGTTTCCTTAAGGTGCTGCATGTGAGTGAAATAATGAGCTACTAATTGAAATGTGCTTTTTATACTTAATGTGTATTTGCATTAAAAGATGACACGCACTGAGTGTGGGCCTCCTCCTGGTAATGTTGGCGCGGTCGCTGCTGGGCTGTTAGGGGCAGTGAGGATATGGCTGGACTCAGGCCGGACATCAGAAAATTGCTCTTGGCCTAAGGTGTACCATCAAAATTTAGCTCAACCCACCGTGGGAGTGCAAGTGCCTCCAGCTAATCCTAGTCTGCACACTGCCCTCCATTGTGTGGGGTTTCCACCACGACTCAAGGTGATTTTCCACCTGCAAGATTTTCTCCCCGGCAATCCTCTTCCTAATGTTTCTAACTCGATCTTGACACCTTCAACCATAAAGATGCAATCTCCCTTTCCACTGCTCTGATGTTGAGTTTTGATGTCAAAGAGGGCAAAGCTGAAGGTTAGGAATACCGGAGGAGAGAGTAGAGCAGGAGAAATAGGAGGAGACATTAGGAATGCCATGGTAAAGTGATAAGAGGTAAATGGGAAAAAGGAAAAGTTTGGGTATTATTCTAAAAACCTTATAGACCCAAAATCTTCCCAATAAACCTTGCTTATCACCCTCATTTTACGGAGGGGTGGGTATAGATTATGAGGAAGGTACTGATAGGGAGGTTAAGTCATATGCCCAAAGTTACACAGCCAGTAACCTTGAGCAGGATTTAAGCCCAAACTGGTCCTGGAGGCCACGTTCATCATGGGCCTTCTGTCTTAACAGCAAGAACCTGCCCAGATTCTCCAGATAGCTCTCTTTCCCTAGACCCCTGTTCTTTGAATTCTCTAGGAGTTGGTATTACTGCCTGGCACAGTGTTGTTCAAATTGTTCTTAGCAGAGCTTTGGGTGATGTCACTCAACTTTTAGTATTTCAAAGAATTCCCCAAGGATCCCATTTAAAATGCAGATTCTCATGTTCTATACCTGAAGAGGAAGATCCAGAGGTTCTAAGTGGAGCCAAGAAATCTATCATTTGAATAAGCACTTCTTCTCTACATCCTTGCCCCGGTGTTTGATCCTACTTTACTCAAAACAACTCCATGTTTCGTCTTTTTCATTATTGGGTTTCTGCCTAAGATTTCTTTTAAGGAAAGGATTCTTCAGCCATGACAAGTCAGAATACCACTGGTCTCACTGGTTACACACCTGTCATAGTGTTCTTTTATGGAACATGATGACGAATTGTTCTTGATTAATAAATCATCAATAATTTTAAGTACAACAATATGAGTATAATGTGTATATTTTATTTGTATTATTTTATTTGTATCCTGCCATACCGGGCTAATGATCAAAACCCGTACAATACAATAATATTTTAAATGTGAGGAACACAATATAAAGGGAAAAATGGGATAGAAAAATAAGATAAAGGTGGGATGTATTTACACAAAATATATGCTATGTGATCCAATATGCTTGCTCAGATTGGTCTGTGAAATTTCTAACACCTAAAGAGGAAAATTTATCAGCATTATGATTCGTTTTGATAAGTCATTTGTCCTTGGAAAGACTAGTGTCACTTCTGTGATCAGAACCCCAGACAAATTGTGTCCACTGTCACAGGACACTGTACAATGCTCTGGATGACATCTTCTCAGTAAATCCAGTCGTGAAGTTCATCGGCTGTTTCTTACACTTTCCTTTGTGTCGTTTCACGGAGCTTCAGCGAAGCCAATTCAGTAAATGTCATCCATGGAAGGGCCAAAATGAGGACGTCACGTACCCCATTCTCCATCGGTGAAGAATGCATTTTAAACCAGCTGGACTTTAGGATGGGGTTGGCAAACTATGGCTGGTGGGTCAAATGTGAATTTTTTTGGCATTTAAAAGTGATCGAAAAAGACTGTTTCATGACATGTGAAAGTCACATAAAATTTGAATTTCAATGTCCATAAATGTGATTTTATTGGAACATATCTCATTTTTTTTAAAGATTTTATTTATTTATTCAACAGAGATAGAGACAGCCAGCGAGAGAGGGAACACAAGCAGGGGGAGTGAGAGAGGAAGAAGCAGGCTCATAGCGGAGGAGCCTGATGTGGGGCTCGATCCCATAACGCCAGGATCACGCCCTGAGCCGAAGGCAGAAGCTTAACCGCTGTGCCACCCAGGCGCCCCCGGAACATATCTCATTTATTCACATACAGTATGTTCTATGCCCGCTTTTGTGCTACAACAGCTGAGGGCCATTGTTGTGACAGAGACTATATGTCCCACAAAGCCTAAAATATTCACTAGCTGGTCCTTTACAGATAGAGTTTGCCCCTGCTTTAGATTCTTGAGAAAGGAATGGACTACATATCCTTCAGTCTTGTTTTCCTCAAGTGAGTTCTGCTCACCTCAGAGAGGCAATGAGTTCAAAGTTCAAGTCCTTGCTCCGTATGCAGAGTGTGTGTATGCGATTTTTCTTCCTATTAAGGGAGACATATATTTTAAACAGTGGAACTGTGGGCAGGGACATCTTGTGATGTCACCTCTCTTGCGAAAGTCGCAAGGCTTCATAGGAACATGTTGTACATTTGTGAAATAGAGCCTCAGCCATGTGCACCTGGGAAATGTAAGTGTTGAACCAGCAGGGTCAGCCATTACCGAGTTTCCCTCTGTCTGTTCGCTCTTTGTTCATCCATTTTGTCAGCTGCCGATGTTTTCTTAACGGACAGGTGGGGAGCAAGCACCAAAGGTTTCAGAAAAATAAGCGTGAGAAAACCTGACTATCATTAACCTGACAATCATTCCCTACAACGTTTTTCTAGGGGTTGTTTGGGTCAGACATTATTGGGTATTACTTGTGGGATATTTACCCCAGCTGATGGAGCACTACTATTTTATGCAAACAGCTTGAGAATGACTAGTCTGAAATGGAAGGAGATGCTAACTCCTTTATTACCAGACTGGTGTCTGAAATTTTACAGGGCGAGAAGAGTCGAGAAGCAACTCTGCCATCAACAAACAACTACATAATTTTATCACGATGAGGCATTTTATACAGTCTGGGTGCCTGGCTATGTATGTTCCTGCAAGTGCAAAATGTAAACATCACTAACAAGCCTGTTTCGGGTTCATTAGAGTAAGCATATACCAGTCTTCTGAGCATGTGAGTCAGCGTGACAACAAAATTTATAAGAAGCTCTTTTTTTATATAGTAGATTAGAAAAGTTGGGTAGGGTATTTGCTCCCTAATCATGTTCCGGAGGTGTAGAGAAGACTGTCCTGGCTTCAGCTGTCAATCTGTGTTTAGAAATGCCACCAATAATTTGTAGCCTGGAAGTGCTTGACTTGGGGACCCCTGGTGCTAATTGGATCCACTGATTTCTGTAAAATCCCCACCTGTCATCAGCTCGGCAGTAGGTATGATATTGAAGCTCTAATGAACCCAGGGAAAACTTTAAATAGCCGGTCTGATTCCTTTAGATTTTATTACTGGGCCAAAAGTTTAGATTTCTAGGGAGAGAACTTTATTTTTATAGTCTCTCATAAGCTTTCATTAGGATCCACGCTGTTTAAGAAGGAGGTCAGGTTTTATCCTGCAGGACACCCCATTCCTGGAAAACATTGTTAGAATTTAAGAACTCCATCCAGTGGAGCTTGGTTAGAACCCACTACAAGGAAAGTGAATCCGGAATTGTTGTTAACTAGCAACTGACTTGTTTCACAACAGCAGCAGAAAAATCCATTCTGGGGAGTGGGGAGCAGGTGACCTAGGGCTCAGGGCTGCTGTCTGTGTGTTTTTGCTTTGGTACCTATTTTCTTTGGTGCTTCAGTTTCAAAGCAGAATTCACTTGCAGACCTGTTTTATGGCGCTGTGGGAGTTCCCTGTCTCCAGAAGCAGACACCGTCCTGTCATAGAATACTGTCCTCTGGGGGAAACAGGCATACGTTTGGATTCGCTCCAGCATGCATCACTGTTCTTTGATACCATGAATGAAGCTACCAGTGTCCTTCCGTAGCGGGGCACTCAGGAGCTGTTCTCAGTGGAGGGGACTCGGCTGCTCGGGCCACGGACGGTCACCACCCCCAGTTGCACTGAGCTGTGGTCCTTGTCAGAATAGCTTCCTTTTGTTATCTAGCTCGGAAAAACGCTGCTTACTAAGTTTAGCCAGATGGGTCGGATATAAAATGCTTTCCTTCCCCAAACACACCCCTCACCCACCTGAACATCCCACAAGGACCCAAGTGTTCTACAAAATTTGTGTTGGTTATGAGGACGCCGTTTGCTTTTCCGGCAGTGAAGAACTCGAGTGCCCGCAGACAAAATACACTCCTGACCACACTGTTTGCCCAAACTAGCAATTGGTTACCCCAGCCCCATAAACCAAGGTCCGATCTCTAGCAACTGAAATGATTTCACCGTCGCGGTTCTTGTTCTGGGAGCTCGAGGGCCCTCGCAGCGGCTTGAATCTATGCACCAAAAAAGACAAACAAGGACGGACTTGTTGAGTCACGCAGCCTGGTCACCCGACCCCGGGGATATTCCCTCTGGTGTGTCTTTCTGAGGCCCTGACTCGCCTGCATTTGAATAATGCCAGCACCAGGACGTCAGTGTCTTCCCTGGGGAGCCGGTAATATATTCTCTTCTTGATTTCGGCATTTCCTCCCCATTTCTTGATTTTTTTCGATCATTCTTGGGAATGCCTGAGCTGTCCCCGTGCTTAGCGCACCCTCACTCATTCTCTTGGTAGTTTCTGAGATTTACAGAGCAGGTAGGTGTGGGACGTCTATTTCTACTTCATAGCCACGCTTTTGCTAAACGCTGTCTGCTTTGGATTCCTTTGTGACAGGAGCTCTCCTTCCCCCTCATTATTTCATTGCTGCATGTCCGTAAATAATCTTTATTTTTTTTCCTGGGTTCCTTCACTCATCGTGCTATTGAGATGTCAACGTGAACAAGAAGCAACACGGGAGGAAAGACGGAGTGTGGCCTCGGAGAGCCTCCCGCTCAGGGCACAGGGGCGAATGGTGGGCCTCAGGGCTGCTTTGGAGTCAGAGACGCCAACATGGAGAAAAGACTAGAGCTGCTGGCTTTCCAAGATCTGCGATGGGAACGGCAAAGCTGAAAACCGGGCTCCTGCAATCGTACCACCTGCTATTTATTTGTCTCACATTGCTGGCCTGCGTTTTTAGATCGAACGAGTTTCCTTTCTGGCCACTGCCTCTTATCTTTGTTCTCTCTTCTCCCCATGGCTGTTTCTCTCCTCTAACCACAGAACAGAATATTAGGATGGGGGTGGGGGTTGAGATCATCCTGGGCAACCCCCTTAAATTGGATCTGAAGAACCAGGCCCCAGAGAAGGGACGTCTTCTTCAAGGTCACACAGCAAGCTGCTAGAGGAGCCGAGACTAGAAGCCTCTTCCCCGAATCGCAGGGCCAAAGCTGTCTTCTCTAATGGATAGCTGCTGCAATCCGTGGAACTCAGCACAAGCCCGCTTGCGCTGAAACAGCTGCTCCAAGGGCGCTCGGGAAGTGGCGGCGTGCGTCGGTTTGCCAGAGAGAAATGGCAAGGGAAAGAACGCACAGCACTGAGAGAAGACACGTCAGATAAACCTTCAATTAGCCTTATTCTTCCGCAGGAAAACTGAAATTAGCTTAGCACATAACACCGAATTAAGTGATTTGACTTGGAAGCTAGTCATTAACATCTTCTGGGTTCTCTCCCCTTCATAATTGAAGATATTTTTTCCTCTTAAATCGTAAAAAGTAAAATTTTAAGACAGGTGTTCTAGGTGTTTTTCATCATCCCAAGTTTTTTTTGCTGATAATCCCTGAGCCAGGTGATAAATAATTGGCTAATTATACTGTGGAATTTGGAATAAAGTCCTTGAAGGGGACCCTCCAGTAGGCAGCAACATGTATGACTAATGATGAGGTGACAGCCCCTGGTTATAAATTCCTACACCTCTGTTACTGTCTATGATAGGCCCTTGAGCTGTCCTGGGGTATGTTCCCCAGTCTGTGCTCTGTTTCACTGACCCGTGCATGTGAACCCCTGCAGATATGTGGGGTTCCATACACTGAGACTCCTCTCAACCACAGAAGTGCTTTCCTAGGGTGTTAATTATACAATTTACTGATTTTTAACCCTAAAGTACTATCTGCTAATGGCAGGGTCAAAATAGAAGTGAGGAAAGGTGCCTATCTTCTATTTTGGTCCCGAGTACTTGAAACGACGAACACAATCTCGTTCTCATGGTATAAAATATAAAAAGGAAGAAGAGAAAGCAACGAGCAATTCTACCCGGAGATCTATGTGGCTTCATACTCTAGCCTTGTTCTCTGCAATGTTGTAATAATACTTCTAAAGTAACTGGAGAACGTCAAGGCCCTCTGCCCGAGAAACCAGAGAACTATAATGCAGAATGAATCAAGCATCCAGACAAAAAAGGTTTAAAATTATGGTGGGGTGGTGAAGAGGTGATAGGATAGCATGATGGCTTCACCTGAGGTGAGGAAGTTTATCTGGAACTTTCTAGAGACTTCACATGGCTGGATATCAGTAGATACCTGTGTGTTGTTTCTGACCTGCATGTGTCTACGTGCCTAAACCACCATCTGTGTACTCATGGTTTTGGTTACAGCCTTCCTGGAGAAGCCATCTGTAGTTGGAATCAGATCCTTGTCACTGAGCATGACCTCTTTACGTACTTGTCGTGGACAGTGCCTGTTACCCCTCCAGGGCACGTACTGTGTGCATTCTCCTGAACGCAGTGGGACAGAGCTTTATTAAACAAAGATGTGAGTCATGATAAATCAGCGGATTGGGTATGGAAACTCATAACCTTGATGAGCAGTCTTGGTCTTTTCAAAGTCTATCTCCCTCAGGCTTTCTGATCATTGAGGGCTTTCCTGCTTTGGCTCTATTTTGCCAAGTGCGGTGTTTGGGTTTTAGGTACCCACATTGGGTGGAGAGCGGCTCAGCCCTTGCAAGACCGCCCTTGCTCACACACGCAGGCCCACAGATGCTGAACCCCTCCAGTGGACATTTTGTACCATCTTACACTGTGGCTGTCCCTGAGATCCTTTTTAACACCCCCACTTCACCCCTGTAAGGCAAAGCACCATGCTGCTACTTTCCTGTCTTTCCTGCCAATCCCATTTTTTGATAACTACTCCGATTCCCATCCTAGGTATTCCACGCACAGCTGTCTGAGGAATGCCTCTTGGCACATAGTGGTCAAACCACCCTCACCTGCGAGCAGCTCTCATGAGAAGCCCCAATACTCAGGCCAGGCCCCATTCACACGTAGGCCTAGACAGCTGACTCACATCCTTGGTCTAGGCACATCCTTATGGTGAGATATGTTCAGCTGATTCTTTGAACATAGCCTCTAAAAACATTCATTCTTACACTTTCTCACCTGCTCGTGGCTCTCACCTCTCCGTTCTGAGAATCCCTATCCAGCTTACTGCCCAGAGTTCTCCAACGTGAGAACTTGACTTGCAGTTCCTCTGTGGCAAACCCATGAATATTCTTAGGACCACCTTGATTACCTAAAAGAAGGTTTTTTGTTTTTTGTTTTTTAGAGCATTAGATGTATTAAAATTAACAGAACCATAAGCATGTGCTTACAGATCCTGAAATAACAATTCGGTACTTTAGAACACTTTCCCAGCAATGAGTGGGCTCCGAAGTCGGTCAGATCAGCATGAGGCACCCAGCTTTGCTGTGGACGTGACCTTAGACAAGCACTCAGCATTTCCACACCTCGCTTACCTCATCAGTAAAATGAGAATGACAATCGATAGAACTTACCACGTGGGGCTGAGAAGAGTAAACGAGACGATTCGTGTGAGTACTAGCACAATGCTCCATAAATATAATATGTCATTATACCTTTACTGTTACCAAGTCCCGAAGCACAAAATACAGCAGCAGGCTGTGCTGCTCCCTCACGGAGCCTGTCGTTGAAGAGAGGAACACACTGGAATGGCAGAGGCAGAAAGGCGTAACAAAACCCCGTAATAGTAATATTCATTAAATTGCTTTCATCCCCCCCCCCAAGGTATGAAACGTATGCCTCCTGTCAAGAAGGACCACCATTCTTGGGTTTCTTGTGCTCTCAGACCTCTTATCCTGGGCATAAGACTCAGTGTCTCCTTACCTGGGCCAGTTCTCAGGGTTGCGTTTGGGGCTGACAACCTTAGTCCTAAGGTCGCGTCTGTGACCAGACACTGAGCAGGCTGGCTTACTGTTTAAAAGCAGTGGGTTCTCCAAACCCAGTGTTCCTCAGCTGTGATACCTGCCGTGTGCACAGTAGCCCCCGGGGTCCAGGAGACTGAGGGGGCAAGGGAACCAGTGAAAACACACAGCACTAATGCCGCTTACTGGGCTGGGAGTAATAAGGGCTGATGCCTCTGACCCCGAAAAGTGCTTTCTGTTAACATCCATGTAATAAGCTAATTGACTGGTTTGCTAGTAAGGTAAGATCCCCCCAACACCCCTCCTTTCGCAAGTTGTTAGGATTATATCAAGAATATGTCTGCACTCAGTACCGACCCATATAATCTGATCCTCATTCTTTTGAGCTTCCTTCTGGAAAGGTTCCATCAAAGAAGGATGTGGCAGCACAGTCATGCTCAAAGTCTGTCTATCCAGGTGCTGTCACACAAGCTCTCGAGGACTGAAGCAGGAATAGGCACTGTGCGACGTTCAACGCTTAGGAAAAAGATGATGCGTGTTGCTATGTCTGTTTCTGCAGATAATTCTTTTAACTTCACGTTGCCTGTAGAAGAAACTACGAATTCTTTCCAAGAGATACGTAAGTCTCTTTCTGACCTTCCTATTACAAAATCTCATCCTTTAACACTCCCCACTCCCTGACTCTGTGTTACAGGTGTATAGAACAATTACGTGATTCATCAGACATTTATTCATTCGATAAGTGTCCATCGATGGCACAGGGTATGGCAGACTTTGTGTTAAAGGTGGGGCAAAGCAGTGGACAAACTGGTTCATTGCTCTGTTCTCTCTAGAATGGGCACGGTCCTTCTGATTGCTCTGCTAGCCGCTCTCCCTTCTCTGAGGAAGACTCGCACACGTCCTACATGATTTCTCTGGAGACCCACCTGCTCCTAGAGATCTTCCCTGCCCCTGAGTCTTGGGTTTCCTTCCACAGAGCTAGTCCACCACTGCAGGCATAGCTCTGCCACGGCAACAGTCTCCCTTACTTTACGGAGTTGACGATTTTCTCTACCCTTCAGTTCCGTTCAGCACTCCACTCATGTTCAATGTCCTCTGCAATTTCAATGCAGGATCCATTTTTCATTCACATTTTTATCTGTAGGGCCATGTACAGCATCCGACATACAGTAAACATTCAGTAAGTATGTTGTAGAATCAATGAATGATTAATTTCCTAAGGCTCCACTCTGACTTTTGGTCCCACAACAGACAGAGTCAGAGACGTATGCAGCTGGAGGACTGAGAGGGTTTTGCAAGACCACTTCTAACTGCCCATGTCACGGATGAGGCATTTCCTAGTTAAATCACAGGAAGGAACACAAATACCAGATAGCCACTATTTGGAGCTGCAGAAAGTCTGTGAACAGAAATAATAATGACTAGAGTAAGGCGAGAGACTTCCGTTCAGCAGTGTGTCTAAGTGCCAGTTAGTAGAACAGGTAGGACCTTTGTGTAAAGATGATTGTGTTGAAGCCTGTTCTGCTTAATTGAGCTCAAGCCTCAGAGTTAAGAGCTGCAAAACATTTGTTCGGTTGTGAGCTTGATGACGAGTCATGTATTACTCATCTTCCATCTTACAAGCCGCATGTATGGAGATGTTCCATAAATGGCTACCAGGTGGGGTGAGAAGAATTTCTCAAGATCAGGGTAGAATGCCCGAGACACAGTCAAACGGGGAGCGAAGTGGCGAAGAGTGGTTTTAATTAGGCGACTGGAAGGGGGACTGGAGTCTGTGGTCTGCAGTGGGGCTGTCCTGGTCGGGGCTGGGAGTCAGACAGGAAGGAAAGGACTGGGTTCCTCCAGAGGACGTGAACAATTTTTATCGTCTGAGGTATGCTCTCTTTTCATTATTTCTTGCTTTTCCTTCTCTTTTCTCCTTGTGTTCCTCCCATGGAAACTGCTGTTTGTCTTTGGCACCCGTTCCGTTCTTGCAGATGCAGCCACCTGTGAGTGTTAGGGAGCAGATGCTTTTAAACTTCTCACAAGTTGCATTTAGAGTGAGTGAAGTTCTACCAGAGTGGAATCTGCCCAAGGAAACAGCCAACAACTTGTGGAATATGATCAGACTTCGATGAAGACGATTGTTGAACTGAGAAGTGACTTGTCTCCCTGACAGTTCAGGAGCAGGCCAATTTGATGTTTGAAACATGTCCTTGACCTGGTGATTTGCTTCTTTAACTGATGGTTACTCTCCTCAGGCCTTTTAGCCCATCACCCCATAATTGTTAAAACTGGCCAAAAAGGGAAAACAAAACACCATTTTTGGGGTCTAATTTAAAAAAAAAACAACAAACGTTCCCTTGATACATTAAGACCTTGAACCAGGGCCATTAAAAAAAACAAAACAAAACACTTTCTGAGATAGAAAGTGACATGTTAGAAGAGCTTCTAATATTTATAAAGGCAAAACAAGTTTAGATTTTATATCTTCAAATAAAATTTATAAACAAGTACTCGTTTGTGTTCCTCTCCTTGGCTACAAAGTTCTGTCTGCTGCTTAGGGGGTGACTACTGCCACAGCCTATTTTATGGCAAACACTTGTTGTAGCCTTTGTTCCTCCACAAACTTACAGGTAATGCAATGAAGGTCATTTTTGTAGAGAGATATTTACAGTTTGCTCCATAGAATTCGGCATCCTAGTTTTATTCTAGTATTTTTATTCCAGTAAAGCATTTTTTTAAAGGTTTTATTTGTTTATTCAACAGAGATAGAGACAGCCAGCGAGAGAGGGAACACAAGCAGGGGGAGTGGGAGAGGAAGAAGCAGGCTCATAGCGGAGGAGCCTGATGTGGGGCTCGATCCCAGAACGCCGGGATCAAGCCCTGAGCCGAAGGCAGACGCTTAACCGCTGTGCCACCCAGGCGCCCCCCAGTAAAACATTTTATCCCAGTAAACGTGTTCCTTTGTTCATGCACAATTTCATTTCCAATGGTTTCTTTTCTCATTTTCCTGATTCTCCTTCCCTTGTTGTTGGGCCAACATGTTTATTGATAAAAGCCCACTGAATGCTGGGTAGCCACAGGGTCTGAGCTACCCGAGAGAGGAAACGTGACTTTCAGGTTTGTCTTTCCTTGTCAGGAAGCTGTCAAGATTTTTCTCTCAGAATTTGAAGCTAATGTGCCCGGCAAGGAAAATATCCTAACTCCTTTGTTTCTATATTTCCGACTTCTTTTTAATGATCATTAGTTTCATCAGAAACTTCTAATTTCCTTTAAATATGTAATTTTAACAGGATTTGGCACATTCTTAAGTACCTCTACTCCATCTTCTACCAAGTATTTTTTTCCTGAAGCTATGTCACAATTTATAATGGAGCTTGATATAATTTTAAATATTTGATGGATTTTTAATTTTTAATTTTTCAATAGTTTATATATTAGGTAGTAAAATATTCAAAGCATATAAAGGATATACGGATATACATGAAAAATAAACCTTTCCCTATCCTTGGCCCTCAGTTTCCAGTTCTCCTGTCCATGGACAACCAAGATTCCTCATTCATTCTGTATCCTTGCAGATAAACATACACGTATATTTGCATAGTATTGACGCTTGCTTCTCCCCTTCTCACAAATAGTGGTATATTACACACCGCTCTCTGTTTGGTTTTCCTCGCATATCTATATATCTCAGAAGATGTTCCAAATCATTATATAAAGAAGTACAGTCTCATTATTATGGCTGCACTTTATTTCATTGAAATACCATAATTTATCCAACCAATTCCCTGCTGATGAACATTGAGGTTGTTTCTAATATTTTGCTATCGTCCTCCATTCTGCAATGACTATCTTTGTTCATATGTATTTGTGCACACATGTGAAATTATCTCTAGGATAAAGTCTCAGATTCAAATCGCTTGGTCAAAAGAAATAAAAGCACCTTTCAGTTTTGATAGGTGTTGCCAAATGGCCCTCCAAAGACGTTTCCCCAAGTTATACCCACAGAAACGTGAATCGAGAATGTGGGTTTCTTTTTAAAATGTGCCCCGTCTAGAAAGAGAGGTAAACTGCTCAATATTTGTCACTATGTCTTGCAATCAGCAGCTAAATGAATCTACCAGACACTAAATATAATTACGAGCCCATTACAGTTACTACTGAAATTAGTCAGTATAATGCTTCTTCTCACCTTCTCCAGCTGATTAAATGTATACTTAATATCCATGCCTCAACTTGCAATCTTGAAAGTGTTTCGTGGCTGCACACAGAGCATTTGACAGCTATGCTCATCAACAGGAGAGAGAGTGTTCTAGGTGTTTTAGACAAATAAAGGTCAATGTCTTAAGCCCGGTGTTTTGTGAGACAAGTATTTAAACTGTGATCTTATATCTCAAAATTCAGCACAGTATTAAACGTGATGGTGAGTTCAGCAGGTGTTTGCTATTCCTGCCTAGAACTGTCTACACTTTTGATGTTGGCTCATAATCAGATCATTTAGACGCAGCCTGAAACAATTCTGTCTGCTTTTAACATGTCAATAAAAAAGAAAAATGGTTTCAACTTCTGATTTTAGGATTAAGAATGTTAGTTTTGCTATTATTATTAACAGAGTAAATATTTTATAATGAATTCTTTATACATAATTATTTTTTACCTATTTGGAAATTCTCACTTTATACCATAAGGTTCCTTTTTTCTCTTTGATGTGTTATAAGCAACCCCACCATCTTCTCTGAGTGCTGAGGTGAATTCTTGTACCTCGCTTTGTCAATCTGGCTCAGTGCTTTCCCCTCTCTGGACATCAGTCTGCCATCTACATTTGAAGTCAGTGTTTTCTTGATAGAATGTAGCACCTTATAACACAAAAACCTGAGGGTGTGAATCAAGAATTTTCACTTATGTAGAAGTAGCAACATGCAAAGAATTCATTATGAAATATCTCCACCAATAAAAATCTTTAATTTTAAAACCAGAAGTTGGAGCCATTTTAATTTATTTTTTTGGCATATTAGAAGTACTCAGTATTGTCAGTGAAATTTCTATGGTTCTAAGTGTCAAATAAGTGGCCCTTAGGAGTGAGTAGAAATGATCCATAAAATCCCATAGAAAGGCATTATAATGATTCTTTTCTTCTTCTATTTCTATCCTTTATAATCTGGTTTCTTTCTTACTATTTCTTCTCCTAGCCTTATAAATTAATTAGTCTCTCCTCACTTTCTAAACACTCTGGCCATCACAATGAAGTTGGACACCTCCCAAATTGATCTTGTCTCACCCCAACCAACATCCCCTCCAGAGTTCCCTACATCAGTGAGTAGTGTCACCACACATCCAGTGACACCTGGGAACACTTTCTTTTCCCTCCTCTGCCCTTTCTGCACAGCCCATCAGTCACCAGATATCGAAGTTCTACTTCCTAAATATCTCTCAAATCTATCCACTTCTTTCCATCTTTATTGCATCATCCGAGTCTTACTGGACATAACCTCCTAAATGTTATCCCACCTTTACTCTTGTTACTTTCTAGCTACTTTTCTACATAAAGAATATATGAAATAAACGTTCATGAGGAACTGGACATCATACCACCAGACAATAAAAGATAGAGACAATTGAGACACAGGAATGACCTAGCTTATTAGCATGATGCAAGGAGGGGAAGCCACGTGGAGCTCTGTAGTCTTTCTGAGTTAAGTAAAGGGGAGCTGGGAGCACAGAAAGATCGAGCGGGTTGGATTTCATATGACACTGTCAGAGAAGAGAGAGCTGCAGACAGAGAAAGCTCTGGAGAGTTGCTGGGGGTCCTCCCCAAGTATTCAGCTGTATAGTGATGAGTGTATGTCTGCAAGGAAACTACCCATGCTTGGGGAAGATCTAGTCAAAAGAATGAGAATGAAAAACACCCAGGGTTCAATTAGGACCTGCAATAATGTCCATTCCCTGCAGGCAGTGTGGAAAACCTCATAATTTATGCTTCACTGAATAGAGTACCAGAAGGGTATTGTCTAAGTAGTGAGGAAAATTCTCCCTAGGCATAATGCTCCTATGGTTCTGGTTTTGTAAGAACTGGTTCTGCCTAAAAATGCTTAAAAGCAAGACCCAAGAGAATCAAACTGTTTCTGAATAATTTGATCACATCCCAGAAAACAAACAAACAAACAAGAAAATGTACAGGATTTTATAGAAAAATTCAGCAGCCATTACGGTAAGAATCACAATGTCTGGTATCCAATCACAAATTGCCAGGCATTAGGAAAACAACAACAATAACAACACTGAACAGGGGAGTATAAAACATAATGAGTATAAAAATCAAAACTGACTTAGAATTGACACTAATGATAGAATTAGTAGACAAGGATATTAAAATAGTTATAACTCTATTTTATGTGATTAAAAAGCTAGAAAATGAACGTGTTATGTAGGGATACAGAAATATTTTTAAAAAGAACCAAATCAAACTTCTAGAGATGAAGCCTACAATGTCTGAGATGAAAAATACACAGGATGTGGCTAACAGCGGATTAGACATTGCATAATAAAAGATTAGTGAACTTGGAAACATAGCAGTAGGAACTATTTGAAATGAAACAAAGAGAAAACAGTGAAAGGAAAAAAAATGAGAGCATCAGTGAGCTCTGGAACAATTTTAGTAGGTCTAATATTGTGTAATTGGTGTAGAATAAAAAAGTTATTTGTAGAAATAATGGCCAAAATATTTCCAAATATGATGAAAAATATAAACAAATGGATCCAAGCAACTTTAAAAACAAGAAACATGAAGAGAACTACATCGAGCCTCATCATAACCAAATTGTTTAAAACCAGTGAAAAAGAGAATGTATAAAAAACAGCCAGAGTAAAGGGCCGCATTAAATGCAAGGAACAAAGGAAAGCAGTTTTCTCCCCAGAAACAAAACAAGTGAGAAGACAGAGGGGCAACATTCTTAAAACTTCAAAGACAAAAACTCAACATGGAGGTGTTTTTTTTTTTCCAAAGATTTTATTTATTTATTCGACAGAGATAGAGACAGCCAGCGAGAGAGGGAACACAAGCAGGGGGAGTGGGAGAGGAAGAAGCAGGCTCCCAGCGGAGGAGCCTGATGTGGGGCTCGATTCCATAACGCCGGGATCACGCCCTGAGCCGAAGGCAGACGCTTAACGACTGCGCTACCCAGACGCCCCTCAACATGAAGTTTTTACCAGTGAAAACACCATCTTTGAAAGATAAAGGCACATAAAAACTTATTCAGACAGTTAAAGCTAAAAACATTTATTAGCAACACACCTACGCTGGAAGAAATGGTAAAGGAAGTTCTTTAAGCAGCGGAAAGTGACTCCACATGGAGATCTGTATCCACACAAAGAAATGGCAACTCCGTGGATACTATAAAGAGTTTTTTCTTCTGATTTAAATCTTTTGAAAAGATAATCAACTGCTTAAAGCAATAACACTGTTTTGTGGAGTGTATGTAATATATAGGAATAAAATGTACGATGACAATAGCATGAAGGCTGGGAGAGAGAAATGGGAGTATATTGTTGTAAGGTTCTTATACTACATGGGAAGGGTAGATTAGATTCTGATAAGGTAATGATGTATGATGTATACTATACTATGAACCCTAAAACAATTACAAAAATAATGCCAGAGAGAGTTACAGCCAATAAGAAAACACAGGGGGTAAATAGAATCAATAAAAATATCCAATCCAGGGACTTCTGGTCTGGGCAAATTGGTACAGACTCATTTGTCCCTGTTAGGTACAACTCTAAACCCTGGAGATAAGGCAAGAGGCAACCAAAGGAGAACTCTGAATGGTAGAAAAAGGAAAGCAACTGATTAAAGACCTCAGAACTACAGGAAAAACAGCATCAGGTTATCTTATATTCTCCCTGCCTAACAGAAGATGGTGACTCAAGCTTGACATTTTCCGACCTCCAACTTCAGGTAGGTAGCTCTAGGTAGGATTATTTGTCTCCTGGATCGAATGAGAGTTGTGCCAGCAACAACAGGCAAGCTCAGCAACACCAGCATAGGGGACTGACTGAGAGCCCTGCTAATGATAAGTGTTCAGGGGAAGTGTTCACCCACTCCTCAGTGGGGACCCAAGACTCCTTTCTCTAACCAAGGAGACTGGGGGACACTAGCAAGGGGGATCCCACTGCAAAAAATGGCTGGCCCAAGAAGCACTCTCATTCCCCTCTAGACCTGAGACTCCCTCCCACCTTTCACCAAAGACACTGACTGGCTGGGTGGCACTAAGAAAGGAGACACAGCACAATGAGGACCTGGTTTAGGAAGTCTCCTTGTCCTCCTGGACAGGTAATCCCTTTCCTCACCCAGAAACACTAGATACCCTGACTTGGGTAAACTATACCCCATCACCCTAAGCAATACCAGCAGAAAGAATGCAGCAGACAAAATAGCACTCCATGGCTCTGAAAATTACATTGTCATTGGAACCATAGCTTAAAAAATCAGACCAGGACCTGTGTGCTAAACCTCAATGTGGTGACGGCCTGCTGTCATAAAAGATCTAAATAAGGCCCCGAGTCCACTAACGATAAAGCCAAAGTGTCCAAGATATAACAAAAAATCACCTGCATACCAAGAGCCAGGAATTTTAAGACAGTCATCATAAAAATGCTTCACCAAGGTATTATAAATTCTCTTGAAACAAGTGAAAAAATAGGAAAATCTAAGCAAAAAAAAAAAAGTGATTAAAAAAAAAGAACCAAGTGAAACATGTAGAGCTACATAATGCAAAAAGAGAAATCAAAGTGAGCTGGATGAGCTCACTAGTAAAGTGGGTATGACAGAGCAGAGTCCGCGAAGAGTGGGGACAGGTCAATAGAACTTAGCAAATTTGAACAACAGAGGGAAAACAGACTAACGAAAAATGAATAGAACTTCATAAGGGACTTATGGGACAATAACAGAAGATCTAACATCCGTGTGGGTGCAATTCCAGAAGGAGAAGAAAAAGTGAGTGTGACTAAAAGAGTACTGGAGAAAATAATGGCTAAAAGTTTTGGCAAAAGAAACAAACCTACAGGTTCAAGAAGCTGAGCAAACCGTAAATAGTAGAAACTAAAAACAAAACAAAATCCACGTCAGACATATCATTATTAAATTTCTGAAAACTAAAGACAAAGAAAAAATTTTGAAAACAGCCCGAAAGAAAAAACACATTACCTACAGGGAAATGCTGATTTGAATGAAAATAGATTTGTAGTCTTTAAGCCATGGAGGCCCAAAAGAAGCAGCCTAACATTTTTTCAAGTGCCGAAAGAAGAGAACGTCAACCATGAATACTTTGTGGGTGAAACTATCCTTCAGGAATGAAGGGGCAATAAACATATTCTTAGATGAAGAAAAACTAAAAGAATTTGTCTCTAGCAGACCTACCCTTAAGGAATGACTAAAGGAAGCTCTAGAAACAGAAAGGAAATGATGGAAGAGCAGAAACAGATGGACGTACAATAGGCCATCTGTCTGTTCATGAGTTTTATAATCAAATTTAATGACTTAAAAATTGTAACATTACCTGATACTTAAGATAATGACACTTAAAAGCCAGGAAGGTCAAGGGACCTAAATTTCACTGGAAGTGGATAAAAATGTTGACAGGAATAGAGGAGTATAAGGTAGATATATCATATACACTCAGAGCAACTAACAGGAAAACTATACAGAAAGCGCTGAAAACACTAGAAACAGGGGTGGCACCTGGGTGGCTCAGTTGGTTAAGCATCTGCCTTCAGCTCAGGTCATGATCTCGGGGTCCTGGAATGGAGCTCCCATATCGGGTTCCCTTTCAAACGGGGAGTCTGCTTCTCTCTCTGCCTTCCTCCCACCACCCCCACTCGTGCTCGCTCTCTCTCTCCCTAATGAATAGACAAAAATCTTAAAAAAAAAAAAACCCACTATAAACAAATCAACAAGGAATCCTAAAGTTAATTTGGGTAAGAATCCAAAAGAACCTTCCATGATATAGCTGCTATTTGAAAACATATGCCCAATTCAGACATTCAGAAATTTTATGGTTGGAAGATCATTTAGTTCACTGTTTCCCAATCACTAACAAGTATTTTATTTATTTATTTATTTATTTATTTATTTATTTATTTATCTATTTAAAAGATTTTATGTATTTATTTATTTATTTATTTGAGAGAGAGAGCACAAAGCAGGGGGAGCAGCAGACAGGGGGAGAATCAAGCTTCCACTGAGAAAGGAGCCTGATGTGGGACTTGATGCCAGGACCCTGGGATCATGACCTGAGCCAAAGGCAGACACTCAACCAACTGAGCCACCCAGGCATGCCATTAACATGTATTTCAACCACTTGGTGATCTTGTTGCAATGTAAATTCTGATTAATTAGGTCTTAAGTAGGGCCTACAATTCTGTGTTCCAAAAAGCTACTGATCCAAGGACCAAGTTTTCAATAGCAAGAATTTGTTTCAGTCCCTTTTTCTAATAGATGAGGAATAGATGGCCCTTCTCCTGGCTTTTTAGAGCATTGCAACGACTCTAGAAGGCCAGAAGCTTTTGGATCTGAGTTCTATTGATAACAATCCCTCAAACATTTATCACAGAGATCTCTGGTCTAGCCTTTGTTGCTGCCTTTCCCATGTCATTGTTTTTAATATTCCTTCAATTCTGAGATTGTACTTAAAAATCGCTTTCAATTAATTCATTTTTGCTGTAGCTATCCAAAGTCAGTTTCTGTTGCACATGATCAAAAGAATCTTCACTAAGAGAGAATGTGTGTTGAGTGCAATGAAACATACCATATTTGCAACACAAGACTATGAATTCCCTGCCCCTCCTGCCCTGGAATATAGCAATTGAGATATTTTCTTAAAAGTTTACACAAGCCCACTGGTGACTTGGAAAAATTCCTCTCCAGCATGACCTCTCCCCTCCTCTTCCAGGCTCCTATCCAACTTCCTACTTGATCTCTCCGTCTGAATATCTAATAAACATCTCAAACTTAATATGTCCAAAACAAAACCTAATCTGCAGCAAATGGCACCAGCTTTCATGTAGCTGCTCAGATGAAACTTTAGAAAACATGCCTGATTTCTCTTCTTCCTTTCCCAAATCCAATTGCTCAGTAAGTTCTGTCAGTTCTGCCTTAAAAACATAGCCAGAATCCAACCACTCACCATCTGAACCACTTTACCCTCCTCAAAACCACCCTTCTCTCTCCCTTAGAAAACTGCAATGGCCTCCTAATCACACTTTCTGCTTCTACTCTAGCTCTGCCACGTGGCAGCCAGAGGGATTATCTTAGAATGTAAACCAGACCACGTTAGTGCCATGCTCAAATCCTGTCAGTAGCTTCTCATCACACCGAAAAATAAAATCCAAACACCCTACTGTGGTCTACAAGGCCCAGTGTGATCTGACCCTTGACTGAAACTTTCACTTCAGTTTTGTCCACTCTCCTCCCTACACATCTTGTCCAGCCATGCTGGTCAACTTGTTATCTCTCCACCTGGACAAGGGGCCTCTGAGGGCAGGGATTTCTCTGTTTTGCTCACTGCTGTATTTTCAGAGCCTAGCATAATCCTGACACAAAGTAGGTGTCAATTAATTGCTCTTAAACAAATGAGTACATTTGAAAAATACTGACTCCAAAGGAAAGCAGAGAAAAAGGGACAAGGTAAGAGGAAATGGATGGGACAAATAAAAATAATGAGATGGTAGATATAATTTAACCATATCTATAATTACATTAAATCACAATGGACTAACACTCCAATTAAAAGGCAGACATTGTTGGATGGAAAAACAAACAAACAAAAAAATAAGAATCACTACATGCTGTGTGCAAGAAATGCAATTTAACTATTAAGTTACAATTAGGTTAAAAGTAAAAAATATAGGGGTGCCTGGATGGCACAGAGGTTGAGTGTCTGCCTTCGGCTCAGGGAGTGATCCTGGTGTCATGGGATCGAGCCCCACATCAGGCTCCTCCGCTATGAGCCTGCTTCTTCCTCTCCCACTCCCCCTGCTTGTGTTCCCTCTCTCGCTGGCTGTCTCTATCTCTGTCGAATAAATAAGTAAAATCTTTTAAAAAAAAAAAAGTAAAAAATATGGAAAAATATATATCATGCTAACACTAATCATAAGAAAGTTTCAATGGCTATATTAATATCAGGCCAAGCAGTTTTAGAGCAAAGGATATTAGCAGTGATAGAGAAGTAATGATAACAGGGCCAATTTATTATAGAACACAACCATTGTAAGTGCTAATCCATTTAATAACAGAACTTCAAAATATAGGGAGCAAAAACTAATGGACAACAAGGATAAATAGATACATTTTGAAGTGTCCATAAACAGACCCACACATATATGGTCAATGAAGTTTTGACAAGGTTGCAAAGGCAATGTAGTGAAAAAAAAGGGATAGTCTTTCTAAACAATTTTACTAGAACAATTGGATAACCACATGGGCAAAAATGAATTATGAGTTCA
Organism: Ursus maritimus; assembly: GCF_017311325.1. NCBI lineage: Eukaryota > Metazoa > Chordata > Mammalia > Carnivora > Ursidae > Ursus > Ursus maritimus. Next base: position 3,601,842 of record NW_024425675.1, read on the forward strand.
CATCTTGCATCATGTACAAAAGTCAACTCTAAATGCATCATATAACCTAAATATAAAACTATAAAACTTATAGAAGAAAATCTTTGTGATATTTGATTAGGCAAAGATTTCTTGGGGCAGCTGGGTGGCTCAGTCAGTTAAGTATCCCACTCTTGGTTTTGGCTCAGGTTATGATCTTAGGGTTGTGAGATCAAGCTCCATGTTGGGCTCTGTGCTGGGCTCCGTGTTGGAGGGGAGCCTGCTTAAGATTCTCTCTCTCCCCCTCCCTCTGTCCTGACCCCCTTCCTCTCCCTCTCAAAGAAAAAAAAATTTCTTACATATAACATCAAAAATATAATCCATAGAAGAAAGTAGTTGGATAAATTAGATTTCATTAATTTAAGAATTCTGCTTTTTAAAAGAACTGCAAAGAGAATGAAAAGGCCATTGATGGGGGGAAAATATCTGTAAATCACTTATCAGCCTGGAGGCTTCTATTGGAATATAAAAAGAAGTTTCAAGATTCAATGATAAGAAGATAAAGAGCCAAAAACAAAATGAAGAAAAGATGTGAATAGACATTTCAACAAAGGAGATATATGGGTGGTATATAAGCTCATGGAAATACACTGAGCACAGGGAAATGCAAATTAAAACCACAGTGACATATCACTTCACACTGATTAGAATGTCCAAAATGAGAAAGACTGATGATACCAACGCTGGCCCAACGTTGGAACTCTCACATTCTGCAGGTGAGAATGTAGGTGCATATCCCTTTAGAAAAAATTGTCAATTTCATAGGGCACCTGGGTGGCACAGTGGTTGTGCATCTGCCTTCGGCTCAGGGCGTGATCCCGGCATTATGGGATCAAGCCCCACGTCAGGCTTCTCCGCTGGGAGCCTGCTTCTTCCTCTCCCACTCCCCCTGCTTGTGTTCCCTCTCTCGCTGGCTGTCTCTCTCTCTGTCGAATAAATAAATAAAATCTTTTAAAAAAATTGTCAATTTCTTAAAAAGTTAAAGATATACTTACTATATGATCCAGCCATTCTTCTAGAAATGAAAATATGTCAGACGTTGATTTATACACAAATGTTCCTGGCAACTTTATTTGTAATAATCTCACACTGGAACAACTGCAATGTTCCTCAACAGGTGAATAAGTAAATAAAAACTGATATCTCCATTCAATAGAATACTGCTCAGCAATAAAAAAAATAGTTTATCAATATATGTGAGAACATGGATAAATCTCAGTATAATTTTGCTGAAATACTTATATTGGACAAAATAGACTTTAAAACAAAGACTATAACAGGAGACAAAGAAGGCACTATATAATAATAAAGGAGACAAACCAAGAAAAAGATATAACAATTGTAAATACTTATGCACCCAACATGGAAGCACCCAAATACATGAAACAGTTAATAACAAACATAAAAGAACTAATAGACAGTAATACAATAATAGCAGGGGACTTTTAAAACGCCATTTATATTGATGGGCAGATCATCCAAACAGAAAATCAAGAAGGTAACACTGAGTGACACACTGGACCAGATGGATTTAACATATATTCAGAACATTCCATCCTAAAACAGCAGATTACACATTCTTTTCTAGTGCACATGGAACATTCTCCAGAATAGATCACATGTTAGTCTCAACAAATTAAAAAAAGATCAGTCATACCATGCATCTTTTCTGACAACAACACTATGAAACTAAAAATCAACCACAAGAAAAAATCTGGAAAAAGCACAAATACCTGAATGTTAAATAACATGCTACTAAACAATGAATGGGTCAACAAAGAAATCAAAGAAGAAATAAAAAATTGCATGTAAACAAATGAAAATGAAAACACAATGATCCAAAATCTTTGGGATGCAGCAAAAGCTGTTCTAAGAGGGAAGTTTATAGCAACACAGGCCTACCTCAAGAAGCAAGAAAAATCTCAAATAAACAACCTAACTTTACACCTAAAGGAGCTAGAAAAAGAAGAACAAAGAAAATCCCAGACCAGCAGAAGGAAAAAAATAATAAAGATTAGAGCAGAAATAAATGATATAGAAACTAAAAAACAAAACAAAAACAAAACAAAAAAACAAACAAAAGGAAAACCAGAAAACAGATCAATGAAACCAGGGGCTGGTTCTTTGAAAAGATCAATAAAATTGATAAGCCTCTAGCTAGACTCATCAAGAAAAAAAAAGACAGGACCCAAATAAATAAAATCACAGGGGAGCCTGCATGGCTCAGTTGGTTGGGCATCTGCCTTTAGCTCAGGTCATGATCCTGGGTCCTGGGATCAAGTCCTGAGCTGGGCTCCTTGTCAGTAAGGAGTCTGCTTCTCCCTCTGCCCCTCCTCCCCACTCATGCTCTCTCATTTTCTCTCTCTCTCAAATAAATAAATAAAATTTAAAAAAAGATAAAATGACAAAAGAGAGAGGAGAAATAACAACAAACACCACAGAAATATAAACACTTGTAAGAATATTATGAAAAATTATGTTAATAATTGGACAACCTAAAAGAAATGGATAAATTCCTAGAAATAAATAGCCTATCAAAACTGAAGGAGGAGGAACTAGAACATTTGAACAGACTGATAACCAGCAAAGAAATTGAATCAGTATCAAAAGCTCCCAACAAATAAAAGTCCAGGGCCAGATGGCTATACAGGCAAATTCTACCAAACATTTAAAGAAGAGTTACTACCTATTCTCAAACGATTCCAAAAAAAAAAAAGAAGAAGGAAAACTTCCAAATTCACTCTATGAGGCCAGCATTACACTGATACCAAAACCAGATGAAGACACCACAAAAAAAGAGAACTACAGGCCAATATCTCTGATGAACATAGGTGTAGAAATCCTCGACAAAATACTAGCAAACTGGGGCACCTGGGTGGCTCAGTTGGTTAAGCGTCTGCCTTAGGCTCAGGGCAGAATCCCAGACCCTGGAATGAAGCTCTGCATTGGGTTCCCTGCTCAGCGGGGAGCCTGCTTCTCCCTCTCCCTCTGCTACTGCCCCTGCTTGTGCTCTCTCTCTCTGTCAAATAAATAAATAAATAAAATCTTAAAAAAAAATACTAGCAAACTGAATCCAACAATACATTAAGAAAAATCATTCACCATGATCAAGTGGGATTTATTCTTGAGATGCAAGGGTAATTCAATATTTGCAAATTGGTCAAGGTGATGCATCACATCAATAAGAGAAAGTATAAAAACCATGTGATCATTTCAATAGGTGCAGAAAAAGCATTTGACAAAGTACAATATATATTCATGATAAAACCCCTCAACAAAATAGGTTTTGAGGGAACATACCTTAACATAATAAAGACCTTACATGAAAAACCCACAGCAAACATCATACAAGGAACAAGACGAGGATATCCACTCTTACCACTTTTATTCAACATAGTACTGTAAGTCCTAGCCACAGCAATCAGACAAGAAAAAGAAAAAAAAAAGGCATCCAAATTAGTAAAGAAGAAGTAAAACTTTCACTACTTGTAGACAACATGATACTGTTTATATAAAAGCCCTAAAGACTCCACCAAAAATCTACTAGAACTGATGAAATGAATTTAATAAAGTCACAGGATACAAAATCAATGTATAGAAATTTGTTGCATTTCAATGTACTAATAATGAAGCAGCAGAAATAGAAATTAAGAATCCAATCCCATTTACAACTGCACCATTAAAATAAAAATAAAAAATTGGAATGAACTTAACCAAAGATGTGAAAGAACTGTACTGTGAAAACTATGAAACATTGATGAAAGAAATTGAAGATGACACAAAGAAATGGAAAAACATTCCATGCTCATGGATTGGAAGAACAAATGTTGTTAAAATGTCTATAGTACCCAAGGCACTCTACAGATTTAATACAATCCCTACCAAAATATCAACATAATTTTTCACAGAAGTGGAACAAACAATCCTAAAATTTGTATGAAACCACAAAAGACCCCAAATAGCCAAAGTAATCCTGAAAAAGAAAAACAAAACTGGAGGTATCACAATTCAGACCTTAAGTTATACTACAAAGCTGTAGTAATCAAAATAGTGTGATACTGGCACAAAAATAGACATAGAGATCAATAGAGCAGAATAGAAAATCCAGAAATAAACTCACAATTATTTTGTCAATTAATTTTAAACAAAACAGGAAAGAATATCCAAAGGGGTAAAGATAGTCTCTTCAAAAAATGGTGGTGGTAAAACTGGACAGCTACATGCAAAAGAAGGACGCTGAACCACTTTATTACATCGTGCACAAAAATAAATTCAAATGGATTAAAGACCTAAATGTGAGACCTGCAGTGATAAAAATCCTAGGAGAGAGCATAAGCAGTAACTTCTTTGACACTGGCAGTAGCAAGATTTTCCTAGATAGGTCTCCTAAGGCAAGGGAAATTAAAGCAAAAATAAACTATTTGGGCTACATCAAAATAAAAAGCTTCTACACAGTGAAGGAAACAATCAACAACCCTAAAAGGAAACTTACTGAATGAGAGAAGATATTTGCAAACGACATATCCAATAAAGGGTTAGTATCCAAAATCTACAAAGAACTGATATAACTCAACACCCCAAAAACCAAATAATCCAATTAAGAAATGTGCAAAGACATGCACCAGCATTTCTCCAAAGAAGACATAGAGACGGCCAACAGATATGAAGAGATGCTCAACATCACTCATCATCACAGAAATGCAAATCAAAACTACAATGAGATACCACGTCACACTTGTCAGAATGGGTAAAATCAAAAACACACGAAATGACAAGCAGCAGCGAGGATACGGAGAAAAATGAACCCTCATGCACTGTTGGTAGGAATGCAAGCTGGTGCAGCCACTGTGGAAAACAGTAAGGAGGTTCCTCAAAAAGTTAAATTAGAAATACCCTATGATCCAGTAATCGCAGTACCAGGTATTTACCTAAAAAATACAAAACACTAATTCAAAGAGATATATGCACACCCATGTTGATTATAGCATTATTTACAAAAGCTAAATTATGGAAGTAGCCCGTGTCCATTGATAGATGAATGGATATTTATATATACAATGGAATATCATTCAGCCATACAAAAGAATGAAATCTTGCCATTTGCAACAACATGCGTGGAGCTGGAACGTACAATGAAAGAAGTCAGTGAGAGAAAGACAAATACCATATGACTCATTCGTGGAATTTAAGAAACAAAACAAATGTGCAAGGGTAAAAAAAAAAAGAGAGAGAGAGAGACAAACCAAGAAACAGACACTTAACTATAGAAAACAAACTGATGGTTGCCAGAGGGGAGGTGGGGGATGGGTGAAACAGGTGATGGGGATTAAGGACACTTACCATGATGAGCACGAGTAACGTATAGAACTGTTGGATCAGTATATTGTACACCCGAAACACTGTATGTTAACTGTACTGGGATTAAACTAAAAAACTTAATTAAAAAAACAAATAAACAGCTGCCGTTACTTGCTAAGTAAAATGAACACTATCGCATTAGACACAGAACTAGAAATCCAAGATTCCTTACCTTCCGGAATTGAGGTCTTCTCACTTCATAATATGGTTCTTTATTAAACTTCAGACAATTTTGATTTTACGTTTCTCAAAATCAACAAGAAAATACATTGTTAATTACCAATAAAGGTATGTTTCAGATGTCTTAAGACAGCTCCATATTCGTCTTTAGGGATTCAAATACAACATTTCTAGTAAAGGAGTTTCTCTCAGAAATAGAAAATTATGCTGAGTGAAAATTTTTTGACAAAAAAAGAATCCATATTATATAATTGTATTTAGATAAAATTCTAGAAAATACAATCTAATCTCTAGTGAAATAAAGCAGATCAGTGTTTGCCTGGGGATAGGAATGGGATTGGGGGAAGGGAGGGGACGGAAGAAGAAATTACAAAGGAACATGAGGAATTGATCGAGGGTCACGGGTATGTTCATTATCTTGATTGTGATGATGGGTATTACATGAGTCAAAACTTATCAAATTGTGCACTTTAATTATACACAGCTTATTACATGTCAATTATACCTCAATATATGTTTTAAAGAAAAGAAAATAGGATTTGACTTATTTGAATGTTTCATGTGCTGCCATCCGACCTGCAAAATACAAAACTTTTCATTTGCCTAAGGCTGTGTGTCTTTGACTACAATACAATTGTATATTCCTGAAAGTATCAGTGAGCCAAATTCATAATCTTATAAAATTTCCAATCAAAGAGACCTTAGGAATTCTGTAACAATTTTTTTAAATTTTTTTAGGTGAAGAAACAAGACTGGATGGGTAATGGGTGTCTAAACTAGCTCACAAAATGAAAGTTTGGATTTCCAGCCACCCATGAAGCTACGTCACAGTGACATTTTAATAAACGGTCAAAATGTTGCATTCATGTGGTCTCGAACTTGACCGGCTAATAGTAAATCCGCTGGTTGAAAAATGTCAACAATTTCTCATCATTGTTGAGTATAGCACAAAATAATCAATAGTTTCATCTGCCCATAAATCTCAATCAAAATATTTTCGTGCATTCTGTAGCCCGTATTGATGGCTTTAAATGGAATGCGTTTAAAGTGTTTAGTATTTGCTTCTGTGTAAATTAGAAAAAGGCACACTTTCCTCAGGATTCTTTACTTTCTACTTGAAGAAAATTGTCACAATAAGCTGTTTTTGGTTTGTTTAAGATCAAAAGACTTTAATTCCATCTGCTGGAGAATGGTCAGAAATACTATGACTTGTTCAACGTGAATGCACCCTACAGAGTTTTGCAATGATCGAGGTCCAGATGTACATTTATCACAAAAGAGAATTTACCACTAAGTTATTAGAGGTATAACTACTATAATTTCAAACACGTTTCTGTATTATTAGCTTTGAAATTTTAATCTTGCTCAACTGGTAAACAGAAGCGTATTCTCCTGCGGGTGTGTAAGTAACTTTTAAACTCATTTTATTTACATTGAATTCTTTTGGACGTTTGGGATTTAGAGACAACTTCTCTTCATCTTAGGAAAAAGTCGAGTATGTAAATAAACAGGCTCAATTATATTTTAGAAAAAATTTTTTGCAGTACTACTCTTTCTAGTTTAAGATGACTAAGGATGAGGTAATCGTGGCTCAGCGACATGTTTTAGTTAAGACAGCACTCAAGAGAATTTCATTTGCTTTCCAGCCCCACAGTTGGGCCAAGAAAAGTAATTACAGTGATTAATAATAATATTTGATTTTCAAGTCCCTGAGCCCACTCCTCAGAGCTGGTATTATCTGGGGGCAGAGAAACAAATTGCAGGAAGGAAATGAGAAGTATGTCCTACCATTTGAATTCTTAAGCATTACACAGTCCCAGAGCTGCCACTGCAAACCCTGCTCGTGTCACCCCATGATTTTTTACACAGGATTTTCAGCATCTTGTTTTCCTGGTCACCCTAGAATTTAGGGCATTACAGAGGTGATGTTTTCACTCTTTAGGGAAACATTTTAATTAATACCTCTTTAAGGAGCCCCTCCTCCTGTTTGGAAGTGCTATTAAGAAATTTGCAAGTGGTGATGGAGAGCAGATTTAAAAGAATCAGGGCCCCTGCTTTGAAAACCAGAAAAATGAAACAAAACAAAAATAACACATCTTTTGTCCTTAAAAGGATCTCATATTCTTGTTTCTGGCAGGATTCTGATGGCCAACACAAGGAGACTTCTAAGATACCCAAGGTTTAATATAAACAAATAAATGAAAAGAGAGAGAGAAAAGAAGAAGAAGAAGAAGGAAAAAAAAAAACCTGCCCAGGGCAGGGTTGGGTTTCAAGACTCCAGTAGCCTTCAGCTCAGCCAGTACCAGGAGAAGTTGCTATGGGAACCATCGCAAAAGATTAAATATATCAAGAGTACATGATTGTGAGAAATGGGTGGGAAAGGGAATTATATTAATGTTGAAATGATGGTTCTTCTATTTGTGGGGTTTTCACATTTTTCCCCCTAAATCACAAACAGAACTCATTAACAAATAAGTCTTTGCTGCATACTAAACATAGAGAACATGGAGTGTTCATATTTCACAGTGAAATTAAAGGGCTATGATTTTTTGCAGTGCTTGCTTGTTTTCTAAGCCCAGCATCGCTTTTGGACTAAACTCTACCATTTTGCCTGGCCTGGTAAGGTCATCGTACAGGGGTGTGTTTGCAGAGGGGTCTGGAGCAGATCAACATGGGGGTCCTTACTCTTTCCCTCTCATCTCGTTGTACATCACATGTACCATATTCACTTTGTCTCTAGGATGTGGAAAAATTTTTTTAACGCTTTTGCTTATTATAATTCTCCTTAGAAAAAATTACCAGGAGAGTCAAAGCTAGGAAGGTAAATCCCTTAAGCAAGTTCCTTAAAACAGCACAAATGTGATTTGAATTCAGTATTCACAAAAATTCAGAATCTTTCAAAAGAAGCTTTCTTCTTCTTCTTCTTCTTGTGAATTTTTTTCAGTCCATGAGAAGTCAGTTGTTGAATCTTACCTTGTCAAAGATTAGAAAGTTTCAGTAACTGATCCTGGAGTCCTGGGCACCCGGAGACAGAACTGAAACTCGGCATGGACATGGCCAGATCACTGTTTGTCCTTAACCATATTGCCCCTGTCCCCTATTGGAAAAATTTAAAGAAGTGGGATTGAAATGAGAAAAAAAAAAAACCATTGTTTCTTAATTTTAAATCAACTGTTCAGATGAGCTAGGTTTCTAAAGAACTACGGGGAAGTATTTCCCTCTTTTGCAATTATTATAGGTCATGTTTCAAAGCAAATCTCTGCCAGGAACATATTGCACTTTTTGGTTGACTCTGCCTTTTCCCAGAGCACAGAACTTCACCCTTTATTATTATTGTCACAGTTGGCTGAAGAAGAGCTGTATGTCCAATAAGACGATGCTCTCCAAAGATTTATTCTACACAAAAACATTCGGTTTTAGAGAAATAGTCTAACAAAGAGAAATTCATTTTTATTTTTACTTTTTTAAGAAAGTTATTTTTAAACACTGTCATAGCTATCACATATAGATGTATCTAACTTGAGGTTTTTAAAATTAAGGAGTAGGCTATGCATTCACGCTTTTTAAAATATGGCCTCACTTTATTTCAAGTCCATAAATTTCTTACTTTAAAAAAGATTAACAATCAGGAGAAGGAAGAAGGAACATGGTAGGCAGGAGGGAGCAGTGGGCCCTCCCCTTCCTTGTGGCAGCCCCTCAAGGTTCGGTCTCTGGAATAGATTGGACCCCCACGGCAACCTAAGGAGCCTAAAGGCCTTCCTTAGCCCAATGCTGCTCTTCGGTTATTTTAGAAATATGGTAGTGGTGGCGGCGGGCATCGACGACTGGAATTTAGGGGCGCCTGAGTGGCTCACTCGGCTAAGTGTTCCACTTGATCTCACAGTCGTGAGTTCAAGCCCCACATTGGGCTCCAGGCTGGCCATGGAGTCTACTTAGGAAAAAAAAAAAATACTGGAATTTAAAAGGCTGGAGATGATCCCCTTGGTGGGAGATGAGGTATAGTATCTTTGGAAGATTTTCACGGAAAACATGAATTAAGATATTTTTGCTGGAAAGAAAAGATCACCAAGTTTTCTCCTATTAATCAGTAAATAACAGCAAGCAATACCAAACGTCCTGTGGAGGAAAGGCCACTAGTTGCTATTTGCTTCTCAGACAAAAGCATGTTGACCATCTTCTTTTGAAGCCACTCAAGCGTGTAGACTTTCATCTGAATAAAGGCTATTTGTATTTACAGACCGCGTAGCTCACTAGCTAAGGGGCGCTGCCAACAAACGCCTCCATCTTACCTCAGTTTGGGAGGTGGCAGAACCGAAGTGAACGTTGGGTAACTGGTAGACCCTTTATGTAATAGCTGAGGACCTTTGAGGGCTCTGGCTGCACCAGCAGTGTTCTCCGAGTCAGGAGTCACCAGCCGTGCTCCCCTGGCTCCCTTTTTACGAAGCACTTTTGTCTTTTCCAGCACCAGAAACATGCCCATACTCATTTTAAGAGGATGAGAATTTGGTAATTAAAGTAATCCTACCACCACCCTTTGCTGTAGGGCTTTGACAAGAGCCTATTAAACGTACACACCTTGTTCCTTTTATAGATTTGTTCTGAATGATCTCACTGTGGAAGGAAATCAAATGGAAAGTCATATTTTAATGCATTTAAGACTGGAGGTTTACATTCAACAAGCTTCTGTTTCATTTGTGGGTATTTTCCTCCTGAAGTGCTGTCAATTGCCACTTCGTTTGATTCTTTTCAAATGCAGCTTGGCAGTAATGCTGACCACATCAATTTCATATTCTCTTTTGTCTGACTCAAGGATATCAGACTCTGCTTCATCTTAATGAGGTCTAGTTCTACTCCTATTACCGGGCTATTTTCCTCTGATAAATCACAGTGTCCTGCGGCGTCATTGCACCTGTAATAGCAGGCAGGTGAAGAGGGGATGATGCTCCTGACCCCCCATGCCTCTTTCTCACTGAGCTATTGCTCTTACGCCGAAGCTGCCTGGTCTCGAGATCCGGAGCAAATTCCTATCCTGTGGATTTCCCTGTGTCATGACTAGGCTTGCCCCTGCAGATGCTCTGATTCGTGGTGCGAAACAAGGGCTCCATCAGAGAATACAATGTGAAAGGTTTTCTGCTTCCTGTGAAGGGTCACATATGAAAGCTTTTTTCTTTGTTTATTAAGGAATAACAAAGCAGACCAAAAAAAGTCTGTTTTCCGCTGAAAGGATTGAGTTAAACAAATGGAAAATAATGGGGGAAAAAATCGTACTTTCCTGCATAATGAAGCCAAGAGAAGATACTGAGATGAACATTTATCCATTCATTTGTTCACTCATTCCTTCAATATTACTTCATCTCCAACTTTGGGAAAGACATTGCTCTAATCGAGGTGAGGAATACACAGTTGACTGGCCTTGAACTCGAGGTGGGATTAGGGCTGCATCGCGGGTGGGATCCGAGAGAGGTTTCCCCAGAGGAAACAGTGTGAGCACTGACAAAGCTACAGGAAAGTGCAGAATTTGCGAGGGACAGGGATGTTTGAGAAAGCAGACTGAGATCCAAAGATGTCATAATTTATTCCGGTAGGTAAAAGAGAGCAAGACTTTTAAAGTCAGAGGTGTGCTTTAGGAATATAAATCTTAATTCTATCTAAACTATTCCAACTTGTCCTGAGATGTCTTCCCAAGGTATTCCCAGACTGAAGAAGATAGAGAAGCAACGATGACCTGGTTGAGGGTAGCGGCAAGGAGAAGCTTCCTGAAGACTGAGATAGGGGATTAAGGTTTCAGAAATATCATTAAGAGGACTGCATTTTTAGAGAGCTCCCCAGGACGTATGCAGGAGGAGGACTGTGTGACATCGTTTCACGTTTTTCGAAGGTTTGTTTTTGAGATAATAGTATCTAGGAAGGACTGCCTGAAGGACAAGCAGTCCATTCATTTTGCTAGATACACAAAATTTCCTTCTTAGATAAAGCCAGACGAGGGTACCCTGATTTTCTGGAAGACATTTTTCTACCACCTCGTGCCGTTTGCTACTGAGCTCTTCTCTCGGGTGCAGCCATTGACCTACACTGAGGAATGTATAAAACGCAAGTTTTTCAAAGTCATTAATATATCACATAGGAAAGCTATTGAGAAAATTATAGAGTATTTTCCCTATATTGACCTATATAAAAATTTTTCACTCAGATCCTACTAGTACCAATCCCAGGACCAACTATACTTTTCCCGAGCAATTGCTTCTTTAAAAATCTTTCAGAGAGTGTTTCTTTCTCTGGGTTGGCTGCTAGAAAATGCAGTGTCCAATATGCAGCAGACTTCCAGTGAAGTGCACTTTTTTTTGGCAATTATTTTTTCCTTTTCCTCATTTTCTTGGCTTCATTTTAAAAGCATTATATGTACTTATGTAAGTCACATCAAATCATTGTAGGGGTAAGAAGTGACATAAATAATACCTAAAATAGGAATTACAGAAAACACTTAGTCTTTCAAAAGATTCTAGGTTAAGTGTTGAATTGTCTCCCCTTTTTTCCCCCAAGGGTTGAAGCTCTGAGTCATAGCATCATTGATTTACTGGAATATCCAGCAGGAAAACAATATTTAAGAAAACTTCTAGACTTGTAGAGAGCCAGATATGTTCCCAGTTCATATTGTCTCTTGGCATTGTCTTATGTGACCAGTTTCCAGATAGTTATTTAAAGAAAGTTCCCAAACATAAATATCAACCAGGGAAGAAAGGATTTGGCAACTTTGGAACTTAGGAATTCCAAACAAGAATGAGGATAGAACATTATGTTCTTAAATTTTCTGATGAAGCATTTCTGATATCAAGAGCTATAAAATAATACAAATTTGAAAAAAAGATGAGTCTCTTTTCTCACATATGCACAGAGAGACACACTACATACAGGAGAATAGGTCCACGATATATATAATTAAACTAATTTTCCTCTTGCAGGCAAATTTGGTCAAAACTTTGCATACACAATTTCTCCTGGAAAATATAGGCATTAATCCCAGAGTCAGATACATCTGTAAATAGTTGAAAATCAAACAGTTCATGCCCCTTACACTGCCAAAGTGACACCCCATTTAAATTTTTCATAAATGTTTTCCAGATTTGCAAATCCTCTTTGATGTTTTACATTTAATGAGCAAGTGCTGAAATGGTTTTACAGTGGAAGTGAGGCTTTTCAACCAATAACTAAAGTGGCTGTTCCGCTCAGATCACCTGGGGACACAATCTTTCGATGGCCAAACAGTATGTCCCTGTCTGGGAGTCATTGACTTTTTCAGTTGAAAGTATTGTGTATATCCCTGCAATTTCTCTTTGAGAACGCCTGATCCCATCCCCACCAAATCAAGTTTAACACCAAACAAAGCCAATGTGTTGAACAATCTCAGCTCTCTTTCCGGAGCTAATGTGATTCTTGGTTCTCTTTACAGGTGAACAAAAGTCTCCAAGGACTTTTAATAGGCCTAGCTATAAACCATGGCTTACCAAGAAGGGGAGACAAAAATTTCTGGTATTTATATGCAGGGATATCTTGATTTGTCTTAAAGGCTGAGAACATGAAGAAGTGGAATAACAGAATAACATGGGTTTCCATTAATTTAGGGAAGTGTTCAAAAAGCTGTGTATATATTTGAACCAAACTTTTCCCAACAGGACCCTTATGACGGAAATGGATCTATCACAGAGCGCCAACACCTGGCAGTTAGCCCTCTCCGCTAATTCCTGGGAGCATGGGCTCCACTGGACAGACCGATGCTTCTCACCTGTGAGCAAGTCAACATTATTTTCTAGCACATGGCCTAACAGAATATGCCATTGCACTGCCTGGTAAAGGGACATGGAGGCTGAGTTTCCTGTAATATTTCTGTCTTGAATATCAACCAGCCCTGGCAGCTTTAGCAGCACCTCGGAGTTTGTTAGACATGCAAACTTATTGGCCCCAGCCCAGACCTACTAAATCAGTCTCTGGGGCTTGAGGCCCTCCTTCACCCCCACTGCCCCATGCATGACGACAGGTGGTTCTGAAGGATGCTGAATACTGACCAGAAGCTGCCTTTTACTCCCTGGGCTCTTTAAACCTTTGGTTTGGTCTCTGCCAGCGCCTTGGCTCCAGTTGTTTTCAACAGGGAGCCCTGCTTCACAGACCGCCCCTGGTGACGTCATTCAGCTCTTTGCTCCCACTGGCCGACTTCTCCCACCCTACCGACAGCGCAATGCTTCCTCCACTGCCTCTCCCTAGCATTGGGGCCACTTTATGCTTCCATTTTTCCTACTGAGGGCAAAGAAGAACCCTTGACTGTTTTCTTTTTATTTCTCAAACTGTGGGTGCCACGCACTTCTATGGTCTTTTGTCATTTATTCTGTTCCTAGTCACAGATTTGGATACCTCATCTCCCCAGAGGTGAAGGCGGGGTCATTATCCAGTTTAAAAACAGCATGAGAAGAATCTTCTACACTGAGCGCAGTTGTGCTGGTAACTCTTGACAGAGACCGGCATCATTCTTCCTCTGGCAGCCCCAGCTTTGGCCCAGGTGAGAGTGGGGAAGGGGGAATGGCCGAGTACATCTGTTTTCCATTCTGAGAGGCAAGCCGCTGGCCTGTTTTCCACCACTGCTCACTGTGGTGGAACTAGTTTTCCTGCTCCTGCCAAAACTCCTGGTGGCTTTAGGGTATGTGTGTGTGTGCCTGCAAGTATAAGTGTGGGGTCACAAAATGGAGAAGGAAATAGAAAACCCAACAATATCATCAGGAAGCCTTCCTACGTACACGCTGAGGCTAGCAGTTGAGTCTTCAAAAGCGAACTCGGGGGGCTGTGTAGGATGTGGCTGGACATTTGGAAGTGAAGGCTGTTTCCTGGACCTTTCATGAGGACCTCAAATTCGTCCTGGTTATATAGAGTGCTTCCAAACAGTTTCTGGAGGATCTTAAAGAATTTACCCCCTAAAAGAAAGTTTGGAGTAAGGTCAAAGGGCTAACTGCATTCCCCCTTTTGAATATACAAATTTTAGAATTTATTTCCCAAGAGCTGGCTTTAATTATTAGTCATATGGGAGATTTGGGATCCTAACTCGGGAATCAGGATATTACGTCGTCTTTCTATCAGACTGTTTTGAGCCTTAACAGACTGATCCAATTAATTGCTTCTTCCCACTTGTTGCTGCCTTTTGAGAGCCATCATTCTGCCTCTTTTGAACTCCACTTCCTGCTCACCACTCAGCCTTCACAGTCGCACACAGATATTCTTTTTTTCCCCGTCCCCTTTATCTTGAACTCTTTTGGTTTAAATATCTTTCCAAACTCTTGAAGAAACACTTGAATTGCATAAGGATGTCACCTGTGTGCTGTGTTTCCCAGAAAAAAATGTGTCATTCATTGCAACCCTGGCGCTAACTTTCTCTGACCATAATTAGCTCATCCACCAAGTGCAATTAAAACTGTCATCTTACCGGAGTCACAGAGCAGCTCGGTGGCTGATCCTACCCACCTCTGCCTGCGAGCTTGGCAACAGGCTCAGCCCTGTTTATCTTTTTCAGTACAATGTTCCTATCCAGCCTGGAAGACAAGAAAGTGCTTGGAGGTATCTCCCAACCAATCGGCTTTGTATTGACACCGCTCCCTGTGAGCATGGGAGCCATCTTAAAGCTGATACCACAGATGATATGCTACTTATTGTCATGAGTAGAGTATGATAAAGAGGAAGGTTTATTGGTTTAGGGCTGTTGTCTTAGCCTGTTCAGACTGTTACAGTAAAATACCGTAGACTGCATTGCTTCTAAACAACAGAATTTTATTTCTCACAGTTGTGGAGGCTGGAAAGTCCAAGATCAAGGTGTTGACAGATTTGGTGACTGGTGAAGCCTGCTTCCTGGTTCATAGATGCCTGCTTTCTTGGTGCCTCACATGGCAGAAGGGGCAAGAGAGCTGCTCCCTGAGGCCTTTTTAATAAGGCAACTAATCCCATTCATTATGACTCCATCCTCGGACCCAACTCCTCAGCTCAGAGACCCCACCCCCTAGTACCATCACACTGGGGCTAGGTTTTAGCATGAATTTTGGAGAGGCACAAATATTGCATCTATAGCACTTGTGTGTCAACATGTGAATTATAGAGAATTAATGGATGCCTTAAGTGTAACTTTTGAGGTAGAAATGTGTTTAAATATTTGAGAAAACCATGAACAAAACTAAGGAGAAAACGGAAAAGATGTTTGTAACTCACCCTCAGAAGCTTCTTGATGGTAAAATGGAGGGGGGACCCAAGCCACACACGTAACCACGGCTATGCCAAGTGTGACCTTCATGATCCTTCTTTCTCCTTCCGGTGTATTGCCATGGCCATTCCACTCAAATATGACTTCCTTGGTCCCCTCAAAGCCCCTCCCCATGCTGTCTACTTCAGATAGTCATCAGTGGCTAAGGCCTCAGTGACTGTATGCCTACCTCCTTTCACAGATTTTTGCATTTTAAGAAGAGAGTTGTGTCTGGAGGCTTCATGAATACAAGGAGCTTGGATCCATAGGGGGTGTTCATAAATACGTGTTGACTGATTGTTGCAGTTGTGAATGCTTACTCTCCAGGTCTCATGATGGGCTACCAGGAGAGTTAGTGTGATGTGGGGGTGCAGTAGGGAAGACCAAGGATCTTTGGGAGGTATTTTAGCTCATACCCAAAATGAAGAAACTGGTTCTGTGTGTCAATGAGTGGTAAGCTGCCTGCAGTGTGCATTATCCTGGGGAAGGGGAGTTAGCTTTGGGAATCAGGTGAAGCAGTGAGGAAGGGGGAGGGACGTCCTATAAAATTCATGCTTGGCTTCCTCCCTTCTGCACTTCTGCATTTTGTCATTCTATTCAGTGATGGTTTGGAAATAGAGAGGGGATCCACACTGGGGTTGGGGTGAGGAGTTCCAGAAATGGAAATATGTTTCTTTCTGAAGTTTTGCCTCCAAGCTGGTTAGTCTCCAAATCTCATGGGCTTGCAATTCACAGCTTGACCTCACTGCCACCTTTGCAGCTTCTTTAGCCCACACTGGCCGGGCTGTTGACGAGCTGCAGAGAAGGCCCACAGAAAGCAAAAGGCCAGGAGAACCCCGGGTCTGGAAGAGCCACTACTCTGCTGCCGACAAGAGAGCACCCACCAGGGCTTTAAGAGGTGAGACAAGGCTCCCCTGCTGCTAGAACGCGAGGAGGGTCTTTATGAGTGGCTGTCACATGATGTTTCTTTGTACTGAAGGCTACTCGTTTTGCTCCTGGGTTTTGTACTTCATGGGCCCATAACTGATTGGCTGGGATTGTCTTGTGCTTTGTGCGTGATGTATCAAATTTTAACCCCGCAGGGTTTCCATATGTGTTTTCATTAGACACAGAAGCAACAATATATGGACTGAAATATTTATGTGCATTTTAGAGTGTTGTGTGAGGATTATTATAATTATGAAGTACCTCTTTACATAGATCTCCAAAGACTAAGCCTGTTGAAAAGATAAGCTGTTTTCTTTTCTAACTCATTTCAGTTCAGGCCTTACTGTCTCTAGGAAGTCTTTATGTTCTTTCTTTGGTGTATAATGAAGAATGTTGTCCTGGTTCTTTAATGTGTGGGAGAATAAATTGTCTTGCATAATTATGGCTTAAATTTTTTATTGTGGCCGATTTTTTATATCAATAGTTAAGCTGCTGCGTGAACTTCACATCTCAAAGTGATCCTTAGCCATTGTTTGAATGTTGGTTCAGAGCAGTGCTGTCCAAAAGAAATTTCTGCAAAGATGGAAATGTTCTTTGTTGTCCAAGGTGGCAAGCCCTTGAAATATGGCTAAAGTGATTAAAAATCTAAATTTTGAATTTCACTTAATTTTAATTAATTTAAATACAAACAGCCATGGTGGCTACCGGGTACCATAAAAATAGTACGGGATAGTGCAGGCTCAGAGGTTGAACGATGGATGTGCTGGAGTGAATGGAATGATTTTCCAAGGATCAGGAAGGGCTCTCTATAACATTGCTGCCCCACGACCAGCTCACAATTCGTGAAATGGCTTCAGTGGCAACAAAGCTGCTTACGGACCGAATGTTTGTATCCTCTTCAAATTCATATGTTGAAATCCTAACCCTCATGTCATGTACTGGAAGGCGGGGTCTTTGGGAGGTCAGCAGGTCATGAGGGTAGAGCCCTCATGCAATGGATTAGTGTCCTCATAAGAAGAGACACGTGAGAGCTTCCTTCCTCTCCTGCTGTCCACCAGAGGAGGACACAGCAAGAAAATGGTTGATGTGCAAAGCAGGAAGAGGGCCCTCACCAGAACCTGACCATGCTGGCACCTTGATCTCAGATGTCTCAGCCTTCAGAACTGCGAGAAATCAATGTTGCTTAAATAACTCAGTGTGGTGCTTTGTTACAGCAGCCCGAGCTGACTAAGACAAAAGTCTTGACTGCAATCATCCCTGGGACTTAAGTTCTTGCCAAGGTTGGAGGCGGTAGTTGCTCTAAAGTAATGGAGGACCTGGCTTTCCGTAAGTCACGCAAGAAAATCAGCCTCCTTACTTTAGTGACTACCCCTTGTTACAGATGCATTGCTGGGGGCTAATCACAAGAGAAATGCATGGCAGTTCTTGCTGACCGATTGACTTCAGACCCTCTCCTGAGAGATAGAGGGAGGCATGAGCTAGATGCCAGTGTTTCTGACATGGCTGGGGCAGAGACAGCAAGCAGCATTGGAAAGAGAGAAAGGAATGAGGCCAAGATGGACTGAATAATTCATACTTCTGCCCTGTCACTTCACCTAGACTGAGAAGAAGCTACAGTAAGAGGATTACAATAGCCCAGGCAGCCCTGAGCAGAGTCCTTTGGCCCACTATTTCCAATGATGGCAACAAATGGGCAGTTTCCCTCGTTCCTCCCTTGAGCTAGTCTTCTGAGGGGAGGAGTTCCGTTTTACTCATTTTTGAATCCCTCACAAAACTAGCTCTCCATGAATATCTGAGGACTACATGGAAAGGTGTCTGAGCTGGGCTTTTTCACTTTTGCTAACTCCTTTGTCAAAATAGGGACTAATCCTGTCTCTGCTACCATCTGCCTGTGGGGAAATCCCTCAGTAGACCAGGAAGGCAGAATGGTTAGTCCCCCATCTCCTCCTTCCTTTGAAGGTTTATGGCAGTGAGGTGACAGGGGCTGAGAGGTGTTTTAAATGCCTTAGCTGCCAACTTGCTTGAGAACCACACAAAAGAATGTTGAAATTGAAAGACGTTCATGCTTTAACAAATCATTTATGAACTCCATTAGTTGGAACACATTTTACCCTATCCTTGGCAGCTGGCTTGAGAAAAGATGAGGAGTAACTCAGAAATTTCTGGACGCCACTGACAGAATTGGAGTGCCCTTTTTCTTTCTTTCTTTCTTTTTGTTTGTTTGTTTGTTTATAGCTAAGAGCTAAATTTTGCATAGGGCAACGCAACTCCCATCTCTGCTTACCCAGCTCACTCCCTCCTTTGTACCTCCATCCCCCACTATCACTCCTGTAGCAAAATTATTTTCTTCGAAAATGAAAGACCATGATTCTTCAAATTATTAATCCTG
Organism: Ursus maritimus; assembly: GCF_017311325.1. NCBI lineage: Eukaryota > Metazoa > Chordata > Mammalia > Carnivora > Ursidae > Ursus > Ursus maritimus. Next base: position 3,620,981 of record NW_024425675.1, read on the forward strand.
TTTAGTTCTGCAGCCAAAGGAGCTTTGGTGAAAATCATTTCAGATGATGTATTCACTCTGGAGGTTTAGAAAGAACTGACCAAAGAGGGCTCAGGTTTAAAAGTTGACACCCTAGTAATACTCATTATTGGTAGTGTACAGAAAGTTTTATTGACCCAGCTAAAAAATCTGTAACATGACTACCATATTTTCCATGTACACTGGTATAATGAAATAGTTCTAAGACCATTCTCAGCTCTTCCAAGTAGGGATGCTATATAAATACAAATTGGTAATATTATCGCCATCCCCCACTTCTTTCCTGCTACCGACAATTTTTTGGACAAGTACACACACTTATCTTCCACCAGCAGCCAACCTCTTAAGAAATGAGAGGGAAAAAAATCAAGTGCTTGGAGAAATAACCACTGTCTCCAACTTAGCTGCTCTAACATGCTGCTAGTTTAGGAGGAAAACAAAACAAAACAAAACTATTTACAACGGTTGATGAACAGAAGCATTGTTCTCAATGAGAGATTCAAACTATTGGACTTCCTGTGTCATGAGCCACTTCTGGCAGCAGGGTGCCCGGATTCTCAGATTCAGAAATCCCGCTGCTTTAGAAGGGTGCCATAGGTTCATTTTGATTACATAATTTATCGAGCAAAGCAGTACTCTTGGTACTTAAAAAATATTCTTGGATTTTGTGAGTGGTTGCATGGTTCATTAATTCAAGGTATTCTCTGTGATACAATTACATCATGGTATGTCTATTTTATTAAGTAAATTCTAGATGGCAGAAATGCTCTCAATTTAAGCTTTTTAGAGCACTTGCTTCCTCAGGTCTTTCATACTTTTCAACCTTTATCTGTATCTGCACTTCATTGAGTTCAATCTTTGCTACAAGTGGGGCTTATAAATATATATTGATATATTTCTCCTCTTCTCTACTCTCATTCATTTAATTAATTGATACCTATTAATTGATACTGAGTAAGTGAGCAACACTATGTTAGTTGTCTTGGGGTCTCACCTTATTGCAGACCCCCACCCCATCACCATTTCTGCCTCTTAGCTCCTTTTCCTCCAGCAGTCCTTCATTTTCAATGCTGGACTTAGATGCCTGGATGTTTCTTTAAGTGAAATATATCTCAGACAAGTTCTTGTGAACATCCTTAGTGACAGAGCCATCCTGGCCACGTGGGCTTGCAACCTCTGCGTGACCTTGTAGTTGGCTCCTTCTTCCTCCATCAGGGCCAGCTCATGTCCAGGTCTTTGTGACCCATCCTTTGTTCTGTTTCTCCTGTCTGTCCCCCACTTCCATCCCTACTGTCACCATGACTCAGACCCTCACCTCACTTGAGGATTACTGCACCAGCTGCCTAGCTGTTGTCTGCTCTGTGTCCTTCCTTCCTCTCTCCAACCCAATCCACTTACATGGCCAGATTCATTTTTCTGAGAATGATGCTCTGATCCTGACAATGTCCTGCTCAGAAACCATCACGGACTCTCCTTTGGCTACAGAATAGTCTACCTACCTGGGCGTGGAAGTCAGACCAACCAAGGTAGGGCCTTCAAGCTGCTTTTCCAGCTTCTCTCCTCCCCTCCTCGCTACACCAATTCCTGTTTCTGCCTCTGCCTTTGCTGCTACTGTTCCTTCTGTTCCACATGAGTTCCTTCCCACACCCCTTTGTGAGCAGCTCACATCTAGCCTCATCTTCAAAATCTTGCTCATGTGCTACCTTCTTCATACAGTCACCCCAACGTTCTAGTCAGGAGTCATCTTTTCTCTCTGGGTTCCTATAACACCTAATATTGAAGAAGTTAAATTTATTTGAATTGAAACATTATTATTTGATGGAGACTTCAGCCTTCACAACACTGCATTGTTTCTCAAACTGCCCCCCCCCCCAGCTTTGTCTAAAACCCCAGCTCACTTTATATTTATCTCCAAGGTCTATGGGCAGGTGAATTTTGACAAGGATATGTGTCATTCCTCAGTTTCCCCATGGCACCACAGAGACGATTTCCACTTTGCCCCGATTAACCCCTATATTATGGCTACACACTTTCACCATGTTATGAAGTAGTGGTGAGGCAGCCATTCTCGGGCGTGCTGCTGGCTGAGCCTTGGCCATGTGCAGAGCAGACGGCGGGTCTTGGGCTGCGGGGGATGAGAAGCAGGGAGAGGAAACCAGCTTGGGAGGAAGTCATGCTTGCAAGCCTGCAGCAGAAGTTGAGAGGGGTAGCTAGCCAAGGACAATGCAAGTCAGGTGCCCCAGAAAGCGTTTCTTCTGGGCAGATGGCTTCATTGCCAGGTTTACTGAAACAAGGTCCCCTCTTAATGGGCTGAATCAGATCTTCCCTTTTTGTTCCATCCAGGGCCTTTGAGACCATATCTAGAAAAAGGAGACTCTTAGCCCTTTCATGACAAATATATTTGACCTGTGCATGTTTTCATCTATCCATTAACAATGAGTGATGGCGTAAAATATGTCTCGAAAGGACGATGACTCCAGTGCACTGAACGATGCAGTGGTAATCAGGGAAAGTGATGGTCTCCTGCAAGCCATCTGTGTGAGGAATCATGCAGAGTGCCTGGGACTACCTAGTATACAGAAGGATAGATAGAAAAAAAAAACCTAGAAATATGGATTTAATTTTATCAACTATAAGTAAAAATAAAATGGTAAGGTATTCTTTTATTTATGAAGAGTAACTCGAACTAGGTTAATTTGCCAAAGAAAGTCATGGCTGCTGTGTTTCTGAAAGGGCCCCCTTGTGTTGTTTATGGATTGTTTATTTCTATAAAACTTCTTCTTCTTCTTTTTTTTAAATGAGCCCTCCTCAAATTAAAGCCTTTAGTAACTTCTACAGATACTAAGAGTGTGTACTTCGGCTGTTTGCCAGGTTAGAATATTCTCTTCCTAGCCTCTCTGCATGCATCCCACGAGCGACTAATTTTACTGCAGAAATTTTTTGTCACTTTTATATTTTGGTTCTAAAGCAAACTTTTTTTTTTAAAAAAAGAAGTTTTTGGTGAAGAAACCATGTACTTAATAGTCTACTTTTTGAGTGCAATAGGGCTAAGTTCTCTTTAAAAGGAAAAAAAAGGAGTAAGCATTTGGGCACTTCAAACCTCATCAACTACATTTGATCCCAGATATTATCTAGGCTTATCTTGAATAGGAAAATGCCAAAGGCTCAAGTACTGCAAGACTCCGAGAGCATTTTCACTCATCGGGAGGCTGATTAAGCTTATTATTTGCTGTCCAAAAACCTTCAGGTGCTTATTGACCTGGACTAAACCTGAAAACAGTAAAGGCAGAAAAGGAATGTGCTCCTAATTGAAAGCCGCAAGGAGACCGGGTCAACAAAGTAGAGATGGACACTTCTGCATGCATGTTAGGCAGTTGAGCTTCCTGCCAAGAGTCTGTGGCCTGGGAAGGCTCATTTCCCATCATCCCTTGAGACGAGGGATACCCAACACCGCATTTACAGAAGCTCAGCCATGTTTTCACACCTGGTTAAGTGTCCCTATTTCCTTGCATCCAAACAAGACATGAGTTTTACACATATTTTTTTTACTCAAATATTTGAACTCTCAGGAGAACCATCCAGCAGTCTGGTTCTAGAGTTGCTCAGCTTCGAGACTCAGGTTTATTCAGTACCCACAAAGGATCCCGACGTTTGCCAAGAAAAACAGCACAGCAGCTGCATCTTTGCGAGGGTGGTGCAAGTTTTAAAATAGCCTACAATCACCACTTACGGAAAGATATAGAACCTTCAGCCATGTTGATATTTTTAGCGAGGGCTAGTCAGTTATATACCCTCCCCCCAAATTGTTCCTTTTTTGTTTCATTGATAATGATTTCCCCCAACTTACTAAACCTCTCACATTTTCTTTTATATAAATCACTTCAATTTTCCTACAGAAATTACAAAGGTCCTGTATTTACTGGAAAAAAAAGTGTGAATGAATTATTTGAAAGTCAGTTCTGTGATAAACTACTCTGTTATTTAACAATTGGGTATTGATGGTGGAAATTACCATTAACTCAGTATTGTGATTGGGCAAAAGAGGATGTTCGATTAAAAAAAAATGGGTCATATCCTGAATGGTCCGAAGCTGGTATAAATTCCCATCGTTCAGTATCACTAGAGCCTGTTTGGGGGGACATTAAAGTTGGGGAAAGCAACAGATGGTGAGGAGACATTTAAGAAACATGCAAGTCTTCACTCGTTCTATGAAGTATCCGGTAAATCAAAACATATTTTCTTTATTTTATTCCAAAGGGCAATTTCTCTTATCTCATCTGTGAGTTGAGCGTTTTTCAACCCAAGAGAAGGTAAGGGATGACATGTGGAATTTTAGCAGCCAAGAAAAACAACCTTCCGTGAAACCAAAATATTTTGTGGCACTGGCAAACCTCCTCAGCTTACTGGGAGGTTTGCTAAGGGACGGTGGGAATGGAGAGGTCAATCAACCAGGGGTTTCTGACTTGAGACTTTGCCAGTGTTTCTTTTGTACTAAACAATTGCCATTCAGAGGTTTTCAGCCAACTATAGCATCTTTACCTAACTTATTCCATTATTCAACCTTATTCACATGCTGGATGATTAACTGTATAATTTCCCTAGCTTGGTCTGACAGTATATTGTTTCTTGGTAGAAAGGAAGTTCCCAAAGAATTACCCCTTTGCACATGTCACCTCAAGGCCCTGCGCTTTTGCTTTGTGGAAGTGCATAGCCTTTTTAGTGCATAGCCTTCTTTTTAGTGCATAGCCTTCTTTTTCAGGGCACGTCATCTCTGTAGTACGTACACAAAGAAGCTGAAGAATCCTAAGTCAAGGGAAACATTCTGCAGAGCAGAGATCTCATTTGCAGTCAGAATTCCAGTTCTTTCTGCAAGATGTTATGCACTACTTAGAGAGAAAGACAGAAAGAAACAGGAATAGAAAGTAAGGATTTCTTCAGGAATTTGAATCCCTGTATCCACAGGTCTATGGGGAAAAGGCCAGTAATTCATATTCCAGGCAAAGAAAGGATTTTGGTTTGTCCCACTGAACAACTCCAAGTTAAGAAGTGGAGAGGTCATCCTTCCTCCTCCCCATTCATACAATCCAGACACGAGGTCCCCACTGAGCTCCCTAAGACCCCAGTGAGGGACTTTGTCTACAACCTCAGGTCTTAGAACACTGGGTTCTTACCCCTCCAGGGTTAACATGCCAATTTTTCCTTCACTGTTTGCGTGTAGAATTATTGGAAATGTTTTGAAAGGCAGTAGTTTGTTCTTACTTCTTTTCTTATTTCACTCCCACATGGAGGCTTTTCTCTGGGGAGCACGGGAACACATGCCATAATTAAAGGACTTAATTTGAAGTTCAATTCTGCCCTGCTGGGTCAGTGATCGGTGAGCCGAATTATCGAGACCTGCCAATGACCTGCCAAGGGGAAAGTGAACCAGAGCACGTGGAAACAGTAAGACGTGAAGGAAATGTGGAAATGCTAAGATGGGTTTGTGAGAGAAGGACTTACAAGGAGCCAGAGGGCCATCAGAAGGTCAAAATGTAGTCAGGGGCCCTACTGAAAAGTTACCATAGGAAGGGAACACAGAAAGCTTGGGGAAAGCCACAAAAGAGGTACAATTTAGTTGAGAGCAAGGAGAAAGAATTTTCCATTGCTGAGCTATTCAGAGCCAGGCTGAGATACACAAAACATGCTCATGTTTTTACTTTTCCCCAATAGTACATCCCTATTTTAACTTCTTTGTATTCATGGTGACCAGAGAATGTGAGCAATGGTTGCTATAATAGCAATGATAGTTAATATTATTATGTATTAAGGACAGTGATAGTAAAATATGTAACATTATTAAATGCCATGGTAGACTACACGTGGCTGCCTGTTTTCCCTCCCAAGTCTTTCAAAGCTTACCCTAAGTAATTTTAAAAGGCTTAAGACCAAAGGACCAGCAGAGTAAGAGAGGACAAAGAGTGGACTACAAGTACCAGTGAAGTTCCAGAATATGGGAAGCAGAGAGGGACTCAGAAAGAGACTTATCAGAGAGGAATGACAATGAGGAGTCCCTTTATTATTGCATAGAATCTGGGACAGGCTCAAGAGTTGGCAGGAAAGATATTTCAGCAGGCTGGAAATTCTGTTTATGGAGCAGTTAGAACCCTGTCTCCCCTTTCTCACACCCAGCTGGGTGACTATTCCTGGCAACGTGAGCAGGATGCAGGCATAATCTCTGTAGAAACCGGAGCAGAGAACCTGGATTCTTGCTCACCAACGGCAGCTAAACGTGCATGCGGTATGTTGTTGTAGCGCCAGGAGAGCGTTTGGTGAGTATGTCTTACTTCCCTGAAGAGGTCCGCAACATCCTGGCAGTAACTGGACATCGGAAGATCTCTCTCTGGAGAAACTGGCCCATGAAAAAAAGACCTGTTGATATTGGTATTTGGGGCCATCCAGTGAAAAGACTGGTCCCTGTTTGGCACTTGAATGCAAAGCTCATAAACCTAGCTGAGGTACACTGAGGTTAAAATTAGCACTCTAGTTCCTCTCCCTTAAATATGAGTGACAGCTAAGCATCACCAGTTCCTTAGGAGAGACTCCAACAGGAAAGGTAAAACAAACCCAAAGAAAGAAAAAAAAAAAAAGGAAAAGATTTCAAAAACAAGCGAGAAGAAGGAAGGAAACTCAAACTAAAGCAAAACAAATGCCTCGATAAGTATTACCCTCAGCGAGAGAAGGAAGATACTGCATTTACCAAATAAGAGTAATCTGCAACAGGAGAAAGCTGTTGGAAATTAAACACAGCAAAATTAAATTCGGATATTTAATAGAGAGGCAAAAAGATAAGGTTAAAAACTATTCAGAATGTGCAAGAAAGAAACAAAGACAACTTTTATTCTCATAAAAGGAGAAGATAAGAAAAGTAGAAGCTCAATCCAATGAGTAAAATATTGAATTAATAAGAATTCTAGAGAGATAGAGACAAAAGAAGAAAATTATCAAAGATATAATTCAAGAAAACGTTTCAAAGCTGAAGGACATGAGTTTCTACACCGAGATTCCAAAGTAATAAATTACAAACACAAACAAACAACAAAACACCCAAGACTCATTATTATGAAATTTCAGAGCAAGAGGAATAAAGAGAAAACCTCAGAAGCTTCTACAGATTAAAAAATAAACCAAATTAGGGGCGCCTGGGTGGCACAGCGGTTAATCGTCTGCCTTCAGCTCAGGGCGTGATCCCGGCATTACAGGATAGAGTCCCACATCAGTCTCTCCCGCTGTGAGCCTGCTTCTTCCTCTCCCACTCCCCCTGCTTGTGTTCCCTCTCTCGCTGGCTGTCTTTCTCTGTCGAATAAATAAATAAAATCTTAAAAAAAAATAATAAATAAAAAAATAAAAAATAAACCAAATTAAACACCCCCCCATGAACACACGACTGAGTTTTAGAAGTGAACTAGAATTCTTAGTTATAGCAGAGAAAGCTGGAAAAAAAAATATAACAATGTCTTTAAAATTCTGAAGGAATGTTTTCCAACCTGAAATTCTTTATCAAGTCAAATGAGCAAATAAGAGTGAGGACTTTTTTTTTTTTTTTTTTACAGAGAGTGCATGCACTGTGGGGGGGAGGGGCAGAGGAGAAGGAGAGAGAGAATCTCCCATCCAAGTACTAACCAGGCCTGACCCTGCTTAGCTTCCGAGATCAGACAAGATTGGGTACGTTCAGGGGGGTATGGCCATAGACAGAGAGAGAGAATCTCAAGCAGATTCCCTGGTGAGCAGGGAGCCCAACTTGGGGCTTGATCTCAAGACCCTGAGATCATGACCTGAGCCAAAATCAAAAGTCGGATACTTAACTGACTGAGCCACCAAAAGTGAGGATGTTTAAAGACATATTAAAGTCTCAAAACATGCATCTTTTCTATAAAAGTTACTGAAGGATTGGTCTAGCAAGACAAAGGGGTAACTAAAGAAAAAGGAGATCAGGAAACTCTTCATCTGGTACAGAAAAAGAGAAAAAAAAAAGTTCCCAGGTTGAGGAAGAGAAGGCACAAACTGCAGTTGTGCATAGAGTAAAACTGAAACCAATAGCGTGCAAGAGAGAGGGCTTCAGGAGAGATGACTCAACAATGTTAGTACTCTTGATAGAAGTGGATGTATTGGAAGCTCCCCTCCAATCCCCTCAAAGAACAATTTAGTGATAAGGCATAGAAAACAAATCAAGCCAGCCGACCAACCAACTCAGCTGAGGCAATCATATATATACACGTATATCTGAAGAAGGAAATGTCAAGCTCACTCAGTGTTTCAGCTGGGAACAATAAGTTGTTATATAACGTCTGAGCCTGGGGGGAACAGAGAGGTAGAGATCACGTGTGTGTGGTATGTGTGTATACTGGTATAACAGAGTTAAAGCCTCACCTATTTTAATAAGGCATTGACATATCAGATCTGAATTTAGTCATAGTGTTTGGAAAGATGGGAGCAAGTATCAACAGATTCGGCTAAGAATCGCCTCTCCGAGCAGGACTCAGGGAGGGGAGGAGGCAAGGTCATTACTCATGACCAACTTCCTGGTACCACTTGGCTTATAGGAACAACTAGGATTTCATGAAAACAGACCATCTAGCACTATACCATGCCTTAGGGAAAACTTCACGTGAATGATTGCTTTTAATGTCACGTGGTTATTGCGTGAGGTCGATACCTTGCTCTCCTCATTGAAAGTCATAAGACATCTTAGAAAGCTTCAGTCACAGAGAGGTTTCGAAACTTGCTCAAGGTCACACGGCCGGTGGGGGCCGTAGATGGGCTATGATCTCAGGCAGTTGACTCCAGAGGCTAGGCTTGTACACACTACAGCAGTCTCCTTCTCGGGCTCTGTCTATGCAATGATTAGAGAGCTTGAAATGGTATACTTTAGCATATCGATGTCTCATAAAAGCAAAATTCTCGCAAACACAATATAAATGATTCAGCTGCATTTACTTAATTTGCCTGTGGAGTTAGAAGAGTGAAGATTATTGCATGGATGGTACAGAATGTCTGCTCTAAGAGAGCGTGGAGGGCCAGGCCACACATACCTGTCCCGCCTGTGATTTGTACTGAGCTCAGCAAAGCCCCCACAGCGCTGAGGTGTTGGAGCCTGGGGAATGACCGCGTGCCTTCCTCTCTCTCCAGCTTTTCTTATATTTTTTTAAAAGATTATTTATTTATTTATTTATTTATTTGACAGAGAGAGAGACAGCCAGTGAGAGAGGGAACACAGGCAGGGGGAGTGGGAGAGGAAGAAGCAGGCTCCCAGCAGAGAAGCCTGATGCGGGGCTCGATCCCAGAACTCTGGGATCACGCCCTGAGCCGAAGGCAGACGCTTAACGACTGAGCCACCCAGGCGCCCCTCTCCAGCTTTTCTTGTGCCCTGGCTTCTCTCTTTAGGACCAGCCCTGATTTTGATATTGAATGATTCAGGCTTAAAGCCTAAGTAATTACTCGTATAAACTTTTTAACCCCTGGGCCCTGAGCAGGTCTAGACTTGCCCCCCTCCTTCGGTGACTTCCATTCTGCATTCTCAGCACGATGGAAATTTAAACAGCAAGGATCATGTAGTTCACATCAGATTATAAAACTTTATATACTGGCGGTGCCTTTGACTGTATAAAAATTGGTTTTCATGCCTTGCTTGGATTTGGCACCAGACTAGAAAGGGCTGAACTCTCGCTCCTCAGGAGCCCTCTTGACTTCTCAACCACAAACTCATGTCAACTGAAATCTTAGAAGTGGCCACGAGCAGTCTGGTTTTGATACCTGCCAACATTTTCCTCAAGCTAGCCCTTAACCACTTTCATAATTCACTTTTAAAACTACCCAGTCCTCATAGCTCAATGAGACTAAACAGTGTCAGCTGCTGGCTTCAAGTTGTTCCTCTGATGGCTGTATTAATATTTCTATGTTCTCACCTCCTACCCCTGGAGGCATCAGCTTGCATGACTGGAGCTGTTAGTTCCACCCAAGATTTCAGTCTAAGGCAAGCCATAGACAGATGATGTGGAAGACAGATGTTTCTGAATCCATATTCACAAGCTTTAGACTATATCAAACACCCAAGTAAAGAGTTATTATTCTATCTCACTTATACACTCAGGATTCGGATTCAGTTGAAGTGTGAGACATAGACAAGCTATCTGCCCATGGATAACAAAATATTCTGACTTCCTACTCTCTCCTGTATTTCTCTGTTTCTGTTTATTGCTCCATTTTTCTTTCCATCTCCTGGGAAGAATAGCGTGAAACTGTGATGCTTTTGTTATGTGTTAGGTTTTCTCTTTTTTTAGAGAGTTCAGTCAGGAGCTCATCTTTTCGATTTGTATTTTGAATTGCTTTGCTTTTAATCTGGATCAGGCTTCATTCAACAAATTAGACTACACCCATAGAACAGTAACTCAATTCACACTGAAGGATTTTTTTTTCCCCAAAACAAGATTCTAATGCAAAGACACTTCTACATACCCCTTGGGATCATTTGTTGTATGAAAGCTTTCTTTCACCAAAATATATTTCTAGATTTTAATAATGACCTTTATGAAACATTTTCAACCTATGAACACTTTCCAACATACTAACATGGCTTTAAGAGAAAATACTTCTGGGTAGAGGAGACTGACGTTCTGAGACTCTCTTTTCATTTGGGGTTCAAATTGTTTGGGTTAGACTTAGAGTAGAAAACAAAGTTTTGGGTCAGTCATCTTTGATCACTCTCCTCTTCATTGTGGGTCTCCAACTCTCTGTGGAGAAACGTGCGTAGGCTTATTAAAATCGTGAACACCAGAAAGAGCTACAAGAATCCGTGTGGACAATGAGGTGACCTGCCAGCCAATGTCCATAGGCATGTTTAGGTTGAGATTCTCTACACCGAATAATTCTTTCAACAACGGTCCTGCCTAAAAACCTGCTGGACGGAGGGAAATGCCTTCACGCGGTCCCCCCAGCGCAGTTTGGCTTACATGAGGTGACTGCTACAGACAATAACCTGTCATCCAGAGGTTGGTTTTCTCGCACTTTCTCACTTCTTCTGCTTAGGGAAGCCTCACTTCTTATTAGCACAAGTATTTACTTAAACAGAGGCTTGGGGAGAAATTTGTGGTTTTCAAAGATCTATCTCTTGACCTGTTACCTCTAAATGTTCTTATTAAATCTTCCCACTGACGTCGGTTCCTGACTGCCCGTTTCGCTCGTTGGGCTAGCATCGTGAACCTTAGCGGGGAGGTGAGGCTGGCTGGAACGTGAAGACCAAAGACCCTACCTTTCCTCTCTTGTAGGACAGTCCTTCACTGTTGTGTGCCCTCAAATTGTTACCTTTCCACTCTCTAAAAAAGCCACGGAGATTTGCAGCCTGAGGATACGGTCATACAACAAGAGAGGACAGTAGCGTGTTTTAGGGCCATGGGAACCACCATTGTCAGAGGGAAAGGGCTCAAACAAACCGTAGTATTTACTTACAAGGGCCAGCATCTACAGCAGCCTTAGGAAGAGCAAGGAGTCATACAGGGCAGCCTGGGAGAGGCCCAGTGGGAGGAGTTCAGGGCTGCATCGCTTTCCTCTTTGGTGAAGCTCCGTCAGTTTCTGTTTGTGCAGGTGAAAAAGTGGGAGTGTCCCCGCTGATCCTCAACCATACGCATGTTAACGCCTCATCTCTTTCCCCTAGCGGTGAACGGAGGGAGTGGGGGCACAGATAAAAGGGAAAGAGGGTGGGGGAGATTTAAAAAAATGCAACAGGGGCCACGGAACTGGTTCTGGGCTGTTGACAACCCCCGAGAGGCGCGAGGGCTCCAGACACCTCCCCTGCTGTGTTCCCACAGCTCCTGGGGCTCCTTCCTTTTCCTGCCACCGCAGCGACCTTGTGGGGGGAAGGCGGCCCCCGCGGCGGAACGCACAGCGCCCCCGCTGGTTGGGCTGCTTCCTCCCCTCCCTCCCTCTGTGCCAGTCACTGGCCGCTGCGGTTCGGGCTCCTCCAACCTTGTGCCCCTCTCACCTCCCCGCTGCGCTGCGGGCTGGGCCGCCCTCCTCCTGCCAGAGCCCGGGGATGGGGGGCCCGCCGCTGGCTGCGCTCTCACCCGAGGGGAAACTTGTGAACATACAGTCCTCTCTTAGAGATTCCAGTTCACCGGGTCCAGGGAGCGACCTTGGAATTGGGAGTTTCCGAGGCTCCCCTGGAAATCCCGCAGGGCAGCGCAGTTTGGGAACCCCGCGGAGGCATCCCTTCTAGGGGAAGCATCCCTGACCTGACCCTCGGACTCTGAGTCCTTCCCGTGTCAACTGAACTGCAGGGTCTTTAATTGTACGTCTCCCCAGGAAACGTCCACTTCGTGAGGGCAGGACTCTGGCTGGCTTTGAAGTGGTTCACAAGATACTCATTTGATTGAACTCAATTGAAACCTTTGTCCTGTCCTGCTCTTGCTAAAGCAAAAGCAAACTTCTTTTTGGCTCGTTTTTGTTTGTTTTTAAGGAAGGAAGATTTAAAACAAATAAGACACTAGGAAAAATTACAAAACTGCAAAAAAAAATTTCTTACAAAAATCTGGTAATATTGTTCCTTGGTTGTGGAATGATGCCAGACCCACACTTGCTGGATTTTTTTTTTTTTTTTTTTTTTGGTAAAGATTTACTCCAGTGAAATCTCTGCTTCTCATTTTATCAGTCTTTTATACCATGATGTGGAAGGCATCAAGTTTTTTCAGGAAGAAGACTCACATGCCTAGTTTCTTTCCCTGTCTCCCTCAATATCATGTCTCCGCTCTCTCTCTCTCTCTCACACACACACACACACACACACACACACTTTTCTGATAGATTCTGCTAGGACTGAGAAACCAAAGCTGATCATTGTGGATAAGATTCTGCAAGTTTCCATAATCAAGTCTGCAAGATTTCATAATTTTCCTTTGCTCCCCCACTGTCTGATTTTCAGCATTCCTTGCTTCTAAAAGTCTCCTAAGGTAAAGTCATTGCATGGATCCCGAGAAAACCAATGCCTGATGCTGACTCCTGCTTCTCAGCAAGTATAGAAGACGCACTTTTAGGCTATTAACTGTTATTTGTGTTGATACAGATGCTATTATCAGATTAATCATCAAAGGGCTGATTTTATTTTGCTTTTGCCCTGGAGGAGAAAGAAAGAAAGAAAAGAAAGAAAGAAAGAAAGAAAGAAAGAAAGAAAGAAAGAAAGAAAGAAAAGAAAGAAAGAAAGAAAGAAAGAAAGAAAGAAAGAAAGAAAGAAAGAAAGAAAGAAAGAAGAAAGAAGGAGAGAGAGAGAAAAAAGAAAGAAAGAAAGAAAGAAAGAAAGAAAGAAAGAAAGAAAGAGGAAGGAAGGAAGAAAAAGAAAACCATTTTGAAAATAAAAGCATCTAATAATTAAATATACTTTCCCAGAGAGCTGAAGAACAGATGTTCCGTCTCTTTCATGGAGTGGGAGGGTGTGGATACTTAGGGGAGTTGTACCCAGAGCACATTTCATAATCTTAAAAAGTCAAGGGGTTTGAGGAAAGTCCCTAAACATGGGAGGTCTGGTTGGGGTAAATTCATACTTGTACAGCAACACAAAAGGGAATTTACCATGCTTTTTGGCAATCATGTTTTTTTCAATTTCTTCTCCAAACTCTCAAGATGTGGAAGATTGTTATCACCACAAATTAGTAGAGTTTTTGAAATTGAGGGGAAAAAAAACAAACCAAAAAACCTTTTAACTTGGCTAAGACAGTTTTATTGAGTAAATTTTTACTGTGATTTCCATAACAGCCCACCATGCAGAAGTTAGGCCATGAGAAAAGTGAAGCCAAATTTGGAGGAAAAATCATTAGCAATAATAGATGGAAAAGAATGAGAACGATTTTTACTCTAGTTCCTATGACCCGAGTCTGAAACTGGTAAGATGATTAGGGTCACCTGAGGAGACTTTTCAAACACCCTCCTGCCCCATCACCACTCCCAACCATTTGCCTCCCATCCTTCTCTTCCAAGGGATTGGGCACATGTCATTTGAAAAGACTCCTGAGTTAAATCCAGCTCGTTCTCTCCACCCCATTCTGGCCCCCTCTTCCTCAATTCTAGAACCAGGGTCCTACTATATAAACTCTTGAAGAAATGACAGATTCTACTGTCATTTAGAGGGAGAGTGTGCCTCGCTTTCTCTGACACACCATCCCCTGGCAACCCTCTGAAATTGAACTGCTGGGACAGATCGCCTCTGAAGGTGAAGACACCACTCCTTCCTCCCTCAGACCCTTGCTTCAGAGACTCAGCTGCTCATTTTGTGCACTGTATCCATGATTAAATTCCCTCCGTATCATTTATAACGTTATTCTTTTCTGATCTCTCTTTCAATGACCTTGAAATATCGGTGTATCTGAAATCTTCTGGGACTGAAATAAATCCTCAACGTTACACAATTTTTAGAGTTGGAAGGAGCATGAGAGATTGTCTCCCACAATTTTACAGGAATTCATTTTATAGTATTCTAGACAGTTGCTGCTCGTATATTTTAAAAAATTAGGCATCCATTACCTTATGTGGAAGCACACTTTATTTTTGGAGAATGCACAGTTGAGCCAAATGAAATGCATTTGTCTTCCTAAGGTCTTCCAGTTACAGGAATCTTAGAGATAGATGGCGTGTCTTCTCTCAGTGACTTCTCGTGAGCCTCAAGTCAAGCTGCCAGTTTGCTTAGGAGTGGAACACATTCACATTTAATAATCACAGACTTTACACCCTCTGCTGAATTTGATTTCTCAGCAGATCCACGACTCCCCTGATAATTGAACAGTCTTCGCGGTGCTGGTCACATGACCCTTCCATGGCAGTCAGGGCAGGGAAGGGAAAAAGTGAGCCTTCTGCCGTCCTCAGCAGGGTCCAGGTAGAACTTCAGAGTCTGGCTTGCACTAAAGGTCATCCTGTGGGACAGCCAGAAGGCATGGCGACAACCCTAATTTCTTATACATTCTGCATGACACCGTGTCAAACTATTAGTTCCGTGGAAAAACAGTAACAACAACACATGAGAGTTGCACATTTGGTATCATACAGAGCAAATATCTGTTCACTCAATTTTTACACTATCATCTGGTGGTTTGGGCATTATTGGGATGCAGTTTTAGTTTTTTGGTTTTTTTTTTTTTTTGTATAGAGAATAGCCACTTGCTGACTGAGCTTCCAGGGTCATTTCTCACATTTCTCCTCCAGAAATGTGTGCACTTGGTAAATAGAGTTTTACTGCTAAGATGAAACTTGCTTGTTTTTCTGTTAAGAATTTGGACCCATCACTTTTCTAAAATCCTAGCCTTCTTAAAAATACTAGTTTCCTTACTACTGTTTACAGTTTTCTGTCACCTAATACTTCTTCATATTCTGTTTATCCTTCCCTGATACTTAATAAAGATTTCACAGACTTTCTCTATCTACTGCAGTCCTTCCAAAATTCCATGTGTATGAGGTTGATGGGCTTCTTGATAAAAAGATGCAACACAGAGGCCCCTTTGCCTGTGCCCTGGGAGACACCTTGTGACCAAGCCAGAAGGATTAGGTAATTCTTTTTCTTTTTTAAGATTTTATTTATTTATTATATTTTAGAGAGGGGGGAGGGAGCAGAGGGAGGAGAGAATTGCCAGCAGACTCTGTGCTGAGTGTGGAGCCCAATGTGGGGCTCCATAGCATGACCCTGAAGTTATAACCTGAGCGGAAACCAAGAGTCAGACGCCTAACTGCCTGTGCAACCCAGGCGCCCCAGGACTAGTTAATTCCTAAAGTGGCGCCCACATGCTCTACGTGAATAAACTCATCAAAACTTTGGGGTTGAACTGTCTTCCTCAAATAGAGATTTGAAGTACTACCCCCAGTATCTGTTAATGTAACCTTATTGGAAATAGATATATTTACAAATGTGGTCACGTTAAGATGAGGTCAGTCTGGCCATATTGTTTTATGACATGGGCCCTAATTTAATGACTGCTGTCCTTACAAGAAGAAGGGAAGAGACACAGACATACACAGGGGAGAAGTCCACATGAAGATGGAGGCGGAGATTGGGGTGACGCAGATCCAGCCAGAGGACATTAAGGATGCTGGCACCACCAAAAGCTAGAAAAGTTGGGAAAGCTTCTTCCTCAGAGCCTTCCGAGGGAGCATGGAACGGTGGACACCTGGATTTTGGACCTCTAGCCTCCAGACTGTGGGAGAATAATCTCTTGCAAGAAACCATCAAGTTGTGGGGCTTTGTTATGCGGCCGGCCTAGGAACCGAATACAGTGCTCACAAAGGATCTTCAGTCTCCTTGGACTAAAGAGGTAGTAACTTGGAACACCTGTTCTCCTGCCTTTCATATTAGAGGCAGAGCCTGGAGGGAAGACTCAAAATATCTGGGTCTTGTGGCTCTGAGCAATGGCTTATTCTGTGGGCCTCAGGTTTGTTCCCTCCCTCACTTGCTCATGGACTCCTCACCCAGCAAGTGTTCCGCTGAGTATGCCCAAGTCCTGGCCCTTAAGGAGCTTTCATTCTAGGAGGGGAAGACTGACAAGTAAACAGGGAAATGGGTAAACAAAAAAAAAATGATGTCGTTGCATTCAGTGTCAGAGAGAAAATAAGGTCCCTGGTTCCTGGTGTAGCTTCTAAAATCGTTGGGCTCTTCAGAGTAAGAGTACCTCTTGTATATTCATGAGATGACCAGTGGCTGAGAAGCCCTGGAGAACTTTAGGATGGGGACTGATCCCCAAAGACCAAGGAGTGATTAGAAGGTTGGAACTTTCAGCTCCAATCCCTCACTGGGGAGGGGAGAGGGTTGGTGATTAAGTTAATCACCAATGGCCAATGATTTAATCAATCATGACTACATAATAACCCCTCCCCCACCCCATAGAACTCCCTATAGGCTGGTGAACACACTGAGGTCGCCGGAGGGTAATGCACCTGAAAAGAGGGTTGCGGGAACCCCCAGACTTTGTCGGCAAGTTGGGCAAGACGTGTGGGTGACCTGGGGACACAAGACTTGCACATTGCACCTAAAGGTAGGGCAGTCTTGTAGAACTAAGCCTGTCGACCTGTGGGGTCTGCGGCTGAACGCTGGGTCATTAGTGTCGGAACTGAATCGAGTTGTATGTAGGACACCCAGTTGGTGGACAGAGAATTGGAGGATTGGCTGATATGAGGGAAACCCCCACACATCTGGAGTCATGAGTATTGTGAGTGAAAGCAGACCAGGACGGGGATCGAGAGTGAGAGTGAGAGAGATCGGCTGATTTGGAAACGCCTCCCTGAGGAAGCAAGGATAATGCAGGGAAGGAGTGAGCCAGGCAAAGTTCTAGTGGAAGTGTGTGCTAGGCAGAGGAAACATGTTTTCAAGGCCTTGGGCGGGGAACGTGGTTAGTGTGAGCCAAGAGTAGGAAAAAGTCTGGGAAGCTGGAATGGAAGGAGCTGGAATAGAATGAGCAACTGGGGGTGGGATAGCGGGAGGGGAGGGGGGACAGAGGATGGGTTCGGAGAGTGAGCCCTAAAGGTGATGGGAAGTCTTTGATAAGTGATTAGGATGTGTATTTGTGATTCTAATCTGTCAAATGCAGAATTAAATGTTTGCATTATACGTATATATATATTTTCCCCCCAAGATAAAGAAATGGTGCTTCTCACTGTGACTACTATAGGCCTTTAAGATGATGAGCAGATAGGCTGTTCTCTTGACTTTCCCCTAAATGGTGGTGAGAAGCCTGAGCCAAGGGGCAGCTTTCTCCCCATTCCTGACATCTTCCCTTTGGGGAGAAGAGCTCAGTGAAGGGAGTCTGTCCTGGTAGCAGGAGAGGCTGAGATGCTCAAAAGGGATATCCTGAAGAAGCCCTGAACGTTCAGTATTCATTGAGTATCCTCCGTGTCAGGCACGGTGTTCGCAGCCAAGGGCACAACAATGAAATCCTATGGGGCCCCTCCCGGAAGGAACGTGCAGGCTGATGAGGGTGTCAGACTGGCCCCATGCCACGTGAGCAGCATACCAGAGACGCATGCACGTAGTGAGTATTTACTTGCCAGAAAGCATAAAGAAGCATAAAAAGGGGGCCCTAACCAGAAGGGAGGTGTGACTTTTCCTGAACAGAAATGTCTTCAGAACAAGGTGGCATAAGTCTGTTTTACAGATTGTCTCAGCAGAGAGGGCCCTGACATGAGATGAAAAGCTCAGGTATTTAGGTCAGAAATGTACACCAGTTATTAAGGGCGGGTTCTGGTATCTTTTGTTGCCTTTGTTTTGGAAATGAGCAAAAAATTTCCATCAATCTTTTGAACCTTGGGATTTAATCTAAATAGGATTCGCTTTTGCTGTGCAAAGGATTTTCCTGCTCTGTAATCATTTACAGGTAGAATGGTTAAAAAATGTAATCTATTCCCCCATTATCATGCAAATCCCATATTTAAATATTTCCATGTCACTGTATTTTTTTGCCCTTAAGTTTCTTTTCTTTCTGCCTGTGGGAGAGGGTAGGTTCTGATATCATCAATTGGATTTTGTTTTTTTTTAAACTTTAGGCTAATAAATCTAAAGTTTGCAGGAAGCTGCCTTTGGAGATGCTAGCCTTATTATTTGTGAGCTGATGGAAGGCGAGAATCCTAAGCCGAAGCTGATGCTGTGGACAGAGCGGCCCCAGCAGAGGGGCTCGTGGACAAACTGAGCAGCAGTGCACATTCTCCGAGCCCGTCCACTCCCTGAGTGGGTTTGTGTTATGAGCTGAGAGATGGCTCAGCCAAGGAGGATTGGGGGATGGAGAATGAATAACTGCTGTTCTCAACAGAAATAACTCCTGGAAGTGGGGGCAGAGGAAGAGTTAGGTGGAGAAATGGATGACTAAGTGTGTGTTTCCTAACATGGAGAGGCTGCCTTCTGTCTTTATTCATGTCCGATGGGCTAGTTATCTTGTTTGAATTTATGAGGCAGTACGTTCAGGTAGGAAAGGGGTAAAGAGCAAGATCTGGTTTCAAGAAAACAAAAGGCATGGACTTTTAAAGTGACCTGTTTTCTTTGCAGAAGTGCGCAGCCTAGGTCAAAAGCTTTGGGCAGCTTTTGCAAAGCAATATGCTGGTATGGGAACCAGCGGGAGTTCGTGCTGCCTCTAGCATGGCAGGATACTGCCGTCCATGCTGTTCGAAGAGAGAGAGAAGAGATAAAGTGTTGGTCTCTGGGAGTCTGTTCCAAGATAGGCTGTGTAAACGTGAGAATTTCTTAGAAGTCCATGGGATTTTTGAGGTTTGTATATCAGTCATAGAGGCGAGGTTAAACTATGGCGAAAGGTGACCCCTCAATCTCAGTAGTGTAGAAAAACAAGGTGTCTTTCCTGTCCGTGCTCTTGTCCACCTTCCCTTCTGCATTGTCCTAGCTCCAGGGAACCCTGTCTGATAGAAAAACCACCAGCTAAAACATATCTGGTCAGGGAAAAAAAGAGGATGGCAGTTCCCACACTGGCTTTTAAAGCTTGTCTCTGGAAGAAACGCACAGCACTCCTGTTCTCATAACTGGCCACGGAGGGCAAGGGATTGCAACCCTACCTTATGCTCTGAAGAAAATCCAGGAAGATAGGCTAGGTAGCACCAGTGACTTTCACAGACATAAATATTGCATATAAGCAAGCAATTGAGGAGACGGCGAAACTCCAGATAGCCTTTTCTAATTTCTTGTGTGTGTGTGTGTGTGTGTGTGTGTGTGTGTGCATGTGAAAGTGAGGCTAAGGCTGAATATAGACGACTCTAAGGAAAGATAAAACCCTACACCCTCCCCACCCCAGCACCCCAATAAAGCGCTTATGCACCCAGGGGCTCACGTACAATAGAACTGTTTAATTCATGTTCTACGAACCCCTGTCTGCTGGGTTGAGAACAAGCCGGGGCAGCTACTGGACATGATTGAAGAGATTTCTGAGCCAGAAAGAAGGAGAGAGGAATCGAACTGTCTTATTCAGGAGGCAGGAAGGCGGCTGTCTGCTCAGGACACCAGCGGGAAGCACAGTGGCTTGGAGAGAAATGGAAAGACTTTTCTTGTAAAGAAGCAATTCCCACCCTCTGGGTTTTTAATCTTGTCTAATGATTTTATCTGGCACAGAAGGAATTGGGGGAAATGAGCGTGTTTTCTTCACTCTTCACCCAGAGGGTAATCCTTAAGAAGAGAGCGATCATGTGTGATACCTCTTCTCAGATCTACCGATCTTTTGCACGATTATTGCTTTATTGAGATTGCAAACTGTTCTTGAATCAGGGCTGACACCTCAGCCACTGCCTCCCATGCAGCCGGGAAGAAATTGACAGTTTGCACATCCTCGGGTTAGCTTCACATTAATTAAAGCTTCACACAGCTCTGTCTGCTTCCTTTTGTTATTCACATGGGTTTTTGTGGATCATGCTGTTTACAAATAAGGCTAAATCCAAATGCCACGCTTGCATCTGAATGTCCAGATCCAGGCCTCTTCGTAATTGCTGGATGCACGAGAGAGTAGGCAGACTTGGTGAGGATAATGAGATGGAAGAGCTATACAATTCAGTTTCCTGTCAAATGACTTCAAGAGATAGATACACTTCCCTTTACTAGCTGAAGTTTCTGGAAGCCAAACGTCTGAAATATATTAAGTAGAAGTTTGCCTGTGTCCATAGTCATTTCCTCAAATTTAAGATTTCACTTCCACAGTATCAACATAAGCAGCTTATCTTGTGTAAATTCTGAGATTCATTACTTGGGTGGATGAACATGGGGGGGGGGGGGAATAAAGAAACAACCTAAAACTAAAAAAAAAAAAAAAATCTAAACATTAGGCAGATAGAATCTTTTAAATCTGTCAATCAGATGTTGTTAGGTCCAAAGAGCAAAGCTACTCTATTGTGTTACATTTTATCCATACAATTCCTTTGTAAAAAATGAAATAGATTTGTGAAGTCTACTTATATCAAATTTTAATGATTGTTCATTAAACATGTTTGAATGAGATTAATGTCAATTTCAAATATGCATGAATCAACCCCATATGATCCCCCGCTCATTAGAAAAATGTTTCAGAGTTTCTGGCTACAACCTGCGTTGTTCAGACTGATGAAAACTTCAAGACAATTTTATAAGGTTACATTCAGAAATTGGTCAGCAAATGTGTACTGTGTTGTTTGCCGGACTGAGGTACTAAGCAGAAGAAGCTGCTCCAAGCCGGCCTTTAGTCCCATGGTGGTGAGGTATGGGGAGGCGAAGCAATCCTAGAGGCTATGATTAGGTCTTGTCTTACAGTGACCCTGTGCCTCTGGACTGTGACCTTCACAGGGGCTTCTCACTCTCCACCCCCGCGCCTTAGATGGGATAGGCTGGGAGTGGGCGGAGTTGGTGGGGCTCTGCTAAAGGCCCAGCAGGCAGGCTCTGGTAAACCCCTTTCTCTGGAGAGCAGGCCTTGTTAACAGAGCACGGTGCTCTGGCATATTTCAAAATGGTTCTTTCTCCCCTCCTGTGGTGAAAGCACAAGGGGACTTGACTCTGCCACTCGCTGTGAGAACCCGGTAGAGGTTCTCACAAAAGTGGGGAGGCGCCTCTCTGACCAGGCCTCCCCGGAGGTTGTAACTCAGTCAGCCTCCAGCAATTCAATTCAGTGCCGGTCAATTACAGCTCCGATTCTCCTAAGCAGGCACTGGTCCCCGTGGGGGTGGCTGATGGTGGCTTTCGACGCCTGTGCCTTGTGGTTCTCTGTATTTGCCCGTCAGCAACTCCAGTCTGGGGGAAAGGGCTCTGTCCTGGGAGCTCACTCTTCTAATGGACCTAAGAAGAGTTGTTGATTTTTCATTTGGTCAGCTTTTTACTTGTTGCTAGGATGGGGTGGTGACTTTCAAGCTTGTTACCTGCCGGACTAAAAACGGAGTTTGTCAGTGCATTTGAAATTGCATTTATGCACTGGCTGTCCTGCATGGCTACTCATGTAACAATCCCAGTCTATAAATGGTCACAGCTCTGGTTGACCTTTTTACCATTATAACCCTAGTCCTTAGCCCTCTGTCTGGTGCAGAACAGTTGTTCGGTAAAAATGGGTTGACTGACTAGCTAGCAGATCTGAAAGGATGCTTTCCAACCATCAGGAAGAGATTCTGAATGCTCCTGGGTCTCAGGGCAGCAGAGCAGATATCTTCAGGAATAACCATCCAGCAGCTGATGAGTCTAGGACAGAAGGAAAAACAGAATGGGGGGGAACAAAGACCATGACAGACAAAATAGAAGAAGAAAGAAAGAAAGGAGAGAAAGGAATGGAAAGAACCCAGGATCGTGGAGCCTAGCAGAGTGCCCTTCTGCACAGCCTCCCATGGTGTTGGGGGTCGCACTGTCAAGCACTGCCTGCCCAGACTAACCTTGGACTCAGAGCCCAGGCCCCCACGGCTCTGAACCCGCGATGGGTACATCAGTGTCCTCCACATCCCCTCTTCCATTCTCATTCATTGACTTGCCAGAACGAAGATCGATTCCAACATCAGCATTGCTCAGAGTGTGGTCGTGGAGTTCATCAGCTAACAGGGTCAGTTCTGAGAGTGTAAAGCGATGCCCTTGATAATTACTGTGGGACCACAGGTGCAACGGTGCTGTCCCAGGAATACTGGGGGACGGGATTACCCTGCTGACAGCCCATTCCACCTGCAGGTGGTTTCCTACTTCTGGCTTGAAGTATAGGTAATACCAATAGGGCTAATAAATGGATTGTGTCACATACTTTCAGAAAAATTGGATGGTCAACTTTTTAAGTTTTAACTTACAGTATTTGAGAACGTGTATTCATAATATAACTGTTCTTAACACCCTGGGGTTTGAAACACTCTCTCCCTTCTCTGTACTTTCTCTCTTTTTTCCTCCCACTTTGTATTCGAGTTCTAGCTATACCCATCTTTCCTCCTTACTACATCTTATATTGTTTGAGGCAAAACCCACAATTCTTAAAAAAATTTTAAATCAATTACAGGTATTAATGAGAATGTACTTTTGATAAACACGAAAAGCAAAAAGACAAGTCTAAGGAAATAATGATTTGGGAGTAAGAAATCTTATTTACAATGCCTTAAGGAAGAAAAAAGACATTTTGAAATGCTTTCTTTTCTGATGAATCTTTGAAAGCCAGTTTTTGTTAAATGAGTTTACATCTAAATTTTAACTCTGTTGACAGTTAACTCAAGGGTCTTTTATCTATGCTTAATGTCACTAGCTATATCCTGCCATCGATCTCAGGGAAAAACTCCCTATTGAAATCAATGAGTAGTTCTATGTAAAAATCAATGACAGGATATGGCCTGTAAGAATAGTGGTTACTATAAGCCTTTGGCTCGGAGGCCACCACAAATGGTACTTCAGGATAACCCTTTCAACCACGTTCAGAAACAACAATGGGAAAACCTGCTATTCTTTAGAAGGGGGGAGAATGGCAGGAAGGAAACAGCACATGTTCGCTCAGGATAACCTGCGTGTTCCCACAGTTTAGCAGTGGCTTTCTATTGTTTCTTCGAGATTCTCAGAGAAAAATCCATGGAAAAAGACTCATGCTTTAAAAAGTCTGTATTCTTTGACTGGGAAAGAAATGCGCATCCCCATACATGATAACACTCATCAGCCTGGCTGAGTGGAACCGACTGCTCCCTCCTCGTTCACCCAGTAGCCCCCCTCTCGCACTTACCCACTGCTGGCAAAGGCAAGGCCAGCACATCAAGGAGGAGAGAAAGAAGGAAGAAAAGCTGTGAGGAAAAGCTCACTCTCAATATGAAAGACCTGGGTCTTCCAGGCAGTAAAAATATCCTAATAGTTTAAGAAGACTTAGGGGCCATAGACAGTGAGGCATTACCGACTCGCCACTTCTGTCTGGTGATTTGGTAAAAATGCCTCTCTGGATGCTTTTGTACAAACGGAGTCGAATAATTGGTGCCTAGCTTCAATGAGACACGGCACCTTCACCAACAGGGGATCCCCCTCCCCCCCCATATCATGTTCTCACAGCCCTTTTGGAGATAAAGGAGATGGGAGGGCGAGGACTGTGGCTGCGTGCGGTCCCATCAGTCTCGGGGGACAGTCGGCATCCCTGTCGTATCTGTCGCCAGCTCAGCAGATGCTGGATCCTGATAGCGCGAGGCTTCAGGAGACTCTGGGAGATGAGCCCCTGTATTCACACACTTGGATTCAGTTGTCCAAGTCCCACACAGGTCCTCTGCCCCCCACTCGTTATAAACAACGCTCTCGATTAGCTTTTCACACTTAATACATAATTATATTCTATTGGGTATGCGAGAAAAGAGAATTTCCTCCTCTCTTTAGGTGGCATGTCCATTCCTGTGTGTAAGGCCTAAAATGAAGGCCCAATATTATGTATATCTTGTCATCTGCGGAAACCCGGAGGGCATCAAATCGCCTAATGTCAGAGTCCTTTCCTCGCTCTGCTTCTGGGGATAAGGTCCCCTAGCCAAACAAATCTCCTCATCACGGGGTCAGGCAAGGTCCTGCTATCCTTGAATAGTGAGTTTCAGTTCCCTGGCAGCCTGAGGAAATATTCCAGCCAGCCAATCACACCTTCTGGTAGGAACCAGGGGTCACCTCATCCTCTTGATATTTCAAGGCCTGTCTCCCACAGCCCCCTGGTGGTTCACTGGGTTCCCAAGCACAACCTCTGTGTGTTTCCGGGGGGCCGTGTGGTGTTCTCTTCCTCGGGGCTGTGAGGATATATGACTGATAAGTTGCTGTTAATCTCATCTGTCCCACGTCTGGTGTCGTGGGTTTGGTCATCCCCATGACCCTGGGGTGCGAACCCCACCCTCCCCAATGGAATGAAGAGATGATTCAAACAATTTCCTTAAAAGGAGACTGACTTTAGACGTGGTCTCCTCCACCCTTCGACATAATTATCTTACATAAAATGTAAATAGGAGAGCATGAACCTTTTAAAGGAAATAGTCAATATCACCGTGAGTCATGTTTTGAAAGGAGCCATGCATTTTGAAGACCGAAAAGACATGATGCACAGGAACACGGTTTGCTATTCCAGGGCCTGGGAGGGAAAACGATCGAAAGGCAGAGGGATTAAAAGAATTACAAGTGCAAGCAAGGTACAGGTGTGGTATGAGGTGGAGAAGTTCCAGAAGGAGAGCAGGGTGAGAGGAGAGAAGCTGAGGAACCATGCTTGCAGGATGGTCAAGGCTATGGAGGGGTTTTGTCAGTAGCCCAGACACCTCCAGAACCCAGGGGAAGGAGAGGCAACCAGCATCAGGAGGTCGGTGGCTTAGTTACTTCAAACCTGAAATTAACACACTGAATACATGAAACCGTGTTGGTTTCTCTCAACCGTATACGGTTTGTCTGCCTTCCCCATCTAATATTTTTGAGTTTAGTAGTGTTTCGGTGGTCAGTGTGGGACACACAACAAACTACTGTAGACGGCAAGGAGAGATTGGGTGAGACCCTGGGTGAATGTGGGCCTTTTCTGTTTCTTGCCCGAGAACAGAAGCTAAAACCCCAAAGTTAGCTGGCAGTGGACAGAAAGTCACCAGAACCAAATTTCCCCCATTTTAGTCCATTCTTTCTTCTAATTCTACCTTGCCCAGCCACTCTGTCACAATCTGAAGGTTAACGATGTTCCAGACACCACAGCAGACACTGGGACTGCAGCTCAGAAAGGTCACCGCTTCCTCAAAGGATCCACCGCCTCACTTAACCAGGCCAAGGTCATCCTTTGTGAAATAAGGACCAAGAAGAGCCGCCTAAGGCAGCCTTTGCAAGAAGGCTTCCAGGGAAGAGTTCCCAGACGAGTGGGTACTTCAGGGGAAATTTTGCAGGCAAACAGGACTTGGTCGGATATAGAAGTGCCATATTAAGGAAGTACTTATGGGATGGAATTAGCAGGATGTGGTGACAAAGGGGTGAAAGTAAAGGAGAGGGGGAGAGTCTAAGATAATTCAGACAAAAACCTCGAACAATGCTTCAAGGACGTGGAAAAGCATGATGTGTGTAAGGAATTGTAAGTACAGTGGTCCCCCTTTTTCACGGGGATCGTTCCAAGACCCCCAGTGGGTGCCTGAAACCTCAGACAGTACCAAACCCTGTATATACTAGATTTTTCCCTATACATGCATACCTATAATAAGGTTTAACTTATAAATTAGGCACAGTAAGAGATTAACAGCAACTGATAATAAAATGGAACAATTATAACCATATACTATAAGAAAAGTTATGTGAATATTGTCGTTAGCTCTCTCAAAATATCAATTGTCCTTATCCTTCTTCTTCTTGCAATAATGTGAGATGACCACATGCCACTGCGAAGAGAAGTGAGGTGAGTGACATAGCTTTAGGCTACTGACCTGACAATACGTCAGTAAGAGGATTTTCTTTCTTTTTTTTTTTTTATTTTAACGATTTTTTATTATATTATGTTAGTCACCATACAGTACATCCCCGGTTTCCGATGTAAGGCTCGATGATTCATTAGTTGTGTATAACACCCAGCACACCATGCAATACGTGCCCTCCTTACTACCCATCACCGGTCTATCCCATTCCCCCACCCCCCTCCCCTCTGAGGTCCTCAGTTTGTTTCTCATAGTCCGTAGTCTCTCATGTTTCATTCCCCCTTCTGATTACCCCCCCTTTCTTTATCCCTTTCTTCCCCTACCGATCATCCTAGTAGTAAGAGGATTTTCTGCTTCCTGTCAGGATTGGCTGCAGTAACCGAAATTGTGGAATGTGAAACCACGGGTAAGAGGGGACCACTGTATTTTTGGGGTTTCTGGAACATAGCTTTTAGAAACGGAAGTGGTGAGAAAGAAGGCCAGGTCAAACGAAAGACCTTGAATGAAAATTAGGCAGCCTTGAAGCCTTGGAAATAGATGGGACTCTAGGGATAGAAAGCCTTGAATACCAACGCAAAAACAATGGGGATCACTGAAATACGTTAAGAAGAGTCACATGATTTACTTCATGTTATTTCTTTGAAGACAAAGGGGGCAGTTTCAAGAGCTGTTCAAGAAAAATCTCTGGAAAGGGATGAATTTAACCAAACATTATAGTTGATTCAATGGGAGGTTGTGAAAGGAAGGACCTTGAGGGGCTGGCTTCTGGCTTGGGTAACTGGGATGGGGCATCATGACCGTGGAAGCAGGAGAGTGGGCCAGCCCGGAGCTCCATGGAGGTGCCCCACAGAGGAAGAGTACACACTGTGGCAAATGTATTCTCAGGGGGTAAGAAGTGTGGGGATCTGTGTCTTGTGGCCTCTCTTTTCTGGCATTGGGGGTGCTGAGCCAAGTGCCAAGGGTGAGGCGACAGATGGGGGTATAGATGCTCTGGGTGTGGGGGCACAGGTCCCCTCGGTGTTGCTGCTGGCACACGGGATGGAAAGGGCAGGAGGCAGATAGCTGGGCTGACTCAGCTTGTTGGAGAGTTTGGAAGGGGCTACACCGACTTTCTCAGAAAGGCACCCCCTCACTGCGCCACACCCCTCCCGCCACACCCGATTCATTCCTTATCAGATCACGATGGATATTTTTCTCGCCTTTTCCCCCACCACGTGGTGTGGCCCCTGGAGGCGGACACAGTCCTTTTTCCTCTCTGTACCCTCCCTCCCTAGCACGGGGCCCAGCACTGGCAGCTCCTTGAAGTTCTGCTGAATGATTGACTGTATTAATGCAGAGGAATGTGGGGAGATAGCAGGAACATCAGGAGGCGGTTTGACACTGAAGCAGTTCTGTGTGATTATTAAAAAAGACGGAGTGTGGTGATGAGAATGGGCTTCTGAAGTATAATAGAGGTTAAATTCAAGTGACTCTGGGGCTTCTATCTGTTGTCATTTGCTCCCCCTTTCATGAGGCACTGAGCTGGCTTGTGAGGAAGAGGGAGGCTATGAACGAGATTCTCACAGTCCTGATGCAATCAGGTGAGAGGCAGTTCAGCTTATATTTATTAAACATTTCACATAATGATATACACCTACTGTCTCAAAGCACAGGGATATGCCGCGCGGTTTAGCATCTGTTGGAAGAATTACAGTGTAAGGTACTGTCTTTATTCTCCATTAACTATCTCTCGGAAGCATAATGGGGCCCACCTGTGAATGAAAGGGGGTCCTCACATTCTGGCCACCAAAAACCGGCATGGCGTTGTCAGGTGCTTTCCCGGAGTCTTTCGTGGAGTGACTAGATTGGCCTCCCTGAGTGTGGTCAGACCCGCAGGCGTGCATACCAGAGAGTTGAACATCGGGCCCAAGATTTTAGTGTTTTTATTTTATTTACAAGACAAATGATGAAAACGATAAAATCTGGCCATGAGTTTTACTTCATTACCTACTCTTGGTATTGGGCATAAGAAGCCACGTGAGGGAATAACAAGAATGAAGGATAAGAGCGCTATGGTGGGCCAGTGGCGTGAGCATGAGCATGAGCATGGCGCCTGGGGCCCAGCGGACAAGACTTGGCTCTCCTCTCGGAGCCGCAGCTTCTTCGGCGTCAAGGCAAGCACACTCGCTACGTCTCCCTCGCAGGCTTGTGGTAACGACCAGAAGCGCTCCTCCTGTGCGCGGTGTGTGGTGAGAAGCGCTCTGGACAGGAGCTGGAGGTCACGTGAGCGGGAGAGTGCAGCAATGGCGGCCGGGCGGCCCGCGCACCCCCCACGCTCCGACGAGGGGTAATGTCTGTCGGCCGAGAGAACGCCTTCTTGGCGACGTGCTGCTTACACTGCCGGCTGGGATTTAATGCGCGCATCATTTGCAACCTCACCCACCCCCTTGTTTTTAATGGATTATTAATACAAGATAATAAGGACAATGAAAATCAGGTGATACGAAGCCCCAGACCCAAACTCAGAGGCAGACCCTCCTTTGGTGCCACTAGAGTCTGTATTTATTTATTTGTTTAAGATTTTACTTATTTATTAGAGAGAGACGGAGGGAGAGCACAGAGGAGAGGGAGAGGGAGAAGCAGACTTCCCGCGGGGTAGGGAGCCAGACTTGGGGCTCAACCCCAGGACCCTGAGATCATAGCCCCAGTGGAAGGCAGACGCTTAGCCAACTGAGCCACCCAGGCGCCCCATACAGTCCGTGTGTCCTAGGGACCGGGCGGGAAATGGTTGCTGTCGCTGTTGTGGCTGCTGTTTCTGATTCGCTGATTTCCTTCCATGGCTGTCTATATGAACGACGCGAAGACTAGTTCTGGTGTGGCATAAAATGTGTTCTTTCTTTTCCTACTAAAGGCCCACTGAGTTTTTGTTCTGGCCAAATCTGACCTAGTGTGGCAATAACCTGAGTTTTAGGAAGCTTGGTTTGGAGATTGGGTTGGTGGCAAACATGGAGAATCATGCAAATAGGCTTGCAGATTAATTTTATTATAATGAAGAGTGTTCTCATCTGGTTAAAATTATTGTTTTTATGCTGGTACTTTAAGATACAATTGCAGATTCAATTTTATGCCTAATATATTGTTTATTATTTTGGTTTACTACTTAAATTAATGCCGCTATGTTTACATAAGCCCATAACTCCTCCTCTGTAAACCCTGTTTTCGTAAGGCTTTGTGCTGGAGGTTTTTTAGAGCAAATTATAACCTAAGGCTGTCTTTATGATGCTGCCATCTCGAACCCTTTGGGGAAGTAGGTAGGGCATACATAAATAAATAAGTACATGCTGTCACACATCCAAATAAAAATGTGAAATATTCAATTTAAAAATGAGTATTTTATCTCTATGGTGCCAAAACACCCAGATTTTTGGCTGTCTTTGAATATGGGTGGGCGTTGAGAGTCAAATAGATAGAGCCTGAGCTGGCTTAGTATCTTTCCCTTTTATCTGGATTTGGAAAAGGATCCAGAGCTGTGTTCTGCAAGCAGCACCTTGAATATGGACTTAAGTGCACCCTGTTGGCTCTTGTGCCCAGTGATTTTTCTCTACTCCAAGGCTTCCAGTAATTTCTCTCTCCGGAAACTTGCTCGCTGGCCTACAAAGACTGGGAGGGTGTCCTGGAGGCACAGAGATTCTTACTTGTCTCTTTTGGCTGGGTTGGTGGGAGGCGAAGGCCCTGGTCATTTTTCTCTCACAGTGAATATAGGCAAATGTCCCTTGCATCTCAAATTGAAATACTTAAACACATAAGACTGATTCAGCATCTCTGATATCTTTAAGAATGGGAACAGTTTGGGTAGCAGTTATGAAATCAAAAGATGGCCTCGAATGTTCAGGATGGCAGGCACAGTAACAGCTACCATCTAGTGAGGGCTTTCTAGGATTTGCTTTTTCCACACATTGTGTTTTCTAGCATTTTCCCTCTGAGATAATGAAGCCTAATTAATCCTAGTTTAACATGATAAAACTGAGTCTCAGAGAGGTTAAATTATTCGTCCAAGATCACACAGCTGAAGAATGGTAGGGTCAAAGATCTGTCTGATTGCAAGTCTGCTTTCTTTCCTATTTTTTATTACTATGTTCTGATAGACTATTGACATGTTTGCAAATATGAGTTCCAGTCCCACTGGAGGTTAATTTACCCATGATAGTTTACGGAGTGTTTCTTCTATAAGCCATTCTCCAGTTCACTAAAAAAAAAAAAAAAAAAAAATGCTGTCTTTTTCTCCTGTGAGGGTTTCCCATATGTTCCCTGAAGGAGTACATCCCACCTGTCTGAGAATCACCTCTATCCATCAGCCTCGGGGAAAATTTTGTCAACCTTTGCTCTCTTCACATTATGTTACCAAAAATAACTTTTCCCAAATACAAAAAGCTATATATTTTATAGCTTTTTGAAATCACACATAATTCCCCATTCTACATAGAATTTTGATAAACCTCTCCTGCCTACTCACAATTCATATTAATTGCGACCTATAAAGTATATTATTGATACCGGAAGGGAACAGATAACATAGGATGAAGAGATCCTTCTCCCTCGTATGAGCATTGCATACAGAAGATTTTGGTTCTGAGCCCTAAAACCCAGCCAGTTATCTTTCAAAGTGACAAAGGGAGTGGAAATCAGTGCATTTGCATCCAACGTCACTAGTAGAAAAGCAAAGCATGTGTTCTTTTTATGGTGAATTCAAGGCTACGTGGTGGCATTTATACCATGTCACTGGAGGGACCACCAACAGGTTGCCCGGGATAGAGTCTCTGGGCATCTCTGCGGGGGACCACTCAGTTTATGTTGTGCGGGGCAGAATGTCTACACCTGTATAGAGCGGTCCTGCTTGCATTTACCTGAGCTCCAGCTCAGGGCTGGGAGAGCTTCTGTCCCTATGATGAGAGCATTGTGGGTGTTTGTTTTCATATATGTGAGATAATAGAAAATATATATATTGCCCTCTGCCCCTGATTCCTGGCCCAGAGCTCTAAACCCCTGTCATTTCCTAAGTGAGATGAGCACAAGGAACACCTTCTGTTCTTTGCTCTTTGACGCTAATTCCTGACACAGAGCCCCTAAATCCGTCGGCATTTCCTGGGGGATAGGACAGTCTTTGTTCTAATGAGGCAACACTGGGTGGACTCCTGGATGGCTCCTGGGTGGGGGCTGGTCACCAGAGAGGCCAGCCATGATTAGAAGCTTGGAATTTTCTTACCCGTTCTCCAGAGAGGGAGAAAGGAGTTAGTCATTGATGATACCGACTTGATGAAGCCTCCGTTCAGAAGCATCTGAACGGTATGGGGTTTTAGGAGTTTCCAGGTTGGCGAACACATGCATGTACAGGAGGGTGGTACCCCAACTCCACAGGGACAGAAGCCCCCGCATTTCGCCTGCCCCGCAGACCCTGCCCTATGTATCTCTTCATCTGGCTGTTCATCTGTAATCTTTCACGTGCCTTTTAATAAACTGGTGAACTGAAGTGAGTGTTTCCCTGAGTTCTGTCAGGTTCTCTAGTAAATTACTGGAACTCAAGGAGGGGGTTCTGGGAATCGCTGATTTGTAGCCAAGTGGACAGAATTGCAGGGAATCTGGGGTCCTACTGCTTGCTATTGTCACCTGAAGTGGGTCTGAGCCCTTAACCTGTGGGATCTGGCCCTGTCTCCAGGCATTTAAGGTCAGAACGGAGTTAAACTGTAGAACACCCAGCCGCTGTCCCAGAGTTGCTGGGCGACGTGCCCCAGACATGCAGTCAAGTATATGGTAGTTGTGTGAGAGTAAAGGAGAAACACAGGAGGGAAAAGGGGCTTTTTCCCCCCAACACAGTCTGAATGTGTTCTCTCGGAGGGACAGCCCATTAACTTGTTAGTAACTGTTACCCTGGAACACAATCCTGAGTCATGAAGCTGGGCACAAGTTAACTTTGCTTCTGAAGGGGGTGCAATCAAGCTGAGAAGTCTGGCCCCAGGTTGAAAGAGCTTGAGGAGACAAGGGACCACACAGATCAAGCTAGCAGCTGGGAGAAGTCAGAGGAGGGAGAAGGACATACTTCGGATTGCTAGAATCAGGCTTCCTTCTTTCAGAATTTGGCCTGGGTCCTGTGAGCCAGCCACGTCCAGCCTGTTCTCCTTTACTCTTTCCAGAGGACTGTACCTCATTAGAGTTCTTCTGATAGGATGTTGATATGCTTAGCAGTTTTATAAACTGGAGAGGGAAAGGTTCTTGGGCTTTAGAAATACACAGAATGGAAATTATTAAAATATTTCTGGGGTACCCACCATGTGACAGGCCCAGGAGACATAACGGAAAGTGACAGAGTCCCAGATCAGTGAGACCGCACACGTTGAGGTATTTTTATATTTTATGTGCTGGATCTTGATAAAATCATTAAAACTTGGTGTAAAAAGTAGCTTAAGTGGTCTGATGTCAGAACATTTCCAAAGCAGAATAGAGGGATGAAAGGTCAACCTTTTCAACGTATAAATGGAATTATTATCAGAAGCAATTAATACTGATTAAAAGGTTTTTGCCAAAGGCAGGCAGGCACAAAGGCTATACCAGCTGGCATGCAAGCCAAAGAACTAGCCGGAGTCCATTATGCCAACTGGTGAGAACAGAACCCACGACTCCCATGCAGCCTACAGTCCACATTAGCACGCGCTTACTAGTTCACTGTATTCATTAGCATAACTTCACTATTCTGGGAGACTCTTTTGCAGGCACATGATACATTTGTTTGCTATATTGAAACAATTTACAGGACTTGTCAGTTCTTCTACAGAAAGCATAGTTTTCATACCAAGTTTGAACCCTTCGCCTAAAACTCCTCTCCTCGTCTTACCCACTAACTCAAAACATCATGAGCCTTAGGCAATCACCATCCCACGTCCGCTTTTGCTGCTCCCTCTGAGAAAGACTTATCTTAAACCTGATGGGATCAAGAATATACCACTGTAGAGAGTTTTGTCTTGTTTTTTTCTGAACCCTCCTTATCTGTCTAAAAGCAGAGCCTCCCCAAATAATTCACCTGTCATAAATCCCTTCCCTGGGAGTTTTGCAACTAAGAGATTGACTCTCATCACTGGACACAAGAAGTCAGAAATCAGTGCTAGTATAAGAAATCACCGAGATAGATAGTCACAAAACTATCATATCTCACATCTATTCTTCTAAGGGCTCATTTGTCTTTCCTAATAGGTATTTGTTTTCCTGTAAGCACCTTTTCTCTCCTTCCGTGTCCCCTATTAAGATGGTATATAAGCCCCAAATTCTAACCACCTTTTGAAGTCCAAATTTTTTTGAACTCTTACATACTTATGTGAATAAAAATCTTTTTACTTGCTAATCTATCTTTTATCTGTTTAATTTGCATACCTCCATTTCTAAACTGAAGAGCATAGAGGAGAAGTTTCTCCTCCCTGACAAAACCAAGCTCAAAAATCTCAGTGAGATCCAACCTTGTCTGTCCCACTCCAAGATGCTGTCAGAGTTCTGTGGAGGTGGTGTTCTCTCTCCCCAGCAATAAACTCAGCCTTTTCCTTTTAACATGGTATTGGTGATATTTGGAGAATTAGTGCTTGACTCTCCATTTCGGAAAGTGTTGAGAAACCTCTTCTTATATAATAGAAAGACTTCTATTCAGTTGGAATATTACTCTTCCACTGAAAATCACAGAAACATTTCTTTTTGTCAGAAGACAAATCTGGAAAATATTTGAAACAGATTTGTTCCAGAAATAAAAAAGGTTAATTTGTGATATGTGAAAACTGTTGGAAGTTGAGTGCACTGGCAGAAAGGGATAGAATTTTTCATTAAATCCCAAATAGAGATGGAGTGCCGTGATTTGATTTGCAAGGCACTGAATGTCCCACAAGTTATTAATTCTGCACTTAAACAATTAGTTTGAAGACTGAGTATAGCTTATCCCTCACAGACTCAGATCACAACAGATTGCCTGAATTGAATTCATAAAACACTAGTGGCTCCAGCAGAGTTCATTCAACAATTTGCCGCAGCTCAACGGGCACTGAATTGGCTCCCCTGACTGCTGATATGGTGGTGGGTTCGAGAGGCAGCTCCTGCATAATGTGAGGGTCCTGTCCCGTCCCCTCCAAGGGGCTCCTAAGCGCTCAGCAAAAGTTAAAGGAGAAGAAGTCTTCAGAAACATATGTGCATCTTGGTTTCCTGGAACCTAGTCACGAGGCAGTGCAATCTTCTTCCATTCTGTGACAATAATCTGTAGCACATTTTTCTGCCTTTTAGATTGAGTTAAAAGGAAAGTCCAGATTCTGTTGTTCTCTGTAATAATGGGACTGTTATTTCAACAGGCAGCCAAGAAGGTCAGACCACTTCCAGAGCCACTGATTGGTGATTCCATCAGAGGAATAGTACAATTAAAATAATTAGTATTTTTCCATTATAATGAAAATTGGTTATCTAGAAGAAAACAGAGACTGATTTTTCAACTCTGAGGACTCTTTCACAGGGTTCGTGTAGAAAATATGGTAAGAACGTGGTTGTTGGTAGTCTTAGATTTACAGAAATGTATAGAGCAAGTAACACATTCGATCACAAGACAAACTAATTAATAAGAAACATGTAAAGAATTAATATTATGCTTTGTAACGGCATGAGTACAGTATCATTTGGAAGAGCCAAGTCAACTCCACTAGGCGTGCTAAAATTATTTTACAAAAATGATTTTGAAATCTTCCAAGAATTTTAAATGGCATAAGTTTTATTAACTTCACTCACAGATATAATGAAGACAATACAAACAATGTTAAGAGCAGTTATGTGGCAAGAAATGATATAATACAGATAAGGAAAATGAAATTATGGCCTTGTAAGATTTGATCTCACATACCTGGGAGAATTGGCACCAGGACTGGTTATCAGGCCTAAGAAACGATGAAATTGCTCTTAAGGGGTTGTACTTGCATGGAAACCAAAATGACATCAAGCTTCAATAATTCAATTATAGGGAAGGCTGAATATGATGGGTTTGTTTCCAATAGAGCACAAGAGAGTTCTGCTTGGTGTCTTAATTGCTGTTTTAAAATAATGAAAAGAACAAAAAAAAATTCAAACAGCCTCTTCATATTTGTCCAAAAAGCAAAGTCAAATGTAAGTATTTGACAGTTGACACAAAGGATGCTTTGTTTGGGAAAACATCAAAAGGTAGCCTATTAAGCGCTGGAATAATACCAAGGAGCCTCAAAAAAAGAAAGAGAAAGCATGAGAAATAAATAGGCAGACATGAACAGAGACCAGATAGCACCAAGGTGTGCTGGACACAATAGCTCTTTTCTTCGCCCAGGACATTTGAGATTCTAATGAGGGGAACAACTCCATCCTGCTCGCACCGCAGTCCAGTCAAGGATGTGAATTTCAAGGAGAATGTGCAATGACAGGAAATCTTTTGCAAATAAGTCTAATGGGCAGTCAATTCTACTCTTGCTGAAATTCCCAAGATTCCACTGTGAGGCCCGTTTCTGGGCAGGACAACCTGAGTCTTCTGTACTCGGTGTTAACTTTAACGCCCCTCCCCCCAACTCCCAGCTATTTTAGTCGACTGAAAGAAGGAAAACAAGTCCTGAAGGCATGTTTCCCAAAGCCATATTGTTAGAAGGCTTAGGCATTGTCTCCCCAATTAAAGACATCTGGACTGATTCGATTTTAGATTGAATTTGACTAAATTGTTTAAATGTCAAGCAGATACAGCTCCACCGTGTCCTTGGAAACACGGTATCTTCTAAGCTGCGGCTCTACCCTCTGTCTGTGAATAAAGCGGGGTAGGGGAGGGTGAGGGGAGCCCATTCTGTTCAACAGCTCCTCCTTGAGTTCACACCATGTGTTTCATTCCGTGGCACAGACCATTATAGAAGCATGATGCCTATTTTCGAGAAGTTTATTAACAGGGTAGAATTAGCACTGCTTGACTCCTCCGAGACACCTGTTGTCGGGCAAGGGGTTGGGTGGTTCATTTCAGGAATTTACCAACAAGATCTATTACCCCTTCAATGGGAAGTATGGACAGTTCGTGCCATAAAATCCTTTGAGTCCTTGATGCTAAAGTGTTCATTTCACTGTTTTCCCTAATTCCGGACTGTTGTGTTGTGGTCTTTCCCACTTCTTACCAAGGACCAGCTTTGAAAAACTCTCCCTAAACCGAACTTCAGATTCTCAGTAACATCCAGCCTTGCCCTTTTCCTTCCAAAACCCTATCAGAGCCCTTCAGAGGCGATGCTCTTCCTCGCCACAATAAGCAATGAACTCCGCTTTGTCTCATCAAGAAGTGCGTTAGCAGCAGGAGACAGACGCACAGATAAATGGCGGGTAAGTGGTGGAACTGGAATTCCACACCAGCTCTATCTGACGGTAATGCCTACTCTCTGAACAGCTGCGGAGACTGCTTCTCCCGAGTGGTGTTGGGACCAAGACTTCTGGTTGAGATTTGAACCAAAGTAAAACTTTGTGACCAGAAAGCAAACTCAAAACCCCTGGAGTCAACCAACACCTGATAGTTATTCCACACAGGCAATTTTCTGTTGCATTAGACACAAGTCTATGTGATTATGTAACAGAAAATCGACTCTGCGAAATAACTGTAATTGTACCATCTGACAAGTAAACTACATGAGAGAATTAAATGAATACCTTGTAAAGGAATAGAGGAAAGAACTAGATACATATAGGTCCCACTTCTAGTTTTTGCTGACAAATACCCTTTGTCAATATTCTCTTACCAGCTATTCATTTTAAAAAGGCGTCACTGTTCTTTTTGTTTGTATCCTGTTTGCTGTCTGGTACAATTACAGAGTAAATTAAGCTGGGTACCACAGTACGCATTATGTTATTCACGTTAGTATAAGCTGTAGTTAGGTTTGTATGAAATTCCTATTGTAACCCCAAGTCTCACTCCATTGAAACTTTCCAAAACATTATCCTTTGGGGTTAAAATTTTCCTTGCTTCTTTTGAGCCAATTTTTTTTTTTTTCCTTTTCAGAACATAAGAAGATTGCCTGCAGCTGCTTCTGAGTTATTGGTGAATTAAATCAAAAGGCTATTTCCATTGTAAAATACTTTACTTTATAATCTCTGCAAAGCTCAACAAATAAAAGTTATCCCAAGAAACCCCCATAACACTTAACATTATGTAAAAGGCAAATTTCTTACTATTTTCTGATTATTTTAGTTTCCAGGTAAAACAACACAGAACCACTCTACCACATTAAGATAACAAAGCAAATGACTAAATGAGTAAATTCAAACACTTAGCCTATGTAAACGGTAACTTTCTGCACTTATTGACAAATATTGACTAAATGCCTACTTTGTGCCAAATGCTATGCATTCCTCACATTTAATCTCTCCAGTAAACTCGTGGACTAGACACTGTTTTGCAGATGAAAATATCAAAGCATAGAGTGAGACACATTAGAAAAACAGCTAGGTACAGTGAACATTTTTGGTACATTAATGTAAACTAATTTTATTTTTTCAATGAACATTCATTGAGCACCTACGATGCCACTGGGACTCCAAAGGGGAGGAAGACAGACATGGTTTTTGCCCTCATAGACTTTATAAGTATTTCATCTGTAGGGGTCCAAGTATCTATAAGCTGAAAAAAATATATGATGTATCTAATTCTATGCTTGGGTCTATGAAAGATAAAATCTTATTGGGGCAGGTCGGGGGACAGGACACCTGACATGATACCATGAAAGAACAACTTACATTGTGTAGGGAATGGTAATTATAATCTGTGCAAAAATCCATCTTCCAAATATCTTGAAATAGCAGACTTGGAAAACCACGATTGTAAAAGTGCCGTAGCAGACCTAGGAATCAAAGCATTAATTTTAGAGCTAGAAGCAATTGTAGAGGCAGGTAGTCTAGAGCTGTGATTTTCCAACTCTACTTGTGGACGTCCATGCATGCCTGAGAGGTGTCCCACGTGACGAGGGAGGAAGCACAGATGAGGGAAAGAAAGCAGGGACCAATGGAGGAAAGATCGGTTCTCCATTTTTCTTTTTTTTCTTTTAAATATTTTATTTAATTATTTGAGAGAGAAAGAGAGAGCATGAGCAGGAAGGAGGGGCAGAGAGAGAGGGAGAAGCAGGCTTCCTTCTGAGCGGGGAGCCTGACATGGGTTCCATCCCAGGACCCCAGGATCGTGACCTGAGCCAAAGGCAGACACTAACCAACTGAGCCACCCAGGTGACCCTCTGTTCTCCATTTCAATAAGAACAATTCTGTTATGTGTTTTATATACCAATTTTTAATATTATTGGAAGAAAGAATTATACTGCTAAAAAAAAAAAAGAACATCATTTCAAAAATCATTTATCTGGTCTAAATACCTTCTGTGCAAATCTTTGTATCTATCTTATTTCCTTCTGTTTTAGGTTGAATACAAAAATGGGAATAATTAGACTTAGTGAATGGTCAAGACAAGAATTTCAGATATAATCATAATTAATGCAAATTGTCATCCTAGAGATCTTACTCAAGAATTAATTTCAATATTGAAGTAGACAAGAAGATCATACAGCTCAGGAGCCATGGCTTTATTCATTTCATTCACAAGGAATTTCAAATTAGAGATGGAACTACAAGATAAAACTTCATTCAGGGAAGACATTGGAAGAAACTCCTCACTACAAAGGAAAGCTTCCCACACATGTGAATCACCGGACCCAGGATAATCATCTATCTTGTCCAAAAGCATCAAAGGAAACCAAGCAGATCACCTTTCTTCATTTTCCAGAGAAAATCATCCACCATGTGAATCGAAGCCATTCTGGATCAGAAGCCCTTCTATGTCAGATAAAAAGATGCTATCAAACCCATGTATAGAATAAGCAGGACCAAGGAGCAATTTATCAAGATTAGGGAAGTTCTTTAATCATCTAAGCCCAGATGTTTGGAAGAAACTGCACTCTTCAAGAGAGACTGGCCCTTCTTGCAATAGGAGTACTGTTCCTTCCAATAGCACTTTGCAGCTCTGGAAATGACCACTAACCCTCGATCCATTTACACATCTAAACCCAAACCCACGTCTATGACTCATGGGGACCTATAATGCTAGTTATGTGTAACAGGCTCTCGGTCAGATTTTGACCATCCAAGTTGGTCAGAAATAAGAGATAAGAACTCAGGGCAGAACCAAGTCCTCATCATTGCCTGGATCCCTGGTGCGAAGTACTTAGTAGAAAATAAATATTCATTGGATGAATTCATGGACATACAAGAGCATTACAGTCCCAGCAAGTACACAAGAAGGTTGTGGGGGATAGCGGGGCAGAACAGACAATCAAGGAACAGAAGCTCATACAATGCGGTAAACGAGACCAAGCTCATCTCCTATGGGAAGTCTCTCATACACTCTACTGTGAAGGGAAAAGCTGTAAATGGCTTCCTGCTCATAGCCTATCCAGGTCAGAGAATTACAAAGCTATTGCAGGGCGGCAAATCCCGGCATTACCAAACTGATCCCCAAAATGCAATAATTCCCTGTTTGGGGCAACTTGGGTAACATAAACTCCCACCCTATTCTAGTGGTAATTGATAAAGTTGTTTCTATCCAAGGATATGACCCAGGTCACATATGGCTTAACAGCCTGTACTTGGATTTGGTAAAGCAATATGAAAATAGGCTGAGTAACCCTTGTAAGAAATCGGGCCCCACAGCTGGGTAGTTAGGCTCTCATTTATATGAGGGGAGCACAGGGGTACTTAGAGAACCCCTTTATAAAAAACGTCTCCCCCATCTTCTGTCATGTATATTCTGAAAGTTCATCATGGAGCAGTGTAGTGAAGTAGAATGAACATTAGATTTGGCATCAAACCTAAGTCCAAATCCCAGATTTGGCACTTATGAGCTGTGTGACCTTGGACACACCCATCTAAACCTTAACCTGGAACATTTGAGAATAATTCCTATTTAGTATTGTAGGGGCCCAGGGCCAGCTGCCCCAAGATGGACTACTTTGGCATAAAGATTATTTTGAGCTAAAAGTAACCCAAGCCCAGTGCATGCAGGAAAAGCTCTCTGCTTACCCCTCAACTGCTTAAATTTACTTTGGAAAGGAGAGCCTGTACCAGGAAAAGAGCTATTCATAGAGATGCCCCTTACCTAAGAAACTTGTCTGCACAATAGGGCAAGCTCTGTTTTTCAAACATCTCCTTTCGCCTTCCTGCTAATGGCCTTCGTCCCCCGTGTATCCTCAGACCCTACCTCTCTCCTTAGCTCCCATGCCTCATTGTCTTCGGAATCTTGTCCGTGTGGACTCCCCATATGAATATCTGCATATTAAAGGTGATTTTCTCCTATTAATCTGTCTCGTGTCATTTTGATTCTAAGTCCAGCTAGACAGAGGAAGGTCTTCTTCCCTGACAGTAGGGTTCTAAAGAAACGCAAGGGAGACAGGTTGTGAAGTTTCTGACCTATGGCGGCTGCTCTCCATGCATTGTTATTGTTATTAATTTATTGCCTTGAGCTCTGATGACCATTTGGTCCACAAAGGTCATATTAAAAGGTTGAGAGAGGTCACTGTTTGAGCCTTGGTTAGCACCTTAGCCAGGAGTAGTCGTTACTAACTGACCAGCC
The DNA here is from genome assembly GCF_017311325.1 of Ursus maritimus. Lineage (NCBI taxonomy): Eukaryota > Metazoa > Chordata > Mammalia > Carnivora > Ursidae > Ursus > Ursus maritimus. Next base: position 3,661,971 of record NW_024425675.1, read on the forward strand.
GTGGGGACTAGGAGGATCCCAAAAAGTACTTCTATTCTCTGATTATGGATTTCCCCTCTCATTTGCCTCAACTTTTCTGAAGCCAGTCCCCTCTCTGGGCAAATTTGCCTCCTCCCAGGCAGCGAGGACGTGTACGGATTACAGGAGAAGCCACTGCCAATGGCTCTCAGGCTGCCCTTTCTTCTGCTCAGCGTGTTCCTGTGAAAACACGGCCATTAGGTTAGCTCGCATCTCCTGGGCTGTTCTAGCTCGGGAGGATGCTTTAACTGTGCGTGGACCCCCAGGCCCGACACTCCACTTCCACTCCAGGATTTATAAAACCTAATGGAAATTCTTATCAATCTCACTGTGTTTCTAGGGGAATTCGAGTACACAAAGCCTTTAAAAGTCCCTGTTAATAACATGGAATAAATAAAAATAGTCCTATGCTTCCATTCCACTAATCACAGGAAAAGCCTGTTTTGCTCTTTATTCCTCTAATATCAAAGTCTTATCAAGACTTCCTCTTCCGTAAGATTGGGCCATAAACTCTCGAAGCCACCTCAGGAGCCATGCCAGCTCTTTAAGGCTAGAAGCATGTTCCAAGAACACATTGCCCAATGACATTGCTCTGTGGACGCCATAGTTGATAGGACTCCTGAAAATGTCGGTCAGAATGCTTCTACGTTTTCATGCACTGTATCTGGCAACTTGGATGCCAACTCAGGAATCTTCTACTAAGAGTTAAAAATGAAATAGAGTCAAGGCCACACAACAGTGATTTTGCTTACATGTTCTACATCAGATAAAACAGTTCTGTAATGAAATAAATACCACTTTTCATGCATGGACTCTGTCCAAAACATTTTGGTTCTATTTTGAGAAATGTTTCAAGTATGGTCCAATCATTATACGTAAGGAGAAGGTAAAATCTTTTCTTATCTTAGTGTCTTAAATATAATTTGTAGCCTTACGTTATGTACAAATAATGTAAAATAGGTAATCTTGAAATGTTTTGAATAGCTGTTAGGGAACGGGATATGAGGAAATGTGTCTAAATAATATCCCAGGCACAAGCCATAGCTTTTCTTATTTTTCAAGTCGATAAAAGCAAATGACATTTACGGAATTCCTTAAAAATAATATATAAAAAATAAACGGCCTACCCTTTAACAGAACTTTGAAAACGTGGCAAATGAAGAGTATTTTAATAAGGCAATTCTCTAGAAAATTTTCAGCTGCTGGTTTGATTTTTGCATGTGCACTTTTATTACTCATTGTGCACCATATGAGAATATGAATAAATTTATGAATATCTTCATTTTAATGGTTTTTATATCTGTTTTTATTTTCACCTGAAAATTGCTTTATTAAGAATGATTGTGATTAATTGAGACTGGAAGTAAAAATGACCACGTGGTTATCTATATTCTGTTTCATCATCATATTATATAAATATTCATTATTTCATTATAGACATATCAAGAGTAATAATACATCATTTTATCATGTGGCTTTTTTTTTAAACTTAGATTTGATTTCAGATATGATCTTTTCTACAAGGCTATTCTTTGAGCAGGCGTTTATTTAAGTGGGCTTCATTTTTGTTTTTTGTTTTTTTGTGGGTTTTTTTGCTTAAAATTAAACTGCCAAAGCAACAGATTCTAAAAATGTTTGGCCTCAACATCTTAACTATTTTAATTATACCTTTTAAGTAGGTTTAAATACAGTTAATTCACATTTAACCAAAACAAATCTTAGAAGAATAGACATTAACCCAAACTACAAATGTCCCCCACCAATTGCTACTGGAAGTTGAAATCCTCTCAAAACACGAATATGGTATAAACATGTGAATAAAGAAACAACACTTCCCATTATTTGTGTGTGTGTGTGTGTGTGTGTGTGTGTTTGCCTTACCAGTAATGCTTAGCCATAATCTCTTTCTCTGGATAGTTTACCAACCTTGATATTTTCCTAAATTTATTTTAAAAGGATTTTTACAAAGATTCTTTGTTTTGGTCTCTGAGTCAAAATTACATATTCACATAGCCTAACCATAGCGTATCTTTTTTTTTTTTTTTTAAGATTTTATTTATTTATTCGACAGAGAGAGACAGCCAGCGAGAGAGGGAACACAAGCAGGGGGAGTGGGAGAGGAAGAAGCAGGCTCATAGTGGAGGAGCCTGATGTGGGGCTCGATCCCATAACGCCGGGATCACGCCCTGAGCCGAAGGCAGACGATTAACCGCTGTGCCACCCAGGCGCCCCCATAGCGTATCTTGAACCATGTCAGAATGATGTCTTTACAACATTCCCAGTAAAACAAGAAATTCAAAATGTTTGATTAATCCTTGTGGGTTTTCATAATCCATTTTCTCTCCTGTGTGTGCTCCTGGAGTCTGCAAATCCTTTGACTAATCCATTCATTAGACTTGCCTATAAATATGAAACTTGGGTCTCAGAGAGGTCTGATGATTCTGGAAGGTAATTGGTATTTGCCTCTTGACCTGAGAAATAAACTTAATTTTTGCAGTGGATGACCTATACCTCCTTAATCTCAGGCTAGATGCGTCCTAAGAATTTGCTTGGCCTGTTTTTGAGAAACGATTCCACTTTAAAGCTGATCTGTATCTCAAACTGGAAGAGAACCAGAGGGTCAATCGCAACACCATTTGTCACGTTATGCAAACACTCCCGAATCTCAACAATGAACTTGAAGAGCCAACAGGCAGCCACTAGTCATCTGGAGCCTGATACCAGGCCCTTCGAGGCTGCTCTGGAGGAAGGCTTTGCCATTGGTATAGAAATAAGAGAAGGAGAATCAGGCCCCTTATAAACCACAATGTCATAAAAGTTGTACAAACAAGTACATCTCCTATGTGCTGAGAAAGAAACTCCAAGTACACACTTTGTGTGCGTTCAGTCTAGGAATTTGTAGTTCATGTGAAAAAAGAATATGCAAGGGGCTATTGTTAGCTTGTAGGAAGGAAGTTTCAGGAATATCTCGCTTGTTGCTGCTTATTTTGATTCTCATTGTTTTCAGGCAGGTGCCTGGCCCCTTCTTGCCAGGCAGCCTGGCATTTTGTCTTATTTTTTACTGGGAAACACATTTTAACATCTGCAAGTCATTTGTAACTCAGCGATCAGCATCAGGTTCTCATGTATCTTCTGCCATTATTTAACCCATGACAAAGACATTGATTTACCGTGACAAACTTCCACAAAGTTTCTCCCTTTGGCAGTGAGATACAACAAGCTCTACGAACAAAATGCATTCTTCCTGCTCTCAGCTTACGCGGGTGGAAAAGCCGTTCTCCGTTCTGCTGTCTCATGTAATACTGTTAAAGCTGGGATCCAAAGGGTATTTAACAGGAATAGCCACTACCAATTTGCTTAATTAGAGAAATCATTTTTTAATGATCTTTAATTTAAGGTTTATTATCTTTCACTATCCTGTTAAAAAACAAACATGAAACTTTGGGTTTTTAAAATTGTAATAATTTATAAAATTTCTCTCTGGGGTGTGTCTAATCAACTTTGTGGTTTTGGACTCAGACGAAACTAAGCAAGTGAGGGAAATGGTAGAAAGGGGATGCCTCTTTCAAGCCAGCCCATTGGAAAGAGTAAACCTGGAGGCCTAACCCCTGACCAAAGCAATTTCTTCTATGCATCTCTCTTCGTACAACCTGCACCCAAATGCATCATGGTTTTCGATATAGTTATAGAGCTAAAAGTCACAACAGATGAGAAAAAGGGAAATGGGGGGGGGCGCCTGGGTAGCGTAGTCGTTACGCATCTGCCTTGGGCTCAGGGCGTGATCCCGGCATTATGGGATCGAGCCCCACATCAGGCTCCTCCGCTGGGAGCCTGCTTCTTCCTCTCCCACTCCCCCTGCTTGTGTTCCCTCTCTCGCTGGCTGTCTCTCTGTCAAATAAATAAATAAAATCTTTAAAAAAAAAAAAGAAAAAGAAAAAGGGAAATGGAAAATAGTGTCAGAGGAGGACAACACTGACATGTAAGTAATGATAGTTGAAGGAAAGCCAAAAAGGCAAGAAAAGCACTGTGAGGCTTTCAGGGGAATAAACTAAGAAGGTGCAAGTACAGATGACCCAAAAATAATGTGGGTTTGAACTGCGTGGGCTCACTTAGACCCAGATTTATTTTCTTTCTTCCTTTCTTCCTCCCTCCTCTCTTTTCTTTCTTTCTTTCTTTCTTTCTTTCTTTCTTTCTTTTTTTTCTTTCTTTCTTTCTTTCTTTCTTTCTTTCTTTCCCTCTTTCTCTCAGATAAATACAGTACAGTACTGTAAATGTTTTCTTTTCCTTATGATTTTCTTAATAACATTTTCTTTTTTCTTACTTTATTATAAAAATACAATATATAATGCATAAAACATACAGACTCTGTGCTAGTCAATTGCTTATGTTCTCGGTAAGGCTTCCGGCCAACAGTAGGCTCTTAGTGGTTAGGTTTTTGGGTAGTTGAAAGTTATACGGCAGATTTTTGACTGTGGGGTGGTCAGCACCCTAAACCCCTGCACTGCTCAACTATATTAGAGGTGATATGTCTTTTCCTACCGGGTTTTGAGAAGGTCAAACAGGGGCGCCTGGGTGGCTCAGTCAGTTAAGTGTCTGCCTTCGGCTCAGGTCATGATCTCGGGGTCCTGGGATTAAGCCCCACATGGGGCTCCCTGCTCAGTGGGGCGCCTGCTTCTCCTTCTGCCGCTCCCCCTGCTTGTGCTCTCTCATTCTCTCTGTCAAATAAATAAATAAAATCTTAAAAAAACGTTTGAAAAGGTCAAACATTAAGAGGTAAGAAAAACAAACAAAAAGGTTTAGAGAAAACACTTAAATCAGACATGAAAGGTGGTGAGAATAAATCAACAGGTAATGTCTAGAGTAAGAAGCAAGTATTCATGTGAGGAGGGAGGGGCCAGCGCTGGCGGGATGGCAGGCCATCCGAACTGGGACAAGGGACCCATGCGCTTCAAGGCTGGGGGCAACAGGATGCTGATAATCCACGTGAGCATTTCTTGGGTGAAGACATAAGCCCAGAAGCACTAGTGCTTACTTAGTTCGATCTATATGTTTAAGTAGCACCTCTGGTGTGCCCCCGAAGACTTTATTTTTTGCTGAATGATTTCCTTCATTGATTTCAGGGCCTCTCACCTGGGTCAGTGTGCTCAACTTCCTTCATCTCCCTTTTCTTTTGGCTTTAGAAGGAGAAAGGGAAAGAAAGGACTGTAAAAAGGGGGTTTCAACCCAGTTGAACACACATACTTAATATCCTTTGAAGACTCCCGTGAAAAAGAGTATATTTAGGCCTACAACTAGCCAGCATAATCTCTCGAACGCTCGACTACGCTGTAACGGAATTTACTGTGGGTCGAAGTGTATGATTGTATGATTAATATCTCACCTCGATTTTCCTGGTCATCTTAACTATAAGTAAACACAGTCACACTGCTGATATTAACTTCAGCGGTCTTTCTTGGAGAGTTGTAAGTATACAATTTCCAAGTGTTCTGAACTAAATTGGAACTTCGTGACATTTATGATGAGAAATTATCTTATTTATTTATTCAATTTATTTATTTTTAAAGATTGTATTTATGTATTTGAGAGAGTGAGCCTGAGCAGGGGGAGGAGCAGAGGGAGAAGGAGTAGCAGACTCCCCGCTGAGCAGGGGATCCCATGCAGGACTCAATCCCAGGACCCTGGGATCATGACCTGAGCCGAACGCAGACACTTAACTGATTGAGCCATCCAGGCACCTCGAGAAATTGTCTTTTTTAATTGCTCAAAGCATATAATGACAAAATGCACAATAATGTGCATGTAAAGCCTTTTTGGGGTTAAATTATAAAACTCTCCTTCTTTTCTATCTCTCTCTGTCTCTCTCCCTTCCTCCCTCCCTCAGTACCTGGGTATCTGTATCCATATCTCTATCTATCTACTATCATCTATCTATCTATCTATTTATCTATCTATCTATCTATCATCTATCATTAAACCAAAGTGCTTTTTTTTTTAAGATTTTGTTTATTTATTTGGCAGAGATAGAGACAGCCAGTGAGAGAGGGAACACAAGCAGGGGGAGTGGGAGAGGAAGAAGCAGGCTTCCAGTGGAGGAGCCTGACATGGGGCTCGATCCCAGAATGCCGGAATCATTCCCTGAGCCAAAGGCAGACGCTTAACGACTGAGCCACCCGGGCGCCCCCAAAGTGCTTTTTTTTCACCTAGTCAATTGAACAAGACCAATAGTATTATAAAAAATTCTGGCCAAGAAATAGTCACAGCATTGTTGTTAATAATGCCAAATGTTCTTGCCCAAGGGAAGGAAGAATGCTTTCCAGACGTAAATCTTCCTGCAGTATAGTGAAGCTGAAATTGTTCCTTTTGTGTCATGATAGTACCAAATGTCAGGAGTCTGATTTCATCCATCTTGACAAAATAAAAGTACTACTTCTCCTTCTTTTATATTTTTTGAAGTCATCTATTTCAGTTGGTCAGCGTTCTCTCAATGGGTGTGGAAAAATCATATAAAGGTGCCATGATTTCTAAAGATCACACCTACTATTAAACAATATGTGGACCCTCAAGCTCTTAGAACAGGATGGACGAGGGCTCTTTTGATATGTCACAGTCATTTATTGCTTCTCTGTAGTTTCTCAAAGACAGGAAGGATGAGGATTAGGGCAGATTTGTAAACCATATATAATGGGAATCCATTTGGTGTCTCCTATTTAAACTTGATATAACTAATGTAACATTTTTCAATGGATCAGCTTTTAGTAGCATTAAAACTTGTACGTCAAGAATTATTCTGACCATCTCTGACTTCTCAGTTCATTTCCAGTGTCTCTATTTTGCTATAAGGAAAGATAGCAGATGGTGTTCATTTTTAGGATGTGAAAATTTCTGCAAGCAAACCAGTCAAGAATCTTCTTCTGTTGATTCCATCAAAAGGTCATTAACCAAATTTCATTCTTACCTGAGCCAGGATTCCCTTATCTTTGCTTATGATTCTAGCCAAACCAATGCCTGGATTGTATTGCTCAGGCTAATAGGAGGTCAAAGCTAAATTCTAATTCTTGCCCACTGATTGCTGAATGAATAATTAGGCATGAATTTACTTTGCCAAGGCACTGGGGGACAGAGAGGAAAGAAGAGCGTAAGAGGAAAAATAGAAGAGGAAATGATTATGAAACTTTCTTTCAACTTTAAGTCATCAACAACCAATACTGAAAGAAATATGGAGGAAATGACATAAACATTCCTTTGTAGTAAAAGGTAGTGGTAGGGTTTGTTAGGGCTGCCCAGCACTGGGGGAGACCAGATGTCTTGGGATAGCTTTTCATCTTCTTCTCTATCAATTCCTTTCATCTCAAAACTCAGCAGGACCTCAGACTCATGTGCTCCTACAACACTTTTGTATCATTTTTAGTGTTTCAATTCTTACCACGTGTAAACAGCTGAATAAGAGAGGGTCTATCTGCTCTATAAAATCATCTAGTAAGAAACATACTTTGTTCAATGCTGTGTTTCCTGCAGTGCAAAGTACAGGATTCTAAATGCAAACCAATAAAAAAGAAAAAAAAAAAAAGAAGAGGAAAAAAATTCCCCATTCAGTGAGAATGGCAAATACAGAGATTCAAGTTAAGAAAAGTTAAAAAAAAAAAGCCTTAAAAATGAAGATAATAAATGATAATATCTTTTCATCAAGATATCCAAAGTTACAATAAAGAACAGTTACGAAAATCATAGCATTTCTGTCTGCACTTCTTTTAGGCCAGTTATGTATTTTCTCTGCAACATTACATGTTTCTTCCCTTTTCATACATGGCTTTTTAAAAAATATATACTTTGATATACTTTTAAGCTTAATGAAATGTTATGAATATGATCCAAAGAACTTGTGTATACCCTATTCCAAGAATCTCACAATTGCTTACATTTTACCTCTTTTGCCTTATCATTCACCATACCTCCCTTCTATTTCTCAAGGAGAATCATTTAAGAGAGGTATAGACGCAGCATGGTGACTCTTAAATACATCAGTTTATGTTTCATAAGAACGAGAAAATTCTCTTATGTGTGTACATCTCAGTGTGCAATACAATAAGCAAAACCAGGAAATGTAACACTGGCATAATAATATTATTTGATTCACCATCCATACACAAATTGCATCAATTGACCTGATAATGTCACAGGACTACTTTTTCTTTAGTTGTCTTGTCTCTCCAGTCTCCGTTTTCTGGAAGCATTTCTCAGTCTGTCTTTGTTTTTCGTGACCTTGACATTATTGAGGAGCACAGGCCAATTATTTGGTGAAACATCCCTCAGTGTGTGTTTATCTGATGTTTCCTCATGAATGGATTCGAGTTACGAATTTGGGGTAGTAATACTACGGAAGTGATGTCATACCCTTCTCAGTGCATCCTATAATGCGGCACGTGGTGTCTGTTGTCCCGGTAGTAGTGATGGTAACTTGGATGACTTGGTTCTGCTGATGCCTGCCAGGTTTCTTCTCATATGTACATTTTTTAGGGATCTTAATTACATAATGTAAATTTTGAAGATAGAGCTGAGGGAGTCAATAATTATGAAGGACGGCTTGGAAGAGAAGTCCTTTCACCCTTGTAGATGCTCTAAAATTGACATGTCTTAAACCAGACCATAAGAAAACCATATACCTGGACCAAGATAGACTATCTATGTATAGAGTTGCTTTAATTGAGGGGCACCTGGGTGGCACCGTCAGTTAAGTGTCCAGCTCGTGGTTTTAGCTCAGGTCATGGTCTCAGGGTAGTGGGATTGAGCCCTGAGTTAGGCTCCACACTCAGCACAGTCTTCTTGGGACTCTCTCTCCTCTCCCTTTGTCCCTCCCCCTTGCTCTTTCTCTCTCAAATAGATAAATAATAAATATTAAAAAAAAAAAAAGAATTGTTTTACTTGGCTGTATTTGGTTTTGTGCTGTTGGGCTCTTGTATAATAAAGAATTTGTTTGGTCTTTTTCTGTGGATCCTGACACAGAACATCTAAAACTCTTGGAATTTCCCAGCAGAAAGGAGTATCTTTGTTATTCATGACTCCCTTGGATCACACCAAGGGAGCTTATGTTAATGAGATGGCTCAGGATGAGGGCTGGTCACCAGAAAGACCATCCATGTGATTAGAGGCTTGGGGCTTTGAGGCATCCTGACCGCCAGGGAGGGAAGAGAGCCAGGAGATGGAGTTATCAGTCACACCTATGTAAAAAACCCTCAAACACAAACTTTGGACACTGAAGCTCAGTAGAGCTTCCTGGTTGGTGACTACGTTAATGCTAGAATGGTAACACTCCCAAATTCCACAGGGAAAGGACATGGACGTTCTGCATTCAAGACCCTCCCAGACCTTTCCCTGTGTGATTCTTTGTCTGGCTGGTCCTGATTTGTGTCCTTTATAATAAAACTGTTAATTGCAAATGCCGTGCTTTTCTGAGTTCTGTGAATTGTTCTAGTAACTTACCATACCTGCGGGGTTATGGGACCCCCCCCTAGATTTGTAGTTAGTTGGACAAAAGAGAAGGTGGCCAAGGGATACCACTTGTGGCTGGCATCTGAAGAGAAGGAAATCTTATGTACTCTGTCCTTTAAGACCAGATTGTTAGTGCCAGAATTGAATTGTAATGTAGCAGTTGGTATCAGAATAGACTCATAGACAGATGCGACATACAGTTGATAATGACAGTTTAATCTCATAACAAAGTTTCAATTATGAATGTTTACATTTGTACATATAAAATGAATTATTTGTATTATATGTACAGATATGAATCATATATATGTGTGTACTACAAATATAATCCATCAATGAAGCTTTAAACGGAAAAAAATAAAGTTGTTACATAATAGTTTCATTTCTTTTTAGTTCCTGAGTGCAAATACTGATCCAAGGTTAGAGTAGAAATATTGAATCTTCCATGTTTACTTTTTAATGAATTGCCATTTACTTAAGTAAAACTTACAGTTGGTCTTGGCATTTTATTTGAGGAAAATGATGAGTGGTTGGTAGGAATTATTTTAAGGAGTTCAATGGAAAATTTGTTTAACAATGGTTTCCTTTGGCCAAACTGTATTCATGCATGCTAGATAATAATCTGGGCCCTACCGAATGAGAAAGCTTTCCAGTGGAGGAATGAAGTAGGCCCTTCTACACATTTTTTTTCCCTCCCTTTTAGGTCAATATGTGAGCATTTAAAAAAGTTGTCCAAAGATTTCTAGGGATGGAAAGAACGCAAGAGGTCGGAAGTTTGTTGCCATATCTTTGAAAGGGATTATACTCAAACCATCTCAGGAAGATGTCAGTTTATAGTTCACGTAAAAAGTACAGTGAAATCTGGAATTCTCCAATATCCTTGTCTTGCTCAGCTTTTTTGCTGACCAAGTAAACCAGAACTGCATTCTTTCTTCAGAGTTTCCCCGGAACATGAGGCAGTGAAGGCAGGAGCGGCCATGGGCAGGGACACTGAGTGGGGCTGAGCTGTGAGCGCTCACTCTTCAGGGAGGGAGGCTTCTCTTGAACACACCCTTCCTACAGGGAGGAATTTGCTAAGACCATTTAGGGGGGTTCCAGAGCTAAGGATGGAGCACTATCAGATCTTGTAATCTGAGTTCAGACTCTCCTCGGGGGCATCTTGGGTCTTGCTTGCTGACCCGGATAATTTTGGTGGACCAGTAGAGTAATGAATTGAACAAAACTTCTATCAAATCTTCTTGATGGTATGGAATAGAGAGAATTGTCTCCAGCTCTTCTATGGAGAAAAAGGGAGAAAATATGGAATAGTTACTCTGTGCTGGGAACAGTCACCCCATTTAATACTTACCCCAAGCTCATGAAGTGGATTTCTTCCATTCCTTTGTTTACTCATTTATTACGCAAATATTTAGTGACCACATACCGAGCACTGTGCAAAGTGCTGGAACGCGGTGGTCCTCGCCTTCTCAGATCTTATAGTCTTGTGTATTTCATCATTCGTATGACTTTAATCCAATTTTAATTAATTTGGAGCTTTAAAGTACTTCTGTAATAAAGTTAATATATAAGAAGATAATAAATAAAATATGTAGAAGATAGAGTGGAAGGAACAAAAGCAAATGATCTGCCTTCATCACATTGCCACGTCAAGGAGAGGGAATGTGGAAAAAAGAACAAAAACCAACTTCTCTGATTTTTTTCACCACTTATATTGGGCTTTGGGGTCACCTCTGTTACCTGATAATACTTGGCCTCTGAGTCTTCCCCTTAATCATACTCCAGTGAACTTTATTTCAAGATCAGCCTGTCTATTTCATGGGACTGATCTCCTTCCAGACTTCAGATGGGAAATGTCAGCCCTCTTGTCAACGTCCCTAACATTTAAATTCTTGGGATACCAGAGATACTCTAAGAGAAGAGCCAGAAATGAACTGCGTGTACACGTTATTCTCCTAAATGCTAATGGGCAGAGGCAAGAAGCCTTCTCAACCATTTTTTAATAGCAGAATAGGCCAATACCAAGGTGATACAAAGAAATCATTCCCTTGCTAAAGAGTTTGGTGGACATAGATAAAATAGAAGGAAATAAGAGTGTAATATTTATAGAAAAATTCAATTGATTGTGTTTCAATCCAAGAGCTTGAGAAAGAAATTCCTGTAGTAACAGGTGGCAGGGACTGACCAGGCATTCTGGGCTTTGGCAATGCTGGGCTTCTTTATCAAAAGGACATCACATTTACTAACATGACGAAGGCCACATTTGTCCAATCGAAAGTGTTTAGGGATGTCCTAAATATGAAACTCTCTGAAAAGGCATTTCTGCAGAAGTCTGTCCTTCAGCCCTGCCCAAGCTGGCAGCCAAAGTACGAGCATGACTTTCATGTTAAATGATCCTCCCGAGTCATTATGTTTGGATGTGTGAACTTGCCCTATGATTTCACATGCCTGAGTGCTCCTTAGCTGACTCGTAAGAACTTTTCGAGGTTGTTTGCTATGTCAAGAAGAATCATCCCAAGTCTGGCCAGCATGCAGGGGTGAATATCTTAATATGATTAGCAGGACTTACTGTAATTTGTGAAGCACTAAAATTAAGCTTGGCGACAGCCTGTGGGGGCAGAAGGATTTGTCTGACTGATGGAGAGGCTGCCCAGAGACACACAGGCAGGAAACAGGTGAAAGATGCCATTTCTAAACTGATATGAAAGACATCCAGGATGAGCTGTGGAGGGATTGAAAGGGGATAGTGGTGATCTTAGCATGCAATCTGGAGAGAGGGGGCTGTTTTCTCAGGAGATTGAGACCTGAAGAGACTGCTGAAGAGCCACTGTCTTCATCACTGTGAGAAGAATCTGTCTGTTGGATTTGGACTCTAGTGGCAGGGTTGAAAATGAAGTTCTGTGAAAGACCTATCAGAATCAATAGGCAGGAGCTTGGCTGTGGCAGGACACATGAAACAACCAAATTGAGACAATTTGCTGAGGAAAGTGAAATTGCCAATAATTGCCTCAGACTGAGTGTGTGCCTGTGTGGGGAAAGTGAGGTGCTTAGCAGAAAGAAGCATGAGCTCAGGCCTCCCCGTGTTAGCTTTGGGCAGCTGGTGAAGCCTCCTGGTGAGAAGGCCCAGGAGACAGTTGGATAGATTACTGCCCAGAAAGGCACAATGACTCTTTCGGATTTGCATGGCCATTGGCACGTGGGTTCGAATTTTCTTTTATAACTTAACATGGCTCAATGTAACCTACCGAGTGTGATGAAGACTGAGCCATGGGTGAGAAAGTCTGTAAGAGATTTGCATTTGATGACACGTTTCAGCAGAGTTCCGTTTGCTGAAAACAGAGTTCAAACCACGGTTTACCTGAGGCTAGCTTGTGTGTGGCTCCTGAATTTCTATTTATCAGCAGGCTGTGACTCTGCGCGTGGAACAAATTGGACCCACTATTATTTGCATGCAGGCCCGAGAATGCCCATCTCACACAGGGCCATTGGTAAGTGCTGGATCTTGATAATACCGGTAATTCTTACATTTCCAAGGCAAGGGTACAGAAAAGCTCCAAAAGCCTATGCAGTGCTCTGATGAGGTAGGAAGGGGGCAAGAACTATTTCCCTACATTATCTCGAAGGGTGAAGACATAGGGTAAGTGAATTGTCCGAGATCAAACCAGAATGCCAACTTGACCCCTTCTTACCTATCTTAAAAACGGGATTTTCTCAGCCCTGATCTTATTTTCTGTATGAATAATGTGCATCAAAACCTGTATTCTGAGACCACCTGCTCAATCTAATCTTAGGGAGCTTCTAACAAGCATGAATGGGAATAAAGCCTCTTTCGGGGGCCAGAGAGATCACTTCTTAGAGGAAAATAAATCCTTAATAGGAAACATACCCTGAGGCTACTGGAAGCCTGGGGAATACAAGGTCTCTGGGTGATGCTTGAATTAGTTGATACACACACACACACACACACACATACACGAGTGTGTGCACGTACATACACACATCTTTTCCAAAGCTGTTTAAAAATTCATACACAGCTGTAAGAGACGGAGGTCACATGTAGAGCCCCAGGATCTCATTTCATAAGCCACCTTAAAGATCATTTGAGAGTCAATTAAAAAAAGCTTGCCATAGGACAAGGCACATCAGTGTGGAGCAAGGAGAAGAAAATAGGAAAGCCCATCACCAGACAGACATGTGAACGTGGAGTTTGAGAGAGAAAATATGGCAAAGGGCCAGTACTTAAAAGAACAAATGATGCCTTTTAGTCCATGGAAGCCTGGGGCAGCGTTAATGGTTTATGGAAAGGCCACTATGCCAGTAAGGGCTATTGTCAAAATTGGATTCAATTTAGCAGTAACACAGTAACTAAATGTTATGGTCATTTTTGAGCACAAACTTTACATAGAGTCAAAGACAAGATCATTATTCCAAAACCTCTTTAGAAAATGGTACTGCCCGATTAGAAAAGAAGATAGCATTTTTATTATTTTAAATTAGTCTTCAGATACAGTTTAGGCTTCTCATCTTTCCGAACTCATACTCTATCTACAATACTACATGAATAACGTACTTTGAGATCTGTATTAAGTGACTACCTGCTTGGCCCATCTCAGAAAGCCTGTCGTGGACATTCAGGGTCAATGCTACTTCTTCAGGTGACAGTAGCTCACTTTTACAGGAACATAGATCCTTAGTAAAACCAAACCTCTCCCAAGACAGCTGGTACTTCTAGCACTCATCTGATCTCCGGAGAGAAGGAGGAAGATCTCTTGTCGTAAAGATATGCCAGAGATAACAGAAATCTTGCATATATATTAAAGTTCCATTCCTGAAGATAAACCTTAAAACCATTCATTAGTTTTTATCTTTATGTTTTGTCCCTTTTTGTTGCACTGTAGGCCATTTATGACAAAAGGGCTTCCAACATCTATAAGCCCAGTACTTAAGAGTCCTGTGCTATAAGATGATAAACGAATGGAAGAAAAGTGAAAAATTCGATCTTCCAGAGGTTTTCAATGTCGTTATTTGACATGTAACAACACAGATTCAGGCCGTTTGCATTATCTTCTAATTTTATACCTCTGCTCCCACCCCTGCTGGAACAGATGTTCTGTGGAATAGCAGAGCTGCCAGACCCCGAAGAGACGGCAGCCAGATTGGCCACGTGTCACTCCGACCTCACGAAGCTAAAGAGCAGCTGCCCGAGTTTGAATTTCGGTTCTATCTCTGACTCGCTGTGTGAGTGTGGACGTCTGATGTCCTCTTGCTTCATCCGTACAACAGGGATGATACAGGTGCCTCTCCCCTTGGGTTGTTGGGACCGTTGAACGAGTTAGCAAGTGCGTGGCACTCGCGTGGCTGAGGTCGTTGCAGTCTCGGCCATAATTTTAAATATCAGTGGTGTCTCATTTGACTACCGATTTATATCCACGGCATCTATTCAGTAATTTCCTGGAGCTCTGGAGTAGCTTTCTGGCCTATGGCTTACTTTATTTTCCTTGGGAGTGTGTGTTGTGCAGAATGTAAGTATGGCTGTTGAAATTAAATGCACCACAAGGCCCACGAAGGGCCGCTCTTTTGTAGTATTCACTATTCCAATAAATAGTTGGTTGAAAGTCCGCTGCCAGGGCCAACTTTGGCTCTTCATATCATTAATAAGAATTTCACCGATAAAAGATGGCTAAGGCGGATGTTGGATATTTGTGCAAACACACTCAGCCCCACTCACATGTTGGAGATGGCTCCTGAGAGCTGGAAGAGCGTCTGAGTAAACTCTCTCAAGCAGTTGGGTCACAAGCCACCAAGAGTGCACCTGCGTCTTCCTGCCACTGCCCTCACGTAGGTGCTGCTGTGACCACGTTTCTTTCTTTCTTGGCAAAGAACCAGCTGTCTGCAGAATGGATTATAAAAGCCCAACTCTTGAAGGCGCAGTCTGTCAGGTCACAGCGTAGGTGACCAGGGCTTCCGCAGAGGCAGCTCCGGGAGGGCTGGGAAGCAGGAGGATTTGCTCTCTCCGTCAGGACTTCCAGCTCCAGCTCCCGCCATTCTCATTCTCGGCTGCTTGGTGGCCCTCACCCTGATGTCGCCACAGGAAGGGCCCAGGCTGCTGCTTCTCTTCTGATCTTATTTTCCATCAAAACCAGCTTGCTTTCTTGCCTGCCCCGTTATGACTCTGCACTCATTAAAAATAATCCAATCAACTAAATCTAGTTCCATGGACTGCGTGTTTGTGCATGTGTTCACGTGTGTACGCGTGTGTGTGTGTGTGCGTGTGTGTGTGTGTGTAGAAGCACAAGTGAGGAGGTCGCAACGGATGTGAATGGTTGACCTCGTTAAGCTCCCAGATTGAATTTACGTCTTAGCAAATGTCAGTGATACCTTAATCCAAAAAAGAAAATCATGTGGAGCTGCACAGTGTCCGGACGACTAGGCAAAACTTGTACAAGAAGTTGTTTCTCCTGTCTCTCAGTCCAGCCACACCGCTGTGAGTGTTGGCTTTGGAAATAACATTAGAGATCCAATGGTACATATCCCAAGTCCAGAGGTCCTGAACGACCTAAACTTCCTGACTATAGATTAAAACGTTATAAATGTTTTATTGTTGGAAGAGTCCTCAAAGATGGTGGGGAGACACATAGTGTCAGAGGTTTGAAGTGCTCCCTGTCTTCTTTGTACAGTGACGTCACTGAGGAATGTTCCTCGCAGCAATGGTGGCCGTGCTGTCCTGCCTTCCGTGTCTCTTCCCCCCAGGCATCCAGGCCAGGGAAGTAGTCTGAAGACATTGTAGGCCTCCTTCTAGCTCTCTATCCCTGGTTAAGGATCATTGACGTAGACCAACTGGCTTTGAGCCCCAGTTAAGCCACTCACCGGCTGCAGGAGTTCGGATAGGTTTAATCTCTCTTAGGCTTCTGAATCTGTGAAACAGGGATAATAATATCTAGCCTGCAATGTCATTAGGCCGAGACGATGCCCGTGGGGGAATTGCGGGTGCGCTGTACACACGCACACTCTGGCCATGTCACTTTCATCGCCCACATAGTCAATTTCTTCATGGCAGGGAGGAGTTTCTGGGAGGCTAAGTGACTGACTCCACATCAACACAAAGATATTTCTATGTATCAGTTGATAGCGTTTTACAAATTATGGCTCATTGACAAAGTTGATTCTCAACAAAGTCCGTTTGCCGTCCGTGCTCCTTCCAGAGAGACAGAAAGCTTGACTTGCTCTACGACGCGTTCTTCTCAGGTCCTGGGGTAGAAGTGAGCTTTCAGGCCGTCAACTTCTAACAAATTATGTCCAACACAAGTATGGTAATTTTGTGACAATTGTTATACTCTGCTGGAAGTTGAGATGAGACAACCAAATATATAATTTTCCTGTTTCAACTTTTCTGCACCACATTATTATCTTTAAATAGAAAATAATGTACAAACAAAATGGTTAGGTACTCTTTTTTCCCCCCACTCTTTTCCTGTGAGGTCCCTTCAAACCTCTCAGTCTTCAAGCTGTCTACAAAGTGCTGCTTTCAAATATTAAGGGCCAAAGATTCAATTGGCCTTCTTTTTCCATCCTTCTGTTATTTACAGGTGCTGATTCTAAATGCAAAAATTCCAATTTACTAGTGTAATTACCCAATTTATATGCACAAAGGTGGGCTGCCACTCACAAAAATTAATGCAGCCCCAAATACCGCAGGTGAGGCCAGTTCAAATGTGATCCTCACTGAACACATTCAGACCTGGCCAGGAATTCTGCCGGCTAAATTATTTCAGTTGTGCCATATCTGTTAATTTTACATCAGTGCCATGACGGGGTTCTCTTCTGAGTGTCCACGGAGGAATCTAGATATGATCTTGTAGGCAATGGAGAACTTTGGTGGATCCCTCGGTAGGGTGACACGATGGAATCGGGAGTTTTGCACGATGACTCTGCTAGGGGCTAGGCAGGATGACTGGTGGATTCTGAGGTCTGGAGACAAGTGAGGAGGCCATTGTCATTGAAGCAGTGAGTGTGTGGGCTGAGAATGATGGCCTGGAGATCTGGAAGGAAAACCCAGCTAGGGGGTGGAGGGGGGAAAAGAAGGCTGGTGATGGCTTAATATGCCAGTAAGATGACTGGGAGAGTCTCAGATGTCCTAAGAAAATAACGCAGGTGGTCTTTAACTGGAGCAAGAGGGGATTTCGGGATTCNTGCTGGCGAATACACAGTAAGTTTGGTAAGGACGTGGTCTGTGATGGCAGGGAGCGTATGTCACCCATCCTTGTGTGCCCTGTCGTGTCCTATACAGTGTTTTGACCTGAGTGCATGGATGTTCAATAAAAAAGTTTGGTGGGCAATTGACTGAGTGGCAGAAGAACCTTTGAACAATATAATCATAAGGCAAAGCAGGCCCAGGGTGGCTGGTTCAGGATTTTGCTATTAAAGATTCACACAACTGACAATGTTAATTATGTAAGATGGCCAGATACTAGAAGATAGGCAAAACAGCATGTTCCAAGGAACGTTTTTCACAGATAGACTTCTCTTTCTCTGGCTTCCTCGATCTGCTTGTCTGTATGCATACGGGTGGCTGGCTTTCCCTCACGCCACTGTCTAGGCTAACAGCAAGAAAAAGCAGAGCATGGTGTCTCTAAGCCTGGCCTGGTATGGCTGTGTTAGGAGGCCAGAGAGAAACCCTTTCACCTGGGAACCACATGGATTGAAAATTGTGAAGTCACACTCATGAAGACCCATTAAAGCAGAACCACCGTCTCCCCTGCACCCCCTTCCGCATCTGGACGGCACTCGCTGCTGCCCAGTGATGACAGGGAAGCCTGGCAGCTCATCAGATGACAACCAAGTGGATACTGTGGGCCCTGACGTTATGCAACGCTCACGATCTCCCCTGAGCTGACATCTATTAAAAGCTGCTTGATACCAGAGTAAGTGCTATCTTTGGGCCTGGCAAGCTCTTTTAAGCTCTTCAAACGACTTGCCATTTAGGTAGGCAAGAGTCCAAAGATTGAGGCTTGAAATAGCCAGGACTACTGGATTTGCTTTTTGAGTGGCCTGAGAAGAGGACGTTTCTCCTTTTCTTCTCTTTCCTTCGCCTCATCTCTCTCTCTCTCTTTTTCCCTTTTAATTTCCTGCCATGTGGGCCTTGTGTCTCTCATTTACTCAACAATCTGTATAAATTTAACATCAAATGATTAATGATTTCTCTGCCAAGTTTAAGGAGACAATTGCAATAAAACCCCTCTGATATCAATAGCATATTTAAAAGTCTAATTTAACAGGAAAATGCTGGGCTTTTTGATTCCTTTTGATTTGCCTTATCTTTGTTCATCAATTTAGGAGATTTTTCAGCTAGCCTTTTCTGATTCGTTTCTGACTCTCAGTGTATGTGGGCATCCCGGGCTCCTTCACAGGGGAAGCACGGTGAGGACAGAGGGTAATGTACAGAAGGAGGAATGTGCCCTTTCCACTCCGGAGAGCCAGGACTGTGAGCATGACTGGTGGTGCTAAAAGCAAGCTCCCAAACTGGTCTGTTTATCTTCACGGGTGGAGCCCGAGGAATTTTCTCTATCCCACTTTCTGATAGGGAAAGTGAATTCCAAACCCGAGGCCAACACTTTGAAGGTTATGGGAAAAATAAATACTTTAGTGTCTGCAAATAATCCTTTCTTGCTACAAGCAAAAGATATCTATTTATAAAATAAAAATTGTTGTGCAAATATTTTTTTAAAGGGAGGCAATAAAAATGACAAGGTGCTTTGTATGAAGGCCTTCAGCCTGTTGTAAATGTTTGGAGTCGCTACAAATGCTGCGTTAACCCCAGAGGAACCTGCTTGTTGGACCTGGCTCCTCAGGCGTGGGCTCCGGGCAGCGTCTGTGCTGGGGAGGTCCCAGCTCGTATCAAAGACAATGCGAGACCCTGTCCTCTCAGTGTGTCTGCTTCAGGCCTCACTCCTTTGCTTCCAAAGGGTCTGAGGAAAGAAGGGGATGGAATGAAATGAGTCTTGTTGTCATCTAGAGTGTGAATAAAATTCAGGGTCCTTTGGAACTGTGTCCTCTTTCTAGGCTCTAACCAGCCAGAAAGCTGATTTTTTAAATCTATAAATGGGAAGTTAGATGTCAAATATCCACTCTTTACTTTCTTTTCCTTGCTTCCTCTAACTCCCACACTCCCGTCCCTTCTCATCTATTTGCCTTGTGGACCGAAAGCCCTGTCTAGGTATGGAAGATTCTCGGAGGCCCAAAGCCTGGTTCGGACTAAGACCATCTGGCCCATGAGGCAGGGCGGAAAGGTGGCCAGGTCAGGGGCTGGGGGCAGAGCCATAAGATGACAACCCCAGGTCGAGGCAGAATGGGACAATTAAATAAATTATGCAGGAAGACAAAGCTGTGGGTGTCCAGAAGAGAACAAGGCCACATTCTGTGGAATTTAAAAAAGATGGTGACAGAAAATTAGGTAGTGGCCTCAAGCGAGCAACAACCTAGGTTTAGTTAGCAGTGGCAGATTTTGGGCAAAAGAGGAAAAAGAATCACAATACTTTTCTCGTTTTTATTTTCATTCTTTTGTGTAGGCCTTTGCCTTACAAGGTAATAGATAGGCATGCTTTTTATTTTATTAATAGATAATGTTTTCTTGTAGCAAGAAAGTTTTATTTGCAAACATAAAAATATTTTTCTCATAACTTTCAAAGCAGTGACCTGGGGTTTAGAATTCACTTTCTCTGTAGGCATAGAGAAAATTCCTTTTTTTTCCTTTCGTAATTGCAAGTATGAAATAACCATAATTAGTTGGCATCATCATGACACTAGCAATTCTGAGCACTGATGTACACACCAGGCCCTGAGCAAGGGCCTTTGGTACAGAATTCTGCTTCATCTTCCCATTTTACAGATGAGGAAACAGAGGCTCAAATGGTTTAATTTATTCAGGGTCCCCAGTAGTCAAACCAGGGCTCTGGGCATGAGAGCCCAAGCACTGTCGCCCTCATCATTCCTCCTGGAGTCACCCCAGGGCTGCCCTCATGAGACGGTGTGGTGTTAAGACAGCCATTGCCTCCCCTTCCCTCCTGACTCTCTTATCCTTCCCCCACCCCTCAAAACTGTCTCCTGCTCATCCGTTGATTCTTGAATTTAACTCTCCCTCCATCGTACTTACAGTGAATTTGTTTCAGGGTTTTGTTTGTTTGCTTTGGTCTTTCTGAAAGCAGAGTTTTGATACAGTTTTGAGGGAAGAAATGGTAAAAGCCAGAAGTTTGAATGAAGCAGGGCCAGAGGGACCAATGGGAGGGAAGGAGGCCTAGAATCAGGAACTCGAAACGGAAAGTGTTTGGCCTTTCCCCATTCTGTCCAGGGCAGCTTTGTTCCTAACCAAGTGATAATTCCTCTGGGATCCACTATTGAACTTATCACTGATCTTGGAGAGGTAAAAACAAGAAGAGGGGAAGAAAAAAAAACAAAACCAGAGAACATTTGGGTAATAAATTTGGTAACTGTCTTTTCCTTCAGAAATGACAAGTTGTTTTTTTTTTTTAACTATTTTCTGAGTTGGCCTGCAATTTACATATTATTAGTTAACTAATTAATTAATATTGTACATCACAGAGGCAGTTTTAAAATATGCATTAATTTATTAAATTGAACAGCAACTAATCGTTGCAAATATAGTCAATGGCCCGTGGGTATGTTTGCAAAAGTCTGCAGATGAATTTCCCCCAATTTTGTGTAACTTTAAAGCAACTCCTCCTGTTTAAAGATTTTCCTCTTGTTCGCTTTGCAGGTATTTTTATGAAGAATACAAGTAAGTGAACATAAGTAAAACATTTGAGAACTGTGACTCATTGAGATTACTACTTTTATTCTCTGAACTTGAGGGAACCAGATTGTTTCCATTTGCTGGCCTTCTAGGTAGGGGGA
Organism: Ursus maritimus; assembly: GCF_017311325.1. Lineage (NCBI taxonomy): Eukaryota > Metazoa > Chordata > Mammalia > Carnivora > Ursidae > Ursus > Ursus maritimus. The sequence continues at coordinate 3,683,379 of NW_024425675.1, forward strand.
TATTTGGAACTGCTAAATGTTTTAAAGGTAGTATTATGGGATTAATTAAATAAAATTTAAAATATGGTAGATCTTGAAGTATCTTTATGATAGACTCATGAAAGCTAGTTTGCGACCATTGAGGTTTGCACTTTTTAAAGATTTTTTTTTTTTTTTTTAAATTTATGTGACAGAGAGACAGCCAGCGAGAGAGGGAACACAAGCAGGGGGAGTGGGAGAGGAAGAAGCAGGCTCCCAGCCGAGGAGCCCGATGTGGGACTCGATCCCGGAACGCCAGGATCACGCCCTGAGCCGAAGGCAGACGCCTAACGACTGCGCCACCCAGGCGCCCCTGCACTTTTTAAAATAATACAGTTAGGAGTTGAGTAAATGTCTTCAGGGGATGCCAAGTGATAAAAGCAAATTTTCATCTATAAAACTGAAATCTCTTAAAAGACATATTTATTTTCTACCTATAATATATGTTCATTGTAAAAATGGGAAAATATAGAAGAGTATAAAGAAGAACATTTTGATAGAATTTTTGTAATCCTACCACCTTTAAATATTTGGGACAGTTGGCAGAGAAATACGCATCCATGTAAACAAAGTACGTTAGCATCGTATGAAATCTACAATTATATGCCCACCTCCTTCCACTTCGTTTCTACCTTGACCATTTACCATATATTAACTATATATAAAGAAACATGATTTTTGGGGACTGAGCAAATTATTATTCTTATGGATATCCCAAAATTAATGTTATTAATACTCCATTATATGACACTTAGGGTTTCCCTATTTTTAGTTAGTATAAAATAGCCCTTAATGAACAATCTTATTATATTTATTTATCTTTACATTGGTATAGGTTTTTGCGTGTAGATAAATAGAGCATTTTCTTGGAATATTGTGTAGTAGCAGGATTACTAGGTCAAAGATTACAAGCATTTTTACAATCCAAGTTTGGATCCTAGGTCAGTTTTTCAAAGTCATCCATGCCAGGAGCTGCTGATTTGTGGCCAGTTTCCTTTGGCGAGGGTGGACCCTCCTAACGGGCAATTCCAATTTATGATGGGTATCGTCCCAATTGGCACATATAAGCCTCTGTGAGTTTGGCAGCAACGGGTTCCATCCAGGGCTTATTCTACCTCCACCTGCCCAGAGTTCATTATGGACCCTGGAGAAAGGCCCATTCATCCACAATGAGCAAAGAAGCAATGGTGGCAGCTGAGATGCTGCCTGGATATGTCAACTTGAGGCAGACAGCCGTGTCTCTCATTCAGTTCCCCAGCTGCCCCTGGAGATCCCGTGAACTGCTTGCTCTCCCCTCAAATGTCCTTCTTATCTGGATGGGGGGAGAAGGATAATGAATGTCTACTAGACGAAGCAATTAATCTTTACAAAAATAAGAACTAACCCGGGAAGAGTGTTGGTAGAAGATGCTGTATTCTATTTTTGGCGAAACGTGAACATCTATAGATAAATTGCTCTGTCTACAGTACATCCAGATTTTACCACCTGTGAATTTAATTGAGTCAGCACCTAAGTACCAATTTAAGTAATATGCTCGCTTATGAAGTTGGTGTCTGTGATTTATCCGCACAAGAGATAGTGGTTTTCTTCTGATTATCAAAGTTTAAACAGTGGATTTCTTAGTCTAGGCTAGTTTAAAGCTTAAAGGAGGGCAGTGACCTGGGGTCGTTGGTCACTTTGTGCATACATCTATTTTCCTCTGGGTCACAAAGACACATAGCTTCTCTGTTTTCAATTATTCCATTATTCTCGGGGCTGGAGGGAGCCTCTGCTCCAACAGCTGCTAGTTCCCAGGCCACCCTCAAACAGCAGGTCTGAGAAGGTGGCTGATGTGGAATCCAGGGATACTTGACAACACAGACGAGGAAGAGGATGTGTCTGGGGGTGAAGCAGTTGGCAATGTCAGTGATGAGAAACTATTAGGCATTTAATAATACGGTCGCACTCAGAACTTGCAGGGGAGGCATCTGTACAAACGGCACTCTTTCTCCTCGGCAAGATGGACTCCACCGTGTCTCTCTCCGTGGCTTATGTTGGAAATAATGGATTCTGACTGTGCAACGGGACCACCAATGTCTCCACTCTCTCTCTCTGTCCCTGGAGCCCAGCAATTGGCCACGCCGCACGGTGACCAGGGATCCATGGGAAAGAGCCTTAAAAGAACAGGCATTTCCCATGGCACCCAGATTTGTGCTAGAAAAAAATCTGGAGAGCGGTGACTTCCCCAATTAATTTTGAAGCGGGACGCGGATCCCTCAAGCCAATTTTGCTCCCTCTAGTGAGTGTAGGTATCAAAATTAAAGTAAGAATATAGTTTCTAAAAATATGCCCATCCCGTGTGATCTTCCTGTAAAACATCACATAGAATGTTCTTACTCTTTGTCATCGACTCAGAGCCGCGTGGATGTGGAGAGATCTTTCTTTCTTTTTAAAAATATTTTATTTATTTATTTGGGGGGGGGAGAGCGAGAGAGAGCACAGGTGGGAGGGAGGAGCAGGCTCCCTGCTGAGCGGGGCACCCAACGAGGGCTTGATCCCAGGACCCTGGGATCATGACCTGAGCCGAAGGCAGACGCTTAACCGACTGAGCCCCCCAGACGTCCCCGGAGAGATCTTTTCTGTCCTTCTGCCTTTCCGTAAGTGAATGACCAAATCACCCAGCACCGATGAGACGGTCTAGTTTGTTCTTAAAGGGCCCTGTGACAGTATCAAGTATTGGCAAGTGTGGAGGAAACGGGCCTCTAATGTGCTGCAGCTGTAAGTCGGCGCTTTCAGCATTGCTTGTGATAGGAAAAGTTAGAAACAGCCTAAAATCTACAATAAAGGAATAGTTGAATACACTATTGAGATCCACATTATGGAATACTTTGCAATAGGCAGATCAATATATACTGACATGGAAAGATAGGTGAGACGTATATTTTTGGAATGAAAAATTGTGAGTACAGAATAATAGGTATAGTAGGATAGCGTCTGTCATATATAAATAGAATGCTACCCGCCAGATGTATGCACTGGCAGTGTGTGTGTGTGTGTGTGTGTGTGTGTGTGTGTGTGTAGGAAATTTCTGGAAAAATACAGAGAAAACTGACTGGTGTGTTGCACACTTTTTTGAAACAAATTAGGTGTAGTGGGGGAAGATGGGTCTAGGGGAACTTTAGCTTTATTTGTGATGTTTATAATTTGGATAACTAATATTTATTTATTACTTACATATTTTATTTATGTATGTGTTACTTTTAATTTTAGTACTTTTAATTTTTATTACTTTTTGATATCACTTTATTACTTCATTATGTAATTTATTTATTTATTATTTATATATTTTAAAAATGCAAAGAAAAGCTCTCCAGAGCAAGGCTGACAACAAGTGACCAGTATATGTTGTGAAAGATCTTGTTGAGGCCAGGTGCCTGGGTGGCTCAGTCGGTTGACTGTCCCACTTTTGATTTCGGCTCAGGTCATGATCTCGGTGTCGTGGGATCGAGGTTCAGGTCGGGCTCCACTCAGCAGGGAGTCTGCTGGAGATTCTCTCTCTCCCTCTGACCCTTGCCCCCCTCCCATGCTCTCTCTCCTCTCAAATAAATAAATAAAATCTTTACCAAAAAAAGAGATATTCTTAAATGGGTGAGAGGTGCTTTTCAGGGCACCATTTAGTTTGCTCGATCCTGTATCCCAGACCTCTGTCCTTTTGTCAAGCTGAAGTTTTTTTTCCCCATTTTTAGCTTAGCATATGCTTATTTTTTTCTGGTTTTGCCCTCCCATTGGGCATTTTGAAAACTCAGAGTATGGTGAGTTTCCTCCCTGCTGCCAGCCCACCAACAGGCCTCCTTTCCCTTCCGGGAGCTTCTACTTCTCCCACGGTGGGGAGAAAGTTCTGTGTCCGGATCTCACTGCTATTGGATCATGGTTGTGCTCTCTGGGGAACGGGAGCATTGACCCCTGCTCGGTCTCAGCATGAGCCCTCATGGACAGGGTCTGTCCACATCTCATCAACAGAGCACAGGCATGGTCCCTGTTGGCTGAAAGGAAAAAAAAAAAAGATTTATTTTTCTTTTTGAAGGTGATTGACCCAGGGGGAAGAGTGTCCTACTGCAAGTGAGGTGCCAAACTATTCTGAGGACAATGAGTTCTCTGCAGCTCACTGCATATCAATACATATGTGCAAATTTAGAGATTTAACAACTCAAGCCAAACATATTTATCTACCCACAGTGGGGAAAAATGTTCACAGTGCATTAAGTGTCGATCCAAGTTCTTTTTAACACATAAAAACAGCTGTCTTACTTCTCACAAGTCAGCAGCCTGCAGAATTTTATTACCTGAGTCAAATTTAACACAATTAAAACGAAAACAATGTGCTTTATGACGAGGGACAAACAGAAGATTCCATCTCTATTGGTGGCAAGAGGGCCCTGGGGAGCAGGACGAATCTACGGGAAAGTAATCATGCGAAGGCAAGGGGCCTTGGTTTTTAATTCCGCTATTTGGCCTTGTTGGGTTCCTCACATCAAATAATGTTAGTCTCAGCCCTGTCCCTGCCAACTGAACTGCAGCATGATGTTCAAATGAGAGCCGGCACCCACAAGTTCTAGCTTTCCCTTCTTGGGTAATTTCCTAACTTCTAAAAAATGTCTTTCTTAGGTGGCTTCCACCCACACAAATTAATGAAAAGCACACGCTGAACGGAATGCAGTACCAGAGAATACCAGAGGAGACAGGGGTTCTTGTGACTAAAACATTCCGTCGTCTGGCCCTTCACCCTGGACGGGCAGCCCCTGGGCCTCTCGACAAGCTGCACCTTCGAGAGTCTCCTGTGGAAACTCCGCCCCCCGAGGATCCCAGCTGGATACTGTTCCCTAGTTCCTGCTGAGAGCAAAGGCCACCACCAGACTGGGACGGGCCAGATGGGGTCCCCTTCCTCACTCCCCAGGTCAGGGTCATGGGAGCTCGGAAGGGTCCCTTCGCCTTGAGTTTTCCAAGGTCCCAAAGTTACTAACGAGTCAGCTTCCTCCCGCTATTAGTTGGGAATATTACTGTTATTCTGTCTGTGCCTTTTAAGATGCTGCGTTATAAACATGTAGCCAATTGTTCAACGTGTCCAGTGATCTTATGAAACTATACATCTGAGAGGAGAATTAAGGACACCCCAGCTTTACACTTTGGAAGTGGGATGAGCAGACCGTTACATCCAAATTATCAACAGTGGCTCCGTGTGGAATGTCCTGTCTACAGAATGGGCAAACACGTGGATCCTGGCTGGAACAGCCACTCCTCCACCCCTCATGGTGGGCCCCTGCTTCAACCACACCTCCTCTGTTGGACTGCCTCCGTGGCCTCTTTCTAGGTTTCTGGGCTTCTCTTCTCTTGTTATCTGGCCCATGTCTTTCCCCAGTTCTCTTGTGTTGCCTACTCAATAGTACTAAAATGGTACTGAATACTAGTAACCAGAGATCCTTTACTATAGCCTGCCTTACCACCTGCTGTAGGACGAGCTGTGTCCTCCAAAAAGATTCAAGTAATATTTCTGATACCTGTGAGTAAGATCTTATTTGGAAGTAGGGTCCTTGAAGAAGTGATTAGTTGAGATCAAGTCATACCAGACAGTAGGGCCGGCCCCTAACCCTAATTCAACATGACCGTTAGTCTTGTGTTAGGAAGAGTCACAGAGACACTCACTCAGAGGGAGGAAGGCCATGTGATGACAGAGACAGAGATTGGTATGATGCAGCTTCAAATGAAGGGACACTCGAGATTGCCAGGAGCCCCCAGCGGCCACCGGAAACTAGGAGACAACATGGAGCAGATTCTTTCTCAGAGCCTCCAGAAGGAATGAACCCTGTGGCCACTTTGATTTTGGACTTCTGACTTCCGGAACTGTGAGGAAGTACATTTCTGTGGTGTTAAATTACCCAGTTCGTGGTAATTTGTTATAGGAAACTAATACTGCCCCCAGGCCCCACCTCCACCTCATTCCCCATCCTGAACCCATCAGGAGGCTCCACTGTCCTCTACACACACCAGCCTCTCATCGGTGACCTGTGTCTCAATGGGAGTTTTTGTATGTTCGTGATCTAACACTGGAGACCACAGAGAATGTACGCTCAGAAAAAAAGGCAGTCGGATTCTCTTAGACCATAATGACCTCTGACTAATGAGGCATTTACTTCCTGGGTGGAGAAACTTAGCTGGTCAGATAAAAAATCCAGAATAGAAAATAGATAAGTGCAGATTATCTAACATGACATCCATAGAGTCTTTCCACATAGGATTTAAGTGTCTGTGGTCAATATTGAATGCAGACACAATCAGAGGGTGTGAGTATAATAAAGTTGGGTGCCCCAGAGGAAAGGTGACCTCAGAGGAAGACTGTCTCTGGTCAGGTTATCTAGGAGTGGATTCACCAACATCCAGGCCACAGGAAGCACTCGTGTTGGGTGACTGCTCTCTGTTCTACCATGGACTACGACCACGTCCATGGTCAAACATTAGGGCTTCAACTTGCAAGGTCAGTTCTTTCTAGCTGTCATGAAACTACAGCAAATTGGAATACATTTCCATTTCTGCTTTTACTTTCTTTTTTTTTCTCTCTTTGACTATCCATAGGCAGGACTTTCCCTGACTTCAGTTCAAGAAAATCATGTAAAATGTCTTAAATCTCCCCATCCCCTTATTTGTAGTGCTGGTGGCACTTAGGAGGCACCTGTAGATACATACACAGGGGAAGAAAGGACAGTTGACTGAGTGAGGAAATGAAGTCTTTATTTGTTTAAAAGATTTTATTTACTTATTTGACAGAGAGAGCAAGAGAGTACAGCAGGGGGAGCAGCTGAGGGAAAAGCAGGCTCCCTGCTGAGCAGGGACCCCCCCCACCTCCTGAAGAGTCAGGTGGACACGCCTCAGCAGAGTAATTCAGGTTTTAAAGACTTTGTTCGCTCAGGGCACCTGGATGGCTCAGCTCTGAGCAGCTGCCCTCAGCTCAGGTCATGATCCCAGGGTCCGGGATTGAGCCTCGACATGCCGGGTTGGGCGGGGAGCGG
>NW_024425675.1:3694886-3820314 GCF_017311325.1 Ursus maritimus
CCCCGGCATGTCGGGCTCAATCCCCGGACCCTGGGATCATGACCTGAGCTGAGGGCAGCTGCTCAACTGACTGAGCCATCCAGGTGCCCCGAGCGAACAAAGTCTTTAAAACCTGAATTACTCTGCTGAGACGTGTCCACCTGACCTACTTCCCGGGGCACCCGTGACGGTGCTCCCGTGGGAGTAGGCAGCCTCCCCAGGATCTGAGGACAGCAACTTTTCCTCACTCGGTAAGAACAGCTGGTTCTTCTTTCACTGTTTGGTTAGGAAGAAATTCTTTCCAGAAATCATGAAGGATTTTTGTCTTCATTAAGTTATAGATCTTTTTTACATTTGCATATTTCTAGGGTTTTTTTTTTTTTTTTAACTCTAGGCCATATCCATGGGATTTGTGGAACTAATTGGAAACAAAATTCTGATATTCAATCCAGTCAAGCCTTTCCCCACATGCTTGCTTTGTCAGAGGGATTAGAGCTTTCTCCAGCTTGTGGGCAGTACAAAGTACAACTTCACTTCCAAATCAGAAGGAAACACTGGGTTTCAGGAAAGCCCGGCAGCCCTGGGCAGACCGGGGCGGACCGGCGGTCTGTCCGTATCTAGTTCTGAGCTCTGGGGAACCACTCGTGTACCGACACACGTGCACACACACACAGGCACGTACAGACACGGATGCTTATATCCTGCAGGGAAAATGACAAGTAACTGGAGGGGAGGTACAGGTTATCATTTGATTCACTTCATCGGACTCGACTTCTCTGTGTGCCATTGGCTCTACCTGGAAGCCGTCTGATGGCCGGGGAGCGAGCCCTGTCTCAGCACAAGGCAGTAGGCAAAGCTGCACAATCGAGCAGCCAGAAGTATTTAGTGCTGCATTTGTTGTTGATTTTGAAAACAAACAAATGTGTATTGACGTAAAGCAATCTAAAAATTCAATTCAGGCATACTGACTTTTTCACACTTAGGCATCAGAGAGTAGCTGAGAAATGAAAGATTCAACCAATGATGGATATGTGCCAGCCCTGGTTGTAATGCACATTTGAAGGCTTCTCGTCTCCAGTGTCTCCCGCAGCGTGGAGCACGAAGAGAGCGGGCGGGTTGGTGCTTTGTTTTAAGGGGACTGGATACAGGCAAATGCTTCTGTTTCAGTGCAGTGCTCTTCTCCTCCCGCCCCTTCGTTCTATCGGGATGCATACGGAGGGATCGCTCTGTGAAATCCATCCCGGCCACCTCTGGACTTCGCCAGACACCTGGCAGAGACAGTTGAACTACATTCCATAACCCGGGGCAGCCTGTATCTCTGCGTAAATCAGCAATGATGGGGAATTTGGGAGGCCACGGTTTGTGCCGACCTCCCAAATAAAGTTGCTACTTTTTGATAGACGTCTCATCCCGGGGATTCCCAATCTTGTGGGAATGGCCGCATTTCATCATCAGGACTGTGCTAGCATCAGCTCTCCTGTTTTCTGAGAGCTCATATTGTAGACCCACGAGCTAGAATGCTAAGTGAGTTAAACATTATTGTTATCTCTCGAGGTAGTTTATTACCAAAGTGGGGGTTTTCTGTGTCCCCATCCCCGGAATCCTCGCATCCTGGGACCGCACCAAGGTGGCGAAGTGCTGCCCTGTGCTCTGCGTGTCGTGCAGGAAAAGCTGCCATTCCCTGAGACGGGGTATTGTTTAACACAGGTGCTTCTTTGTACATACACCAAACAGTACGGTCCCCAAATAACAGGCGCTGTTATTTAATGCACTGAGCTAAACAGAGTAATTATAGGTTCTGAGGAGACAGGCCGCTGTGGATTGAAGCCGCCTCAGTTTGGGCTTTCTTTTTGTGGAAGTGTTTTAATTATATCCTTGATGGCCTGGAATTCACAAGAAACTGAAAAAGCAATACATAGATATTCTTTCTGGGGGGGTATCGGTTATTGTATTTGTTTCATAAAGCAATGCAAGGAAATGTTGAAAAGGCTATAAAATCCTTCCGAAGAGTTGCTTATCTCCAGGTTTTTAACCTCAGGATGAACCCGGAAGTGTAAGACTTTAGGTTGTTTTGGTGGCGGTGTGTGTGTGAGGGGGTACGTAGCCCCCTTTTTTCCATTTTCAAGGTCTGAAGGACGGCTGGCTTGCTTATGTTGGTGTTCTAGCAAATATTGACTGCATTCACCTCGGGTAGCTTCAGTAACTCTAAGTTATAAAATAAAACAGGAAGGCTTCTACTGTTGGCATTTTCATAATGGGATGTAGTGGAAAAGCTTTGTCTTTCTTCCAGATTCGAACTCGTTTTTATAAGTTTAGGGGAAATTTTTTTATAAGTTTAGAAGAATATCATATTCATTGAAAGATTATAAACATGCTTCCTCTTTCTTGAGCCATATGGAATGTATGATTAAATGAACTGAGAAAACATATAACAGTGCCTACAAAATTATTTATATTGTATTTGATGCATTTAAAAAAGCAAGAGGATATTTTTAAATTGAGACTGGTGATGACTTCCTTCTGGAATCTATTGTTGGTGTGTGTTTATCACATGCCAACCAACCAAGGAAATCTGTGAATCAGTCATTTAGCAGGGGGGAAAAAAAGTGGGCCAAACCAATTGCTTGGCCTTATATAGCTAAAATGATTGGTTGAATGACCCATTTTTTTTGCTGGCCAATATGTTGCCATGATGTAGCTATCGTCCAAGTTAGTTTTGGGTGGGGAGTAGACAAAGGATTGAAGACCGTCTGACTCTTTCCTTGTTTTTTTCTGTGTTCAGTATCATGTTACTTGCTTTTCTCTCTGTGGAGGACAATGTGATTCCAAGGGAACATTCCTCCTGACACTTTTCTGTAATCTCATCTACAACAAGATGAGAATAGAGAAAAAGTGAAATCATCCCACTTTATAGATCCACGAATTCTGTTTGCACTTTCAAGATGATCATCTAAACACCTGCTCAATTATCTCATTGGATACTTAGCATTGGCTTAGATAACACTGGAATTTAAAAGACCGTAGAATTATTACTCTGTTCAACTATTAAAGCTGGGACGTGGGGCCCCAGCTTGGCAAAAGGGCCTTTGCTGTGCCTCTGCTAAGGCACCGTAGTGCCTTGTGGGTACCTTCAGTTAGAAGCATTTCTGTTAACCACTGCAGTCTTTGGTACCAGGTCAGAAGCGTCACAGTGTCAGCGGTGTCTCTAGATGCCCGTGGAAGGATCAGTCCTCCTGCACCACTGTGGCATTGGCAACTTTTTCATCTAGAGCAAGTGGTGGCATGTCCGCAAACAGCCAGAATAAAGGACAATGGCAGATACTACACAGTACCCGGGAGGGCTCGACATCTGGGAAGTAGCCTCCAGACTCCCCTAGTAGGGAACTCTGCGTGTTTGTGGGGGCAGGCCAGTCTGTAGCTGTGGGCAGTCAGAGGAGAGCAGAGACAGAGCAATACCATTTTGTTACGATTAGTGACCCTATTGTTCCTGGGCTGGTGTGGTGTTGCTGAACATGGACCGGGTTTCAAAGGCTTAGACCAAGTTGCTCTGAAAGGCTGTGAATTTCTTGTATCCCAACCTGTTGGCAAGAATTGGCTCTTGGAAAATACGAAGAGAAACTCTTTCAGTGCAGAGATGCTGTCGAAACTGTGTTATCTTGTCAACCAGGGTGTCAATTACACTGGGCTTGAAGAAGCATGTTTGTAGCTCCCCGTCATGTATGGTTTCTGGAATTTCAGACAGCAATCCTCTCCATACAGTGCACACAGCATTTCTGTCATAATGTGAGAATGGGAATCATATGCTCTCCCTTCCTGAGGGGGAGAAAACTATTCTCTAATGTTTTCCAGAAATGACACTGTTTTTCATTATCTGGTGCATTTCATGTCTTGTTGTTCAGCTCAATGCGTTGGAATCACATCACCGTGGTTGTCTCCACAGGCTCCGGTGGGGTACCGGTGTTTTCCTCTGCTGTGACTTTGGAAAGTACGTATCCATTTCTCTTGAGAAAAGAAAACAAGACTAAATTCTTCCCTGTCTTTCCACCTTACCCTTTGCCACCTCATTTACAGTATGACAAGTGTGTTAGTTCGGTCTTGAAAACATATCCCCAGAAATACAAAAATTGCCATTGAAATAACGGACATAGCTAAGGTGTCATAAGCATTTTCATTGCCATAATTTACTGTTTAGAAATCCACTTGGTTCTTGAAGGGATTTTGCAAAATATAATCTCACAGTACATTTCAAGACAGAAGGGGGCCATATGGTCTATCCAAACCCATCCACCTGTCTGTCTAATGTTTGTATCATGGAATTTTTTTCTTCCTTGTCTGGCTTTTCTTTGAATATACTCACAGTTGCATGTTTCATTGTTGCCTTTGGTGGACCATTTCACACATTAATTATTCTCTGCATAAAGAAGTTGGGTACTTTTTTTTCTTCTTCCTAAAGGCTGAAGGGGAAAAGGCTGACTATGACTAACTTGAATCTTATAATAGCAGGTGGGCAGTTAATTGGGAAATGAAAGCAACCTAACACTAATTTGCAGAAGCGTTCAGATTTCATGAGTAATTGCCATGTAAAAGGTAACTTGGCGGCGGGCTCAGTGAAGCTGAACGACAGACAACGTCTAAATATGGCTATGGCATTTGTGACATATGTTCTTCGCCTAGAGGTGTACAAAAGAAAAGGGGTGTTCTTGGATGTAAACTTTGAATCAGAAGATACAGGACATTTTTTTCAAAGGAAAGGAAAAGCAAATGGGGCTGCGTGCTTTCCATGGAGTCCGATATTGTCTCCCATCTGAAGTGCATTTTCTCATCACGGGGCTGGGGCGGCTGTTGCGGTGTCTGGGTGAGTGCAGATACACGCCTGAGGCTGACTTTCTCTCTGCTGAGCTGGGAGAAGGCCTGTGCCCTGCAATCTTGAGGAATGAGTCTGCATTTTGTGCTCTCCTCAGCATTCGCAAGACCTAGGAGAGTACCTGGCACGTAACCGGTTCTCAATAAACAGAAAGTTGTCTGATGGCAATTTGGCAGGTGTGGGCTTCAAGGCCATCCTGGAGGGCCTGTCCAGACTGAAGCTGGGAGGGGCTTATTGTTCTAACCCAGCACCAGCTCCAATGATGAAAAGCGAAGAATAGGTTCACTTTTGATTTCTTTCTCCTGTATGTCTCTAGCCTCCTGCCCAAATTTTAATCCTGGACATTTAAGTGGCCTCACCGAAAAATGAAACTGTGTAATTAACTCATGTCCCTGAGTTAAACCGGGAAATAGAAAGAGCTTTACTGGGTTCTGTGCCAAAGGCTGCCTCCTGTGCAAGAAAGCCTACAAAATTAGCCTGAGGTTCTGGGATTACAGACCAGGGATGGGAATCCTTTGGATGGGGTATCTTCTTGAAAGCACTTTTGGACGAGAAGTCCCACAGCTTTGGGGCCCATATTGTCAGAAGGCCCAGAGACCTATTTTATATCCATAGACATCTCCCTGAGGGCGAAGAGATAGAAACCATAACTGACTGTGCCTTATAAACAACTGTTGTGTTTGGCTGGCAATACAGCCCCGATTTCTGCCATATGGTGCCAGAGGCTCCTGACCAAGTCATGGCTAAGAGAGGACACGGCAGCCTCAAGAAAAGCTTCCCTTTAGTGAGGCAGGGAGGTGGTCACTAAGACCCAGAGAATGTGTGTGCACTGAGGAAATTGACTTTAATGAGGGTATTTAAGGCATATGGGAAAGCATTTGGAAGAATCACAATTTTAATGCTGGCTCCCAAGTCCCTAAGAAACAATTCAGAAAAGGTCCCCTTACCATTTGTGAATTGTGAAATAAACACATCTCCAGGGGGGCGCGTGGGTGTGTGTATATATTAATATTCCAGGGGTGTGGGCAATATTGACACTGACGATTTTTTAAGTATTTGCAATTCCTACCCGACTCTGACTCATCTGAAATTGGCGTGCTGCAAATCCTTCAAGGCTGCCAGATTCCTTTTGAAAGGAAATGTTTCTTCCCATTACCTTTCAAAGTCAGCTCTCCCGGGTTTAGCCAAGTGCTGTATTTCAATGTGTTGATATCACTAAAGGAGAGGAAGAGGAAGTTTTCCTCTCTGAGTGGGGGATAGAGGAGGCCAGGAGAGTAACTGCAGCCACATTAGAGAGGAAATGTGCCTGATGACTTAGCTGGGGCTTTTGTCCTCACCATTTACCAACAATTTACTAAATGCCTTTGCTAAACTGCATCTTTTTCTGCTCCCATTGTTCTACGCCACTGAAACAAACCAGCACAGCATTGTCATCTATGTCAATAACGGTCACAAAATTGCCTTTTCTCCTTCTGCAGCAGACTGCCTGCGAAACATAAAGGAGTGTAGTGAGGCACCCAAGCAAATTACTCTCCCAAACTCATTTAAATAACGTTTTCCCCTCATATATGCAAAATTCAGATGAATATTTACGACATCCAGGAATAGGTAGCACAGGAAGAAAAAAAAGATGACACACGACCAGCCCACCCCACCCCTGCAAGTGCAATCATTCTCAAAATGCTCCCCAAACAAATCGTTCTGGCTGCTGTTGCCCGGCAACAGCCCCGCTGTAGTATTCTGCCCAGGCACATGGAAAGTGGGGCCGTCTTTTCTGCTCCGAGTCTGCTCGAGCCTAATAACGGCAGAGATGGAGAGCAAGAGGGAAGGAGGTTAAGAGTCAGGGTCAGCAGTGCAGGTTTTTGGGACCCTAAAATCAATTTCAAGCACTCAGTGTGATGTTTGTTCTGTGTTCCATCACTTGATGTTAGTCTTGCAATGAACCACCTAATCAGACTTTGGGGACCAGGGGACCTTGGGTTTCCAGTGGTGTCAGGTCAATTCCCACCCACCAGTGCACGGTCACCTCTGAGGCAGACCATTGTCTAGACTCTCGAGAATCTCAAAACCGTGATGCTCTGAGCCGAGAGAGGACGGAGCTGCTGGGGCTCCCGAGCCATCCCCCCACCCCGGCCTTGAAGGTGCTCACCCTGTGGCTTTGGCTAGACCACGTGCGACGGGCCCACGCAGTGGCAACCGCCTTACAGAAAGCCTGCCCCGAGCGATGGGCATTTCTCCCAAGGCATTCTTCCTCAGACGCAGGAATCGTTCTTTTTCCATCTCTCTGACTCATGTATATGTAAAGAAGAAAAAGAGGAAAAGGAAGGAATCGCATAAAAGAATGCATCTCCACATGGCACTAATCATTGGTCTTAATAGAATTACGGGAGTATGGATGGATGGGCCGGGGTGTACTCAGGCCATACCAGGGCTGGACCTAAGTCCTGGGTGGTTCCAAATATCACTGGATCTATCGTTCTATTTCCAGATATTTTTAAGATGGTATGATGGACCTAAGTGAGAGATGACTTAATTCATAATTGTGATTCTACTTATTTATTGGTTATTAATTTCTGATATGCTTGAGTTTAATTCAACAAAACACAATTATTTTTTTCTTAAAGATTTATTTGATGGAGAGAGGGAACACAAGCAGGGGGAGTGGGAAAGGGAGGCTTCCCACTGGAGCAGGGAGCCTGATGCGGGGCTTGATCCCAGGACCCTGGGATCATGGCCTTGGCCAAAGGCAGACGCTTAACGACCGAGCCACCCAGGCGCCCCAACAAAACAGCATTATATAGGAAAGCAGTTAGTTCATAATTGCCTAAGCTGTGACTGGGAAGGGCAGAATGTGGACTGTAGACCCAAGCACGACCACATAAAATTTCCCCCAATACCTCTCTAGTGATGAAGCCTCTCCTGCTCAGAACTCTTTAGTGAGTCCCATTCCTCAGAATAAAATGTGAGCTTCCTCTTCAGCGTCTTTCCAGCGTAGCCTCAAGTTCGCATTCTAAGCCTTGTGTCCCCTCAGTGAGGCCTGGGCTCAATCAAACCAGAGATGCAGCCTGAGGAGGGGAAACACACAGCAAGGGTTGGGACTCCTGCATTCTGGGCTCAGCTCTCTCCTAATCAGCTGTGTAATTTGGGGCAAGTGCCTTAACTTCTCTGAGTCTTTGTTTCCTCCTAAGTGCACATGATTTCTGAGATACCATTCACTGAGACTCGGGCTTCTCCATAGGGTTCTTTTTATTTTTTTTAATTTTTTTTTTTTATTATATTATGTTAGTCACCATACAGTACATCCCCGGTTTCCGATGTAAGGCTCGAGGATTCATTAGTTGTATATAACACCCAGTGCACCATGCAATACGTGCCCTCCTTACTACCCATCACCGGTCTATCCCATTCCCCCACCCCCCTCCCCTCTGAAGCCCTCAGTTTGTTTCTCATAGTCCATAGTCTCTCATGTTTCATTCCCCCTTCTGATTACCCCCCTTTCTTTTTCCCTTTCTTCCCCTACCGATCTTCCTAGTTCTTATGTTCCATAGATGAGAGAAATCATATGATAGTTGTCTTTCTCTGCTTGACTTATTTCACTTAGCATTATCTCCTCCAGTGCCATCCATGTGGCAGCAAATGTTGAGATATCGTTCTTTCTGATAGCTGAGTAATATTCCCTTGTATATATGGACCACATCTTCTTAATCCAGTCATCTGTTGAAGGGCATCTCGGTTCCTTCCACGATTTAGCTATTGTGGACAATGCTGCTATGAACATTGGGGTGCATATGGCCCTTCTCTTCACTACGTCTGTATCTTTGGGGTAAATACCCAGTAGTGCAATCTCCATAGGGTTCTATGCTGTTGACTACACTCTCACTTTAGGTACTTTCTTCTCTTGGCTTTCATGATGTGGCTCCCGCCTGGTTTTCTCTCTGTTACTCTGATGTTTTCTTTTTGTCTCTTTCTCATGTAATGCTTCCTCTATTCCACCCTTCAGAGTCAATGGAAGTGTCCCCAGCATCCCCCTCCCTCGGTTTCCTGAACGAGCTCCACCCTGACCGTGACTCTTTGGTCTCTTCTCCAGCCCCAGCGTGAACACCCTGGTACAGGCCATTGTCACGTCTCCCACCCAGTCTCCTTGCCTTGAGGGAGGCTGTCCGCCTCTATGTCCTTCCTTCCCGCTGCCAGCGCCATCTCTGCAAGATGAAATGTCATCAAGGCCCCTTCTTTCCACAATTTTCCCATTTCATCAGAGCCTACTAGATCAGTTCTCATGTCCTTAGCTTGACATACAAGACCCTTTGTGATTGAAACTGTCTCATTTCTTCCAGTCTGCCCATTGCTCAGGGAAGATGGAATTACGTTTGCAATGTGGCTCCCTCTGCCTGAAATAGCTTCACTCTTCCCCTGCTCTGTGCTCCCCTAAAGCCCTAGCCGTGCTTCTGTTATATCTACGTCTTCTACATTACTTCGTAAATTCCTGCGCATGTGTGTTTCTCACCATAAACTGGGGGCTACTTGAGGCTTAGGACTGTCCTCATTATTGTTTGCTTAGCTCAATACCGGCACGAGGCTGGCATTTATGTAAATATTTATTGAATGAACAACTGAATCCATATGGTTTATTCACGCTCTACTAAACGGGCCTTGCACTTTTCTTCAGTGTCCCCTCCATGTCCCCCTGACTTCGCACATAATCTTCAAATTTGAAGACCTATTTCTTCCCTTCCCTAATCCTTTTCCAATTATCTCAACCTAAAGAATAAAGTCCATTTTCAGAAACTATTACATGTTTTTTTTAATTTCATAGCTAATGCTCCCATGTTCTTAGCTCTTACTCCCCAGGTGAGTTAGCAGAAGAGCATATTTTGTGTTACTCACACAATGATTTGCCGAACATTGGCCTTCAGAAATAATTTCTTTTGTATTGATTACTAATAATAATCCTCTTTTATTAATGCCAGATTTGTCTCTTCTATTTAGTGCTATTTTTATCCCATCAGAGAGAGGTGAGAGATTTTCAGCCTACCAGTCCTTTATCTTAGTGATAAGAAATGTAGCTGGTATGATTTCTTTTTTTTTTTTCACTAAAAGCCTACTTCCTTTATTTATTTTTTTATATTTAAAGAGGAAAAGCAAGATGTCATAATGACATGATAGAAAATGTAATCCTGACAAGCATTTATATTAAAGAAATTCTAGTCTTGTCTGTGCTCCCACAGCATGTCCATTTTAATTAATCTTACCAGAGGAGCTCAGACGCATTTTGTTTCTCAGAGCAACAATTATAAAAGACAGGCTCCAAATGCCTTGGAATGGTTTGGGAAAGCTGATGGGAGGAAGATGTGTTATGAAGATGAACTTGTTGCTTAGAAGCTATTATTATTCATGGTCCTGCTTCAGATGCCTCATATTTTCTTCAGAGGCTTAGGCAAAGATTATTGCTACATTTCTGTGGTCAATGGAAAAGCCCAGCGTGAAACTTGAGACTAGGAATAAATGAATCTTTTTAAAAAAATAAGACTTAGGTTGGGATAAATAAGTACACAGTACACTGGAAATCTCAAGGAATGTATTGAACCTTCTCTCAAGAGACTTTCAAAGCTTCCTGCTAGCTTGCAAATGCCAAGACAAGAGACTTTCTGGGGTTACTTCTGTGCTTCACCTCTGATTCCGACAAAAAGCAAAAGCAAAGAAACAACTCCCCCCGCCCCCAAGTAAAGATTTGTGTAAATGAAAACGTGTTAATCAAATTCCCTTGGGCCAGAACGGAGCCTGGACTGGAGTTTAGGGTATATGATTTATTTAGCACTTACATTTATAGAACAAAACTCTAGTCCTTGGCAAAAATTATGCTCATGGAAAACCAATGAAAGGAAAACAATTGCTCATCATTTGAAGAAAAGTTATTCACCATTTCTTTTATTGCTTTTAACATGGTGAGCAATATTCTATATCGACTGCAACTTTAAATTGCCTGAGATACAACTGGTCAAATGTACTCAACTATCAATCTCAAAATTCCCTTCTGTCCTCCTGAGATTGAGAAAGTTTCCTAGCAGAGGTCAAAGGACATATTGGAAGGCTTTATCGAATAGAAGATACGCTAGGAGCAGATATGATAAACGAGCCACGCTATACTCCGATTTCTTGGGCTTGTGATATGTACTAACTTGGTTCGTGAAAAACGGGCCTTGGAACGAAATTTGTCTTATGTGAAATAGATCTAACTTTGCTTCCACAAGGTTTAATAGGTAAAAGTAACAAAATCCTCATACTCCTCTCAGCTCTCTAGAGATAGCTGAACCCAAAATCTTCAGGGGTGGATAGAGACCTCAAGAAGCAGCCGTTGCCCCCACGTGCGCCACTGCCTCACCCTGACGCCGAAATGGGCTAGACTGACCCATCACTCAGGCGCACAAATGCTCGGTCTGCCCCTTTCAAAAGAAAACTGAATATCAAGCCATTCCGCCGTGTTGCTGGTGTGTGGCTCAAGGGGACCTCTCTTGCCTGGGAGGTGTCGGCTCTGAGCATGACTGCCCATCTAGCCCTTGACCAGTTCCAGGCCCTCGGAAGATCTGGAGGTCCTGGGCCGTGGCATGGAAGACCTTGTCAGAACACCAAGCTGACCCAGGCTGCAGGTGGATTTCAGCTGCCCAGGGACAACCCCCAGGGCCACTCATCCCTCAAGTCTAGTGAATTTAAAGCTGTGTTCAAGACGTTCCTCATTAAATATCCCTCCACATAGCAAAACTAGCAATATTCTGAGGTATCAAACTATAGGATAAAGTTGCCATGGTCTCTACCTGTAGAAATAAAATGTTACCTCATAAAGCCCCAAAAACAAACAAACAAAAACACCGAAAACACAAAAACAAACAACAACAGCAGCAACAAAATCCAATTTAACCTAAATATCTTGCCAGCCTCCTCCATCACTGTTACCTTCTCTCGAGTATTGGCATGGATGCCACGGTCCTCCTGGCAAGGGAGCTCTCTCTGCTTCTTACTCCCAGGTGACTCCGTGCTATAATGTCCGTGCCACTCGGTCCACCGTAGCTTGCTTTCCTGAATCTATGGTACTTCAAAAATGTTCCTTCTTATGCCCAACTTTGCATATTGTTTTCTTTCCAGTGGCAACTAACTCAGTCCTGGCCACTCCAATCCTTATAGCCGTCTATCTGTACTTCTGAATCATTACGCTTCTTTTGCAAGTCACAGAAACTACCTCTGCGTAGCTCAAGTGAAAGAAGAAATGCATTGGAAAAATGATGGGATTTATCATAGAATTCCAGGAAGAACAGAACAGTAATACTTCAGAAGGGAAGAAAGAAGGGCAGCTCTAGTGACTTCAGGGACAAGACAACATACGTGTTCTCACTAGAGGGCCACCAATGTTATTGAGCTGCAAGGACCCACACCCCATCAGAGACTTGATTGAAAATTCTCATTTCCCACAGAGAAGCAACTGGCTGGCCCCGTTTGGCTTTGGTCACCCACCTGCTGGGTCCTGCATGAAGTACTTACAGCCGAGAGGACAGGGCTCCTCTGTTTTCTCTAGAGAAGGGTCTGGGTATCAGACATATTTCTGTGAGAAAGAGGAATCATTAT
The DNA here is from genome assembly GCF_017311325.1 of Ursus maritimus. NCBI lineage: Eukaryota > Metazoa > Chordata > Mammalia > Carnivora > Ursidae > Ursus > Ursus maritimus. The sequence goes on from NW_024425675.1 coordinate 3,707,344, forward strand.
CAACTGAGAAGATACTCCCAGCATAAGTTCTTTATACAGCTAGATCTCAGTCACACTTTTTTGTTTTTCTTGCTTTTTGTAGTATACATTAAAAAAAAAAGTGTCCTTCCTGGGCTAGAATGTTAAGCTCTTCCATGGTGAAATAGGTCTGTGTGTCCTTGCTTCTCGTCCTGCTGAACTGGTGAGCTTCCAGTAGAGGCATGACGAGCCAAGCCAACAAAAAGCATGCCAACTCTCAGATGGTAAGTTTTACTTGGCTAATAGTCCTTCCTTAAACCTAATACTTAATAAACACCCAATATATACCAAGATGCATGAGAGGCATTGCGTAAAGATAAATTGGACATGACCGCTGTTCTTAAGACATACACTCTAGTAGATCTTCTTTCATTCTTTTTTTTTTTAAAGATTTTTAAAAAATTTTATTTATTTGAGAGAAAGAGAGAGAGAGCACGAGCAGGGGGAAGGGCAGAGGCAGAGGGACAAGCTGATTTCCCACTGAGCAGGGAGCCCGATGTGGGGCTCGATCCCAGGACCCTGAGATCATGACCTGAGCTGAAGGCAGACGCTTCACCGGCTGAGCCCCCCTCTAGCAGATTTTCTACATGATTTAAATAAGCAAATACTGTAAACAGATCATTATCAGGCCCACTTTGAGGGTTCTCGGAAGCTGGGCTGCTTCTATCTGGTTTATCATGTGGATTCCACTTTAGGCAAGCATTCACAGAATCACCATGAAGTTCAGGTTTTTGATGGACCATCTTCCCCAGCTTCTATCCTTAAAATAGTGTGTTTGGTTATCATCCACCAAACCTGCCATTTGGAGCTAAAAGAAATATACAAAAAAACCCACAAAACAACAACCCACGTTATTTTTTTCCCTCTCACCATCCAAGATAACGTTGGAAAATCATGTCTATTTCTCCGCTTTGTTATCCACATTTCCACATTGTGCTCATAGGTGTGAGTCTAGAGTTGTTATGCTGTTCTGGTACTATGCAGATTAGCGGTTTTCTATGACTCCGAGATCTTACTGAGTTTACGTGAAAACTGTTACAATAGAAAGAGACTCTGGAGTAAGCCAGACTTAGGTTTAAAGCTTGGTTTTATAGCTCAACTAGCTTTATGACTTCAGGCAACTTATTTTCTGAGCCTTGGTCTCTTTATCTGCAAAATGGGGTATAATGCCTACTTGACATAGTTGTTGTGGGAAATAAATGAGATCCTATATGTGAAAGAGCTTGACAAACAGACCGAGGGGTGTCCATTTCCATGCCTCCCACGAGGTAAAACCATGAGCCCTCTCCCCTGGGCCAGCTCCTTACTGTAGCTGTTGTCTTTTGTCTCCTAGTCTGCAGTAACAGGGGCCGGGCGTGGGGGCTCCTATTACTTCCGAGATCCCCTCTTGATGCTCTCCAGTGCCTCCTGAGGGTGTATGGCCGGGGGGATAGTCCCACTCTATCCTAACCATAAGCTACAACTACGAACAATGTCCCTGCAGCCTCGGGCACAGCTTTGTACATTCTTCAGAGGCTTACCTGTATTGTGCTTCAATATGCAGGTAAAGATGCTTAATGTGAGGAACTGCCACCAGTTTATCAATCAGTGGCTCCACTAGTGGTTTTTCTTTCTTTAAACAAGTGGATGAATGAACAAATTTGGCCTTGGGATGCCATTCAGCTCAAAGTCGGTGGCAATCGCAAATGGCTTTAATAAATGAAAGAGATATTTTGGCATAGTCCATCGAGGCAAATGAAAACTAATGCCCTTGCCAGCATCATACAGTATATTAGATACTTTACTTTAATTGCTCCTTGTGAATGAAGGGAATACAGGAAATGGAATTTTAATTTGTACATCTAAGCTATGCTATTGAAGGCGAAGGTCTTTGTGACCTTATTGATTTGGAAAAAAAAAAAACTTTATAGGGCATAGCTGAAATTGGCATAAAAGTTATGTCCCATGGCTGACATTGCTGCTGTTTGATGCTTGCTGTCAAATTGTAGAAAAGCAAGACATGAATCCCTGAGTGCTTTCTTGTGCGTGCATTTGCCAACAAATAAGGCTCAGTCTAGCTGGAACCGTGTTGTGTTCAGAAGCAATAGAAGCATAGTCTGTTTGTGTTCTGTCCCCCGTTGTGAGTTCTAGAGTCGGTCGGTAGCTTTAACTGTTTATACATCTCTTGCTTGATAATCAGACACAGACAATGTGTTCTGTAGACATACTGACATATTCTGTCAAGCCTTGGGAGCTTCCAACATGAACTAAGAAGAAAGCTTCACACTGGTATTGGCATTTCATTTTCAGAAAAGCAAGGAGAGGGCAAAACAACAAACAAACAAAAAACCATAATTGGGATGCATGCTGGAGTAACCTTTTTTTTTTTTTTAAGATTTCATTTTTAAGTAAACTCTATGCCCAACGTGGGGCTCGAACTTCCAGCCCCATCATCAAGAGTCACATGCTCTACCGACTGAGCCAGCCAAGCACCCCTGGAATAACTTCTTCACTTCAGCTCTGTTACCATCTGCCACAGCACTATGCTGACACTCCCACAGCTGCCGCTTTTGGTGGTAGAACTCCGTCTTCAATTCTGGGTCGCCAGGACATATTCTAAGGATGCCCTCAGTTCACCGTGCTTTCTGAACCGTAGCTGGGGTGCAGTGACATCTCTGCCTCTGCTCCTACAATTCTCAGACCATCTTGGTGACCTGGAGATAAGCAGCTTGATATGTGTATCAAGCAATCTAATCTCTGTTTTCATCCCTAATTCCCCAAAATGAGTTCATTCCTCACAGTATCTAAGTAGATATTTGATATACATCTGACATATCATATGCCTGAAAAATCTGATACATACACACAGCATACGAGGAGCCACATGGTACAGTGAAAAAGAAATTAGACAAAAGAAGAAAAAAAACGAAAAGATGTCGGACTTTGCTTCTAACTAATTGTGCGATCTTGCATAAATAAATAATGTGTCCTCTTTGGACCACTCATTTCTCACCACTAAAATCCATACACAAAATATTATTATATTATTATTATAAATATTATAAAAATCAAAGGAGGTAAAAGCTATTTGAAAGCTATTAAGACCTGTATAAATGGGAGGCAAGATTTTAGGACGTGCTTTGACCTGAGCACACGGATGGTCATTATGAAAGATGAAGAAACGGAAGACACGGTACCTGCCTTCGCAGGATTTATAAGCCGCACAGGAAGATCACACGTGCACGCATGTAAGGTAATTAGTCATTCATGTCATTAGAAACTGACGCATGGGATGCAGGCAGATGGCATTCGTCATGATAATAACTCAAAACAATTGAAATCTTATAACCATTAGATTTACTAATAAGATGTCATTATTAGTGATAAGTGGTATCATCATTTACCCCTCCCCAGTCATATAGATTATTTTAGGCATTATCTCTGTCCTTCTTTATGTCCTAGATTAGGTTCCAGATAAGTCTACATTTAGACCGGAATGAAAGATCCTTCATTTTTTTAGGTCCTATATATGTCTTGTTTATCGCTACATCCCAACACCTAAAGCAATGTCTCAATAAATACCATTGAATGAATGGATGAATCAGTGACTCAGTCCATGAAAAAAGAAGCAGCTTTTCATCTGGGTCCACACATGTATTTTCTAATTCTGGAGAAAAAAATAAAAACAGTGCAAGGAGCACCAGCATACACACCCACACGGATGAGTTAGCTTGATCATACGGAAACCTATCAGAATTGATGAGGGCAAGGAAGAAGACTGGAGGGCAGACTTTGAAAGGTTATCCAGAAAACTCTGTGAATCTCTTGGATCTGGTGAGAACCACTGATCTAACATTTAACGGCTCTACCTCTCTAACACGGTGTGCTAACTGAAAGGGCACCTTTCATGGACAGTCTTCTGCCTTCTGATTTTTCCTGATTCCCTCTAGCTCCCTAGAACCCTGGGCTATTAACACGGTTACTTAAGGCTAGCCTGTGCATTTAGGTCTGATTAGATAATCAATTCTTTTAACCTGGATATTGTTGTGAAAGTAGCCAGAGGTATGTAAAGCAAACTCTTACCCCATTGATGTTTACCTATTGCTGGGAGTGCTCAGTCCGGATGGAGTTGTTTTCTGTGGAGATCGACTGCACTAAACAGGCTCAATGTAATAGTTAACCCCTGAGGCCGGAGCATATGGTTGTCATTGTGCAGCTGTGCTGGTAGAATAGTCCGGACTGTCTGAATGTTTGTCCCATTTTTATGTACTTGCTGACCATCCATTATCTGTAAAGGACAATCCATTTTTTTCTTTCCTTCTTAGTTTCTAAAGAACAAAAGCTGCCCCGGTTCCTTTTTGCAAACAGTTTGAGAAAAAGCAAAAGGTGAAGAACGAGTGCCTTGCATTGTCTCATGCCGACCCTGGTGCCGGAGCAGCAGCTGTTCTCCTCCCCTGACTGTTTTCAAATATTTCTGCAAAAAAAAAGGCATTTAAAACACACACACACACACACACACACACACACACACACACACAAAACCAAGACGTTGCACGTAGAACTTAAATCACAATGTTCAAGGATAAGGCATTGCAAAATGGCTTATATCCCAAAATGAGAATAGATATGCTTGGGAATTAAAACAATGTTTTTCCTTTTAGATGGAAATACTGGCAGATGTCATAAGAAACATATGGAGCTAGCCACAGACAAATAGCACTTTTTGCGTATGCAGTTAGGGCAGAGGGGATGTCCACCCTGGGCTGTCCGGGACAACAAAGAATCAGCACGCGCCGGGATTTCAGTGAGGAGTTTCTGGAGTCCAGCATCTTGCCCCTGTGAAACAGTATTAACGTCGTGACTCAGTAATTTAAATAGTTCTTGTCAGGCAGCTTCAGGACACAATCCATAATTATATTTATTTCACTATAGATTGATCCCAGACATCTTTTAAATGTGCTTGCCACTGAATGTGTGCATTGTTACATGTTCCCTCTCTCAGAGTGAAACAAAATAGACAGGCAGAAGAAATGGGATATGGACATGTTGTCCACAAGGCATTTCCCACTCCAGAGGTCTCCCAGCCCTGTGCTAGCTTGTTAATTTATTGTTGTAGCTTGTCTGTCAGACCAGGAAGACATTATTCGACAGCCTAGATATTTTTCTAACACAATATTTTTATACTTTTTCCTGATTTCCAAAAATACGACCCATGTTATTCTGGTAGAGGTATTTTCTCTCCCTGAAAATGGCAGTAATAGAGTAAAGGTTCTGTTGCCATGTGCCACATGGAATAATGCTATCACAAGATATAGGAAGGCGATCATGACCCGTCTTTCCTGAAGTGATATTTATTCCCAAATAGTTCAGTGGGGGCTGGGACAGGAATAAAATACTTTCTATCTACAAAAGTATTGTTTCTAAGGATGAAAAAGCCCTGAAACCCTGACTGACATTCAAGTTCGAGGTACTGTGAATATGTGGAAAAATGGGATTTTACACAGTGACAACACCAATAAGAGTCCTGAAAGGCACGCTTGCAATGAAAGAGTTCCATTTGGAACAGCCCAGATTGTGGCGAAAATGGTCTCCATGTGGCAGAGCGTATTTGTGAATGAAATGCCTTTCAATGAGGAGAAATCAATTTTAACAGCTCATTTATTGATGAAACCAAGTCTAGTCTCAGCAGTTAGAGTGCTTTCTTGGAACGGGGACTAGAGGATTCATCTGTCTCACCTTAACGGATGAAAGAAAAGCTTCTCATAAAAAATGTTTATGGCTCCTCTGCTACTGGAGCTTGGATGAGCTAATATTTGATAATTAGTTAACAGAGGATTTGGGAAACTTAGAATGCCTACTAACACTTCCCACGCCTGGGGCGTCCAGTGGCATTACGATTATTCAAATATGCCTAAAAATGAATCCTGTAGTAGCTGAATCATGAATCCTATTACCGTCTTAACTCCACTAAGCTTCCTTAACTTACCTTCGGCTTGAGCTACGTTGGTTTATTTACCGTGCCAACCTCGTGCCTGGCTTTTTCCCACCTAAAGGCTGAACTTACACACAGTCCATGTGACTGGCGCCCCCTGGAGGTGCGCAGTGCATAACTGGATGCAGTGACCTCTATGAGCCCTCCCTCCTCTCCTGTGCCAGGCACCTGCTGCTCTCCGTCTTCCTCAGTTGAAGTCTTGTTCATCCTCTGGTTTCAGCTCTTCTGCAAAACCTCTCCAGACAAAGCTAGCCATAACTCCTCTCTTGAGTCTGTGGTTACCTCAGTCGCGGCTTCGGTACAGATTATGCTCTGCTGGTTGTTGACATGTGTCTTTTGACAGTCACAGATTGATCAGAAGCAACAAGGCAGAGTCAGAATACCCTTTCCCCTTCCCAGTAACGCACAAGTTTTCTCCATCTTAGTTACCGGCATCAAGTCAATAATCTAGACACCATTCTAGACTGTTCTTTGTTACCTATTTATATCCAGCGAGTTAATCCATGCAGCTCTTTGACCAAAATACGTTTCCAGTCTTACCTCTTTCTACCATCTCATTGCCTTTTGTGTCCCTAGACCAAGCCACTATTCTCTCTCACCGAGACAGCTGCCATATTCCCCTATCTGGCTTCCTGGTTTTGTTCATTTCCCTCAATGATCCACCCTCCACAGAGTATATCTCCCTCCACTACTATTTAAAAAAACACCCCCATAGCTTTTCTTTACGATTAGAACAAAATTAAAAAGTTGCAAAGACTATATTTGACTTTTTTTTTTTTTTAAAGCTGCCTAGAATCTGAATCCGCTTTCTACTTGGCTGAGAAGTCATCACTGTAGGAAACTTAGTGAGAGATGGGACGATGCCTCTTCTAGTGAGTTAACTTGAGACCCAGTAGCAGCTTAGTTGCTTTCTCAGTTAGATGACTGAACCCACTTTCAACTATGTTAAATGGGGTTGAGATGGGATATTCTTGGGTAAAATAAAAAGTAAGGAATTCAAATTCTTCAGAATTAGAAATGCTGGAGTGAATTTATTATTGTAACTTGTCCTACTTTTTTCCTTTGAGAAGGCCTAGAAGACATTATTCATGAAGACTTTGAAAAACGCATTGGTGAAAACCTACCATCATCTTTGGAAAACACGTTAGTGCCCTTTTTCTGTGAGCGCTACAGAGATAACCTCATTTTAATGTGGCCAGAGGATTCTGGGTGACAGAGATTAAGCAATAGTGAATAACAGCTGGAGGCAACGTGGGAAAGGTAACCCTCATAGGCTGCAGGTCCTCGCGGGTAAGCAGAGTGGTTTGACCAACAAAGAAACGGAATAATAGCTAATTGATGGTGGATCCTAAGAGTGAGAGAGATAGGCATTCCTTTAAGGTCCTACTTTATATTAAAGACCCTATTTATATTAAGTAGAAAACAAAACTCTGGGACTCATGAAGGCCCTGAATTGAGCCACACTGAGGGAGTAAAAATCCTTCATCTGATTCCTAGAGCTTTGCTAGTGCTAGAGCCCTTTAAGTGAAGGGAAAAGACAGAATTCTCCAGACTGTGCAGTGAAATCACAAGTAGGGACAATGAAATATCCTCCTAGTTTTTGTCAGAGAAGCATGAGCGTATTAACCAGGGTAACTGTGTACTGAGGGAGAGGAAATATCCAACCATTCCAGGGGTCATTTGATCTTGGACTGAACTAACATTAATTTCTGGAGCCCAAAACGACGCTATGGTCTACCAGGCAAAGTAAGGAAGTGCAGGTGGTCAGTTATTCAGTCAACAAATATTTATTGAACACTTACTATGTGATCAGCACTCTTCTATGCAGGAAATATAATGGTGAGAAAGATAGAGTCCTCAAGAAGCTTACATTATAGTGGAGGAAAGAAGTAATAAATAAAGAAGTTAATTTTTAGAATTGATAGATGCTCCGAAAAGGATAAAAGGTGGAAGATACTAAAGAGTGATGTGTGGGTAATTACTAAGGAGTGATAATTTTTTAAAAAGATTTACTTATTTATTTTAGAGAGAGAGGGCACAATAGTGCCTGAGTGGGGGGAGGGGCGGAGGGAGAGAATCTTCAAGCAGACTCCCTACTGAGCATAGAGCCCCACACAGGGCTTCATCTCACAACCCTGAGATCATGACCTGAGCTGATACCAAGAGTCTGACACTTAACTGACTGAGCCACCCAGGCACCCCGTGGAGTGATATTCGAATTGTATCCTGAATTACGAAGAAAACGCCGTCATGGAATAGAGTTCCAAATAAAGAAAACAGATGCTCAAGAATCCTGAGATAGAACAAGTCTGTCATAGCCTCCAGGGAGAGAAAGAAGGTTAGAGTAGATTGCAACAAAGTGAAGATGGGGGAGAATGGGTAAAGGTGACGTGAGAGGTTGAGGTAGGAGCCAGAAGACACGTGTAGGCTATGGTGTGTTTGGATCTGGAAGCCATTTGAGAATTTTAGGCATTGCAGTGACATGACTTGATTTGTGTTTAGAAAAATTAGCCTGGATTATGGCAGGTAGAGTGTGGACTGTAGATAGACAAGGGTGGCAATTATAAAAACTGCTTCAGAGTCCATTACCTTAATCAGAGGCGGGATGATAGCGGTAGAGACAAATGTAGCAGCAGTGACTGTGGAATGTGATCAGATTTGGGGTCCATTTGTAGGAAGAACTGATGGACGCATTGAATGTGGAGATGAGAGTGAAATAAAAAAATAGTATCAAGATTTTTAGTGTGGGAACTAGGTAGATGGTGGAAGCAATTGCTTGGGAAAGACCAACTTTGCCTGGTGGGGAGCAGAAATCAACTAATCTTTTACTAATTTAAGATGCTTATCAATACCTAAATGGAGCCAGACAGTAGGAGAATATATGAGTTCAACGAAGAAGTTGAAGCATATATGTTTATGTGCGAAAGTATGTGTATAGACACATATATAAACACACATGTATATGTGTGTAGTATTTAGACTCATGGAGTGGGTAAGGTCACTTAAAGAAAAAGCATATGTTGAAATGGGAAGAGAGATAAGCACCAAACAGAGTGCTGGAACTCTCCACACGCTGATGATTAGAGAAAAAAAGGAGGATAAAAATGTTTTCTTTACAGAAACAAATGATTGCACCTCTGGCATATGTTATACAGTCTTAAGTTAAGGAATATTTTTTCTCAGGCTCATTAAAGAAAGAACACCAGAATTAATTTGCTTTCATCTGGCAGAGATTATAATACATCTTCACAAATTTGCCTCAGTGTTACACTTTAACTCTGGCTCTGGGCCACATTTGGTCCAAAGACATATGGATCTTCTCTCCATCCTACCCAGTATCACACTGGTCCATTAATTTATAGTATTTTGCTGCTGGGACCTAGAGAACTGAAAGTAGCAGATCTGGATGCATCAATAAGATACGTGCAAATCTGAGGATTTCAGATAAATGCCATGAAAATACAGGCACGACCACCTTGGCAACATTTTGGGAACGGCTGACTTTCCGGTGCTCTTGACAAAGCTGCGTACCTTATGCTTCATATCGCTAAGAGGTGGCCACCTTGGATTTTGGAGGTGATATGTACAATGTTTGTGTGGACCACTCTAATGCGTTTACAAGGTGAACTAAAAGACTTGAGTGGAAGCTAGCAAGATGTTGATCTCTGATCAGCTGCAGCTTGGGGACGCGGGGATAAACAGTTCACCTATTCAGTCCTCACCACCCACTAGGAAAATAGGAACACCACACAGACTACTGGCAACACCTGATGGGAAATCACCTAAGTTTTGGAGCAAAACCATGCCTTCTTTAGAAAATATTACTCTCTTTTTGGAGGAAAAAAAAAAAGCTTTTTTATAGACTGGATCCCTGACCACAATCACCAAGTGACCATGTGATCCACATTGCCTATGAGGGACTAAGGATTTTCTGATCCCGTCGCCGCAAACTCAGGCATGCCCAGCATGTCTTCATCACATGAAAGTAGTCTTTGAAATAGGGACTAAGCAGGCTGTGAAACCATAAGTCAATTACATAAATATGCGGCTCACGTTTCCAGTGTACCCACTGCCGCCTCGCTGCCGCGCCCACATGCCCAGTGTACCCACTGCCGCCTCGCTGCCGCGCCCACATGCCCAGTGTACCCACTGCCACCTCACTGCCGTGCCCATGTGCCCAGTGTACCCACTGCCGCCTCACTGCCTCGCCCACGTGCCCAGTGTACCCACTGCCGCCTCGCTGCCGCGCCCACGTGCCCAGTGTACCCACTCCTGCCTCACTGCCACGCCCACGTTCTCAGTGTACCCACTGCCGCCTCACTGCCGCGCCCACGTGCCCAGTGTACCCACGGCCTCACTATCACACTCTCTTAATCTGCCTTAAGACGTCATCTGGGGCCCCTGTGTAAATGGTTACAGAGGAGTAATTTTTAGGCCTGGTTTCCAGATGGCTACGCTAAGTGTGGGTGTGTAAGTCTCACTGGACCCGGACCGCTGTGTTATTACAGCTGCATTTATCACAGGTGGTCCTGTGGGGGACTGGAAAGAGGACATCTTTCCAGCACAAATACCTGAGTAACAGATCTCACTGTCAGAGAGGAGAAGGAACCTGAGGTTAGAGTGTGTCTGCTCGTGCTCAGTGGTTGGTTGATGGCGTGGCTCTCTCGCTGGGTACTTGGAAGGGGAAATATTGGGGGATAGGGATAGTGAGGTTTGGATGGTGGCGTGTGGACCTACTGGAGTAAGTTCAGAGTGAGACACTCATTTCTCATGTAAGTGTTCCCGAAAAGGATTCCACAACGGAAATATGCCTCAGCTGTTAGGGGCCAAGACGAGCTTCCTTGTAGGTATTAGTTAACCTTATTGCCCAGCTGTTTCAGGCTCCTTGCGGGTCTTAAAATGACCATGGTGGCAGGGAGGGAGGCAGAGCGTAACTTCAACAACTGGGACTTTTGTCAGAAAGTTTATCTGGATACTGTCATCCCTAAAAGCTTAATTAGCATTAGTAAGCAATCTTGAATCCCCGAAGGGTGGGTGTAGGCAGACAGTTGTAATCTGGTGGCAGGCTTTCCATCTTGGAGAACAAAGTGTCCTCGTAGTCTGAAGCATTGCTTCCGATTCAGGAAGTCACTTCTAGACAAAAAAACAAAAACGAACACCAGCCTGAGGTCCTTGGAGTCACCAGTTCTACATGTACCTGGATGTCCTGCAAGCACCTGGCTTTACAGGATGACAAAATGCCTACCAGCTCACATGTCGTCTCCTTAGAAAGGCTTTTCGTGACCACCCAAGTTAACTATCCTATCACCCTTTTATTTTGGTCCTGCCATGTGTCTTTTGTTTTAACGCATTTAAAAAGAATTTTAATTTAAAAGAAGTGAGTTTCCCCATCGGAATGTAAACCAGATGAAACTGAACCACTCATTCATCCCCGTATCTATAATACCTAGAACAGTCCTAGGAACAAAGTACATGTTTAATAAATATTTGCTTAATGAGTAAATGAATTAATTATGAATTAGAATGGGTAGTTAGGACCCAATACAGATTTCATTAACCACTGGAAACTTAGGGCCCGAATCACTGAACAAATGAGTGAGAACACAGTGTCCTCTTTTGATTGTCTGATTGGATTCCTGGTCAGGAAACAATCATTTTAATACCTGGGAGCAAATTTTAAAATAAATCAAATCTGCATTCATTCTATTAGAACCCATTGCTTGTGCAGCACTATGCTAGACAGTAGGGAATATACTGACGAATGTCACATGACTCTGTACTCAAGGAATTTATAATTGAGAAGAGAAACAAATAGAAAATAATAAATGACAGAGATAAGACGCTTGAGGAATTATGTGTGTGTGTGCGTGTGTGTGTGCAAATAAGAAGTAGATACTTATTCAGCTGAGGTGGAGAAATCAGAAAGGTTTTATGTTAAGAGGCAATGTATGAGCTGGGCCTTGAACAGACAAATCTGGAGAATGAGATGGAGGCAGAGGTCAGACATGGAATCGTGTGTGTGGAGAAGGAGGGGACCAGAAAGCACAGAGAGAGTGGTTGGGGGTTTTGGTCAGATTATTCAAGACTTTGGATGTCACACTCAGGTGATTGACTTCATTGCGTAGGTGGTGAGAAGAGCAAAGATTTGTGAGAAAGGGCCTAACACCATCAGATCTATGTTTTAGGCTGTGCAGTGAGAGACAGATTAGTGAGGGAAGAGACTGGAGACAAGGAAGCCAATTAGGAGATTAATCTGATAGTCCAGGGGTGAGATGAAGCCAGTGGACTTGAAATAGACCCATGCCAGAGGGAATAAAGTGAAGGGGATGGATGCATAGCTATTAAGAGAGATTTTAGAACAGGATTTGACCATGTATTATATGTTGATGGACTGAGAGAAAGCGCCATGTAGAGTAACTCTTGTAGGTCTAGTCTGGGTGATTGGGAGGATGGTGGTGATGTTACGTGATGGGAACGCCGAAGAAAATCATGGATCTTGTGGAAGATAAACTTCATTTGGCTATATTGAAGATTGATATGTTTGAAGATCAGTAGGGCATCTATCTTTATGTGCCAAGCAGGCTGGTGAATGTTTGGAACGAAAGCATAGGATGGAAGTCCAGTCTGGTGATGACAGTGATATTTAAATACTGAAATGAAGTTAAAGAGGAGAATGTCGACGCTTAACAGGACACGGTCTGTTACGAGAACGAACAGGTCTGCCCTAACCGAAATGGCCAAGTAGAAACCTGTGTCATGGATGTTCTCAGTTCTGCTCTTCTGTTGTTTCCCCCATGGTTCTTCCTTGTTCCTCATCAGGTTTCATTTATAGCTGTCTTATCTTTCTTATGGGGAGAAAAGAAGCAACACACCCACTTGAGCCTACAACTTGGATTATGGCAGTTTCCTACTGAAAAACCATTAATGATTCATGATTGTCTACACACCAAAGTTCTGACCCTTTCTGTTTCATTCGGAGTTCTCCCAGATATGGCCGCCATCTCACCTCCTATCCCACCACACCCGCTCTCTTCCATTCACACACCCCCGCGCTCCATGCCGAGCTTCCTACTTTGCTGCAGTTGTTCCCTCTGCTTGGTATCCGCTTCCTTTCCTTACCCAACCATTGGTGGTCTACACACACTTCAAAGTTTTGAAGTCTTCCCAGCCCCTTTCCACTCAAAATTCCCTCTCTTGACTGACTCTTCTAGAATCTGGTGTGTATGCTTATCATAGTATTTGATTCAGTGTTCTTTGCTGTTTATATGCCTTTGACCCTCAGTAGACTGTAGCTTTAGAGGACTGAAACTTATTCCCCTTTGTGCTTTTACTGGCTTTCTTGAGACTCTGAGCACAGCAGTGATTAGCTGGATGCTTTTGAGATGAGAAAGCAAAAGAGAACGGTAATTGCAGCATGGCACATTCTGGCCATGTGTATTTCCTTGCTTAGCCTGACTGATCTGATATGAGGACAGGAAACATCATTGAACTCCCATAAACAGGTGTAAAGGTCTCTGGTGCTGCTTCATTCTTTTGGCCAATTACTTTCAGGAAAAAATGCAAAAGAAAGAAAGAAAGAAGCCCACATAATGTATTAGGGTCTAGGACTGGAGGGAACTTCATTATTTTTAATGTCTCAGTAAAAGATCTTTTTTTCTCTCTACATTTACCAGACTAATCCCAATAATGTCTTTTAAACAATTAATTCTAGTTTCAAAAGCATTCTACTCTGCAGTTTGTCCAGAATTAAGTGACCATTAGAAGGCATTAGCTTAGAAATGAGTGCCCTAATTACTTCTGAAAGTTAGCAATAAAAGAAGGGAAAAAAAGTCCGAATTTCAGAGATCTCAGCATCCTTGCAGTCCTGGCTGCTTTTTGCATACTTCCCTGTCTTCCAACCACGCAAACCGTCAGTCAGAGGAAAGCACTGGGATGTTTTGATACCTGCCGACTTAATTTTGTATGGGGCAAAGATTGCTTAATCTTGCCCCAACTCTGGAAAATAAAGACTATGAAAAGACATTGAAATGTGGACCATTACTCTAGATCAACGTCAGGGAAAGCCAGAAACCTGAAGGTGTGGGTGGGCTACACATGGTGCCTGTCTGGTTGTGAGACCAGGCAGTTCTATGACTTTTTAGAAAGACCGTCGTGGGCACAGTCCTCCTCTGTGGGAAGCATGCGCCTTTCACCAGCAAGCCCATGGCACTTTGTGGTCTGAGTTCAGATTGCACAGCTGTTTGTGTAGGCCTGGCGGATATTCTGTTCCTAAGTCTAGGTGCAGTGCCTAAGTTTCTAGCATCCTCTTTCAAGGCGGGGGTAGTTTTTGCCATTAACCCGGCTCAGGGGAGAAGATGTGCTGGGCTGCACTTGCATGGCTGATGGAACAGATTTCTCTCAATGGAATCGTTCCATGCATCCTATGTGTAACCTATTTGCACATGTTAGATGGAAGTGTTGGCAGGGCTCTCAGCCTTAATGTCTACTTTATAGGCAATTACTTACAGTTTCCATGTCCGCCTGTGGAAACGCAGGTGTTCTCAAAAAAGGTTCTTGCACTGTGGGGGTGGAAGCTTCTCATTTTTACTGCTTCCCCCTTCCCCTCTATGGAGTATAAGATCTTGGTTGTTGTAACCCTTAGGGGAATAATAGGGGGTTATGAATGCTTTTTGGGGGGTAGGGCAGGGCTTGGGCTCATTTAGGCTGCTTTGTGATGATTTCGAGATTTAGGAGCAGAAAGAAGAAGGGAATCAGTGGTTTTTTTGTTTTGTTTTGTTTTGTTTTGGGTTTTTTTGCCCCCTTTGGCTTCCACTCCAGGCCAAAGAAGCTATCATTGCTTAGGTTAATGTCACTTTTCTGGGAGTCCTTACTGATGGGGGGGCCTTTGAGGCCATCAACTTGAATGGATTCACTGGCCAGTCTGCTCTGAGATTCCTCCCTCCCCACCCCGCCACCCCCCGAGTGGACAGTAAGAAGCAGTCTAGCTGAGCGGGCCTCCACGGTCTCATGCTGCTGTGGAAGGCCCTGGCTATGCCCCTGCCTTGCTGTGGGACATTAGACACCTTCCTTATCTCCCAGTTGCAATGTTGATATGAATGAAGATTCAATGAGATAACATGTCTGAAGGGTCTGGTGCAGGGCTGGAAACATACTTAATAAATGTTGGCCATTAGCAGCGATAATGACAACAACAGAGTCTTGTTGTCCAGTTATCTGAAGCTTTGAGAGAGACGTATCCAAAGGAGGAAACACAGAGAGACAGCATCTCCGTCTCCATGTTGCTGTTTTGTTAGGAGTCCAGACTTTAATCAAGTGAAAGCATATTAACTTGAGAGCCCCATTGCAGTTGGCCGCTCGGCGCTCTACCTGACGGCCTGATGAAGTCTTTGATGTGGTTCGCCCAGGTTGCATATGTACCTACCTTTAATCATGGGAAGCCAACGACAGACAGTAACTCACCGGACTCGCTTTCATCTCAAAGTATTCTTATAGCAGGATTTTAGAAGTAAATACCTAGGCATATTATTTTTGCCTTTATACCAAATTAGAAGCAGGTGAAAGGATGCTATTTTGTGGCCTTTGCCACGAGAAGATGAGTTGCCCAGAGAAAAGAAATATGTATTCTTCCTTAAAAATTTATGTATTTCTCTGAACTCCGGTGGTTTGTGAATGAGCTCAGGGCTAGGAAACTTAAAAGTTTTGGAAACTGTAGATATTATACTCTGGAAACTGGTTTCCACTCCTTCAAGAAAGGTTGTCCAATGCAAGACTGTTATGAATTCATCAGACATTAATCATTTAGCCCCACCAGGGAATTTTCTGTTCCTCGCCTTATCCGTCATTGAAAAAAAAATTCACAAGACTTACATTATTCCATTTATTTTATGGTTATAAATAATCAAATACAATTTGCAACTCTGTGGTTTGTAATGCATTCAGATTGACTTAGAACATGATGGGAAAGAACAAGCTTGGTTCGTACTTGAGGTTTGCTAAGGACTAGAATCCCCCAGGCAGTTCTCTCGCATTATGTAGGGCACAGTTCTGTTGCAGAGACCTCTCCGGAAGCCCAGGGGAAGGCCTCCTCTCATTAGGCACGTCCCAGTGAGCACCAGTGATGGCAGCGTGTGATGTACCACGGATCTGGAGGCTGGGAGAAGAATGATCAAGATTTCAAAAATGGAAATCTTTTGAGTCATCTTGGCTAGAGATTTTTTTTTTTTTTAATCTCCAAATCCTTCAATGCAAAAAAGAAATAGAGGGCGATAATTCCAAACTGAAGATTGTTGCTGTGAATTGGTAGTGACAACAATATGGTCAAGGTCTGTTTTTCACAGTTCGGTTCACACTTATTTCAGGGCTGGGGGAAAATGTGTTCTTGAAATAAATCTGAACTCATTCAGAGATTGTGCGCGTGAGATCTTAATGGAGATTCTTTTCTTTTCAGATTATGAGCGTCATTCGGGGTCCAGCCTCCCTGCCTGTCCGCCTACGGTCCCCCAGCAAACTGGAGGAGGCTGCTTATTCTCTTCGGCTCTTCCCACCTGCCCTGTTGGCTGCAGTACCGGGTTCTAATTAAGTCCTCGCACATTCAGGCTGTCTCCTTTGGTGACAGAGCCATGCCTAGGGAGACTGCTGAGCCTATGACACAGTCGTATTCCCGAGGCCCCGTCTCTGGCACATAGGCTGCTCTGTTCCTGGCGCTCGTCCCCTACAGTGAGTCTATGGGCTTTCTTCAGATGGTGTTCACATGAACAGGTGAGTGATCCAAGGTAATCATCGCCCTTGTGAAAGCATTACTAAATACTAAGAGTATCCCTGTACCATGCTCTCTATCTGGGGGATGGGTACGGCAGCAAATTCCTTGATAGAGCAAATAATAACAACCCTGGTCAGATTAAAAAGGCCGAGATGAGAACAGCGGTTCTGACTCTGCTGACTTGGTTCAAAGAGATAAGAGAGAGAGAGGCAGAGCGCACCCTTGGACCCTGGATCTTTATTTGGCTACAACTCTTGGACTGGCTGATTCCCTTAGCACCTTGCATCTTGATTAAGCTCTTCAGGGTGTCCTGTCCTAGCAGATGTGGAGCCAGTGGAATCTGCTTCAAAACCTATCTCTATTGTACCCACAAGATTAATCTTTTTTTTTTTTTAAGATTTTATTCGACAGAGAGAGAGACAGCCAGCGAGAGAGGGAACACAAGCAGGGGGAGTGGGAGAGGAAGAAGCAGGCTCATAGCGGAGGAGCCTGATGTGGGGCTCGATCCCATAACGCTGGGAACACGCCCTGAGCCGAAGGCAGATGCTTAACCGCTGTGCCACCCAGGCGTCCCCCCACAAGATTAATCTTACCTACATGGGGCATAATCGTCAGTCACCTTTAGAAATTCCTCCCCTCCGCTTTTTCCTCATCTCCTTCCTCAGGCTGTGTCCTGAGATCTAGAAGCGTGAGCGTTTAACCCAAATGCCCCAGGCCTCACCAGCTTAGGGAGATTTGATGTATTGATAGATTGGTAAATAAATACTGATATTTAAATAGTCTTGCTTTTGCCCCTGTAAAGCCTATCATTGTTCCATCTCCTGCCACTTGTGCCTTGAAGTCTGGGATAGTCACATATGCAAGTAAACAGTCACCACTCTACGCCTGCCCTATTCAGGTAACTCTTTATGCCGTCTGGTTGTGAACCTGCTTGAGGGGGCCTCCGTGCTGAGAAGTCGTGTGTGCCAGGAGTGCTGATGTTCAAGGATGCCCACACTCCTTTTTTTTTTTTTTAAGATTTTATTTATTTATTCAGCAGAGATAGAAATAGCCAGTGAGAGAGGGGACACAAGCAGGGAGAGTGGGAGAGGAAGAAGCAGCCTCATAGCGGAGGAGCCTGATGTGGGGCTCGATCCCAGAACGCCGGGATCACGCCCTGAGCCGAAGGCAGACGCTTAACCACTGTGCCAGCCAGGCGCCCCAAGGATGCCCACACTTCTGATCTAGGAAGTACCAGAAGGGATGGGGACTAAGCCCTCCTACAACGCATGCCTTTAACTGTTCCCTACATAGGACAAAAACCAACCATGAAGTTTAGCTTGGGGCAGATGCATTCTACCTTGTTCTCAGACCGTCCTGTGCAGATCAAATAAAACAACAACATTAACAAAACCTCCTCTTTCCATCTAAAGGCAAGACGCGCTCCTACATATCAATTTATGTTAATAGATACCAAAGAGGTCACCAGTTCCCGAGTTCTAGACACAGTCAAAATAGAATCCCACCAGGGGCTTGGCTAGGACACTCTGTTCTAGATAACTGCCCACTGTACAGGGCAGAAATTGTCTGACTTAATAAGACTTGAATGGACTCAACAAGTTTGATCCTTTCTCTGGATGTTTGTTATAAACTGAATTGGGTCCCTTACAATTCATATGTTGAAGCCCTTACCCCTAACGTTACTGTATTTGAAGATAGAGCAATTAAGGAACTAATTAAGCTAAACAAGGTTGTAGAATGGGGCTTTAATCTGAGAGGATGGGTGTTCTTATCAGAGGTAGAGACCTCAGAGATCTCTCTCTCTCTCTCTCCCTCCTTGCTCCCACACAGATGAAAGCCACGTAAGGACACACCAAGAAGGCAGCCGACTACAGGCCAGTAGGAGAGGGCTCCCGGGACACCAGTCGGTTGGCACATTGATCTTGGACTTCCACACTGTGAGAAAATACGTTTGTGCTGTGTCAGTCACTCAGTCACCTAGTCCGAGCGGTCTTGTTACGGCCGCCTGAGCTGACCAACTGCGGTTCAATCCTTAGTCGTTGTGTGTGGTACTGGGTGGAAGGGGCAGAGCTGGGGTGCTCGTTGCAGGCAGGAGGATTTCCTCACACCAGTGTTGTAGTCACAGGCGTAAAGGAATAAAAACCTTCGGCCCTTGTGCAGTGGTTTGTCCCTTTCAAATGGCTTTCCTGCATGATACTCCGTTTCGTTCTCATAGCACCTTTATGACCCTTTGCAGGAGGCAGGGCGTTTTATTGCCATTCGACAGCTGATAAAACTGAGGTGCTGCAAGGCTCTGTAATGTATGTAATTTGTCTGAAATCCCCCGGAGCTACTCCAGGACTACTGAAATACTAACCCAGTGTTCTTGTCGCTCTGCAAGAGTTTCTAAGCGGATTCGGCCAAAGGACCTATATCGGGATGGAAAACTTGAAGTGTTTTCTTGGTGTGTGTGTTTCAGCATCTGTATGTTGGCGACGTGCCCCAATTCACATTCACAGAATAGCTGTCGAGAAGCTTTGGAAGGGCTCAGTGGGGTCATTTTATGCAGCGGAGGACAAGACGATAACTACAGGAAATGGTGACACGGATGCCAAAAAAGTAAGCCTGGAGCAACCAAATGGAGGGCAAACCCGCAAGATGAGGAAGGCTAAGCCTCTGGCTCGAGCCTCCAGGACATCTTCCAGCACGCCCTCCCGACTGTGTTATAGACTGTTCTGGAAGCTGTCCGCATCGCGGCTCTCTGCGATGACCCGCTTTGGCTTTTCATTCTGTGATCCTCTGTAAGAGGGAACGGGGTGCACCGTCCTCTAAAGCCTATAGTCTATTGGAAAGTGCCTTTTCTTTTCACCCTCCCCTTGGGGCCCCCCTCCCCCTTACAGGAAGGACTCCCCCTCCCCCCTCCTCAGGTGCAGGACCACCCGTTAGTCTCTCAGCCTCACCAGATCCTCTGTAGGACTAGTCTGTTTCCCTCCCCATCGTCCTTGTGGCAGTGGAACCCCTCTGGGAGGACCCCATTTTCAAAACAGCTTGTGCATAGATGGCCAGAGTCGCAAAGAATAGCACTTCAAATTCACTCTAGCATCTTCTACATCTTGAGAAGAATGCCTCCCAGGTGTGCTTTTTTTCCCCCTACTGATCGTGCTCTTTCGGGGCTTCTGTCCTAACACAGCAGTTGAAATCAGAGACTCGGGAGCCCAACGGCTCAACGGCTCTGCCACTCACTGGCGGCTTACTGGTGTGCCCTGAGCAAGTTACTTAACCTCCCTCCCCCGGAATTTCCCTCGTCTTCAAATAAGGATCAAGTAGCACCTCTTCTCCGGCTTGATGTGATGGTTACGTGGGCTAATCCGTAAAGTGTCTAGCACGGGACTTGGGATGTGGAAGTGCTATGTGCCGACTACTACTATTATCACCATCAGTATTGTTTATCCAGTAGTTACCCTGAGTGGGATCTTGCTAGAGATATGCAGAACGCTTTCTTAAATGACTAATTTTCCTCAATATACGAGTCAACGACATGCGTCAGGATTATTTTCAAGTTTACGCTCTTACCCTTTGTCCTTCCGGTTTTAATTTTGCTACCTTCCTTCTTAGCCACGCCCCAATTTATATAGTTAAAAAAAATGACATCTTTCACATTTTTTTCTCCTGAATTATTTTCAAAATACAGAGTTGACAAGATTTATTTCAGTGACAAGCTCATTATTTCTAGTCCTCTTTGGAACTTCTGTTGGCAATTCACATCCGTCACAAATACGTCATCACCCAACGACACTGACGTTCTCAGAGCCGAGCTTTACATCTTACGCCTTTTGTGAGTCCTGGGCAGTGCTTTGCATGCAGTAAATGTTCAGAAATTAAATGGGGGATTGATTTGTTCTCATTCTATTTGCCCATTACATCTCACGTCTAGAACGTTTCACGCTCACAATTAGCAAGTCAACTCTACGATACTTAATATATTTCATATATTCCTCCTGATACTAAATTCACCCATAGAGAGGCACATGCGTCACATTACTTTATTTTTTGAGGCTGATTGCCTCTATAGCTAAGCTCCTCTCTTTTCTTCTAAGTTGAACCACCAGCCTTCCCATCCCTCAACTAGAAGGTAAGTTTCTTGAGAGCCAGAGGATCTTGGGAGACTCGTGTGTTGATATGTCTCCAGGACTTAGAATAGGGGTAGACATTGTTAGCTGCCAATCTATCAGCCACCATCCTTGCTTCTTTACCAACACAAGCCTGATTGTGTCTGGTATCTTGTAACCATGTGTTCAGAAAAGGCTAGGCCCTTCCTCTGGCCCAGAGAGTACATCATAATCATTCTAAGTCAATCCCAGGTTTTCCTATTCTTGTTGCTGGTTATTGTTTTAGGAATGAGCATATTCTATGCTCTTGCGACAATCGTCTTTGCTCCCAGGAGAGAGCAATGTGATGCCTGAATTTACAGCAGCCATCTTGGCATCACGAGGAGAGTTAGCTCAAGGCCACAAGCTAACACCCCAGGGATGGCGGAGAGAGACTCGGGGGCCTCGATGACGTTGTTGAGCTCCACTGATTAGCCAAACTTGGAACCTCCCCATCTGAAAGACATTTTATGTGAGATAATCCATTTGCATAGCTGTTTAAGCCACTTTTAATTGGGTCTTAATTCTCTATAACTGAAAGCATCTTGATCCAGGAGGCATGCCAAAAATATTTGTTAACTTACTGACCGATGAAACCTGCTATAATTCACGCTGTATTGGTGAACTAAAGCTCTACGTGTTGACTAGGAAAGGTAGCAAATTCCAGTGGATAAAAACAACATTATTTAAGCAATCAGGAAAACTGAATGTTTTTTTAAATGTTGTTTTAGCTCTTAACTTTGGTGGTGAAGCTGATGGGGGAGGAGATTCTGAACCTTAGAAAGTCACGTTAGAAGAAAATTTCTAAAAAGTGTTCCTTGTCACTTTGTAGTTGAATTATAGATTTAAATTGGCCAGTGCTCAAAATACTGCACTTACTGAGGGTGCCCTCGAGGGCAAGCTTTTGCTCCAGCCAGCGCCATGGCAGGATGGGGAGCCCTGTGCCTGAACTGCGGGAGGGCTGCAGAGGCCTTTGGTCACCTCCAGGGCTGCCACCAGTGGAATTATGTGGCAGGTACCATTAGTAGTATCCCATCATTTGCCTTGGGGACCATTTGCAGTCCAGCTTAGCAGTTCATTTCTCTTTCCACAGTATCAGGTGTTGTGTACCTGCTATGTAACCTGCATGAATGTGGAGAACCTCAGCACTGTCCCATGAGAGAGAGAGCAGGGCCTGTCACAAAGCAGGGCATTGGCTTCAGTCTCTTCTGGTTTGGTCAACAGAAGGACTTCTGGGGGTTGGTCGGTTGCAGCTTTGCTTCCCCACCTGGAGGATTGCGGTAGGCTTATATCCACTCACCTCCCTAGTTTTGACCCATTCCAGTTTGTACGCTACATTGGGACACAGAGCTGACTACGTCACTTCCCAGCCTGTAGTCCTTTAAGGGCTCCTCATTATCTATGGATACACATAAGCTCCTTAGGCTGTCACGTGAGCCCTGGCACCATCTGGGCTCTGCCTTCCTCTCTGGTCTCTTTTCCCCTCCTCATCCCCATAGACAAAAGCCTACCCACATCAAATATTCTGTAGCTTCTGGAACACCAAACACCATACGTTCCCAATATAGCATCAGTGCCTTCCTGCAGCTCTCTTCTCTGGCATGCACTCTCCATCCTGCCCTCCCTACAACTTCACCGCCTTTTGTGAGATGCGTCTCTGATGGACTCTGGGAAGCCTTCCCTGACCCCCTCATGCAGACGGAGAAGCCACCTTTCCCCCGCTCCTCTTCCCCCTAATCACTAAATAGAACGAATCACCTTGTTGTATGATGGTTTCTCTGTTTCCTCCCTGCCTCTTCTGAGCATCCAGTGGTCAGGATTTGGTCTTTTTTCTCTCAGTCACCTGTGTCCTGCATGGTGCATGCCAGTCCATTTTTGGTTTGAAATGAAATAAATCAAATCGAACACAGAGTAGGAATCTGTAGCAATTTCTGATGCTGACAGGTTTGTGGTAGGCTTCTCTTTGTCAGGATACTGGGAGCCCAGAAAATGAACCAACCTTCAATTCCTTTGCAGGTTAGTGCCTCAGAGGACATGTTGAACAGAGAAAGAGGACGGGAAGATGAGGCAGCAGGAATCCACGAGTGCAACTGGCTGACCCCAGAAGAATCTAATGACCGGCATTCCCTTTGTCCTACCATCCAGACCATCCAAATATTTTCTCAAGCTGATAAGAACACATTACAACTTAAATAGGCTATTTTCATTTCCTCTTCTTTTTACCTTGAAATTTAGAGACAGGCAATGAAATTGCACATTTCCTAAGATTTCGAAATCCTTGACTGACTGTAAGACCAGAACATTTGTTATTCTTTTGCCAAGGGTTTCCTCCATCCTCATTTGGGAATTTACCACCTGCTTCTGAGATATCTCCCAAGCTTCCTTTGTGAAGTAAAGGGCAAAGTTTTAACTCAATAATTTTAGCAATACCGACCTCATCTGTTGATAAGTCAATCTCCCTCTGCTTTATTCTGGGGATTCCCTATCTCCTTCGGTCACTCATCATTCAGTACGCTCTCCTGTCTTCTCAGGAATGTCATTTGGGTTTACCTTGGACAGACAAGTGCACCTGGATTCTGGAAAAGTAGCTTCCCAAGGATCATGTCGATCAAATTCTTCCCCGGTACTTTTTCCAGTGGATAAACAGGATCTTCCCCACTCCTGAATTGCCCCTGTTAGAGGACCCGTGGCCATTCCTGTGCGGGGAAGGGAAAACACAGTTACTGAGAAATTTGAATGAGATTGCTTTGTGTTCCTCTTTTCACGGCAACCACTCACGCTCACTTCGGCAGTGTCCGTGTGCTTGATAAGTCTAGGTGCCTTAGAGGAGCTTTGTTTTGCTAGT
The DNA here is from genome assembly GCF_017311325.1 of Ursus maritimus. Taxonomy (NCBI): domain Eukaryota; kingdom Metazoa; phylum Chordata; class Mammalia; order Carnivora; family Ursidae; genus Ursus; species Ursus maritimus. Next base: position 3,731,064 of record NW_024425675.1, read on the forward strand.
CGATAGATTTTTAGAAAAATATACATTCCCTTTTGCTTGGTTACCATGAGTGAACTCAGAGAGTGCAATTAGAAAAGTACCATTTTATACAGAAACATTGGTGTCCGTGCTAATGAAAGAATGCTACAGAAGAATAGAGAAGTGGCAGGTAATTAATGGTTTTGCTTTAGCTGCTTGGGATGGCAGTCTAACCCTGAGAGGACTGTGCACTTACAGAGCGTGGCTGGTGTGGGTACCATTAAAAACATCTACAGAATGCCCAGGAACTGTGTGTCCTTAGCCGTTTGACACCTGTAGGAAGGCTACGCCCACACACTTCACTTTCTTTAATGTTTTACCAAAGAGTTTTACTAGTTTCCTTTGGTGAATTGGTTTCCAGATAGTAGGAAAAAAAGAGAAAGAAAAAGATGGGAATGACAAACGGTTGTCATGGGCTTTAGCTCCCAAGCATGAAATTGGGGCTCAGGCCAAAGGAGTGAGTTTTCTTTGGGCCCAGGCCAGCAAAATGAAACCCCAAGAACCCAGTCTTTGGATATGTCATTATCTAACAAGCCAAAGGAAATGGATGACATGATGCTGAGTAAATGAGATGAATTTTGGTCTATAATTTATGTGAACATCAACTAACACTTAAAATACCGATTAAGATCAGCTTCACATTGTCCGATCGTGCAGACGAGAAGAGACGCAATGCACGCAGATCTTGTGCTGTAATGAGTTGGGTCTAGATACCCTGGCAATGATCATTAATTTTGCTATGTTTTGATTTAGTGTTTGTGTTAATGTATTCTAGTATGTCTGAGAATATGAAAGTAACACCTGGTGTGCTCCGCAAATGCTTCTCCGCTTCAGGAGGAAAGCCAAAGGGGACACACAGCTGAACCTGAAACATCATTCTAAATAGGCTCCAGGGAATAAACTCCTCAGATTTCTGAGAATAAAACAAAGTTGGAGAAAATATACAAATATATGAGCCTTTCTTGCATGCAAGACATACCTTAAAGGTAATATTATGCTGAGAAGTTTGTTTGGGGGCAGTTTGTAAACCAAGCCAGGTTCTCACTGCATAGCTTTGTTTGCATGCAAATGCCCTTAAAACACACACACACACACACACACACACACACACACACTTTGCAAGCAAGAGGCAATGAGGCCAATTAAAAAAAAATGCTCATGTTCAGAGGTTTAATTTTGCTGATTTCTTAAGACTGTCAGAAGGCGGATCGTCCTTCTAGAATAATGCCAGCGAGAGCCGGGCGTACCATACAGTGTGTGCTAGGTAAGTGCCCTCATGAAGGCAAAGCTGTTGACTTCATATTCCTTGAAGCAATTGCTTCTGCTCCCAGTGCCTCTGAGATCAGCATTCCCTTCTTTTTGTGTAATTGAGAGCTGGCAACGCACACATTTCGCTTATTAAAGAGCCTCTAAGAAGAACAGGCAAGGCAAGAAGCAGCCCTTTCCTCAGAAACCTGAAACCGCAGCACCCTTACGGTGAGAAAAGCCGTTAGATTACTTAAAATTTATGATATTTCCTAAATCTCCATCAAATCTAATAAAGGAAGATAAATTGACTTTTTGGATTTTCCTGTACAAAAATATCCAAAATCCATTTCATCCTTTTATTCCATTTTTACTTTTTTTTTTTTTTGAAACTTTAGCAGCTCAGTTTCCTTCAAGCCTGGCTTGCCCCTGCCATCTCTGTGAAAATCCATCAGCAATGACAAGATAACTAATCACCCCGTACCAGTTTCATTGCCATACTCATCTTACAAACCTATTGGCGATTCTGGCGGACATTTCTAAGATGTAATATGAGTCGGAGAGAATTCGTCATGTTTTCTCCTGATGTCCAGAGGGGCAAAACGGTTCCCTGTCTGTCCCACTCCCAGGGCTAGGAGGTCCTGCTGGCTATCCACACCGTCACCTGGAAAGGAGAGTGCTAATACGTAATCCGTGGATTCAGGATACATTGAACACACATTCCTGGCTCGACAGGAGTGCTGAGTATTCAACTGGGTTCTCAGGTGTGGTAGGAAAATGCAGTGGTCTGTTGAGCTCACATTCTGGCTGATTAATACACTGCTAAATGCTCTTGGAGCTCTGCCAGGAGAAATATACACAGCAAAAGAACTTATTCTATACGTATCTGTCTTATTGCCAGATCGTACAAGGAAAACGTGTTTAAGAAAAAAAAAATGATAGGAGGATGTGTTTCTATTACATGTATGCTCATCAGATCCCAGCTCTGTAAAACCCATTAAAAACGACATGAAGTATTTAAAATCAGAGGCAATCACCTTGGTTGGTTACTGATTTACAAGATTAAAAACATTCTGAACTGGAGACGAAGGTGCATTAATAAACACGGGCTCCTGGAAGAATCCTTGGTGATTACTTGCCGGTCTGTTTGGTGGGGGCTCAGCCTCTCAGGGGAAGATGTCAGCACGTAAGTGAGGAGGCGGCGCTGATACTCCACGCTGTCCCTAGGAAATTCGGAGCGTAGTTCCATGGTCAGTGCAGACCCCTCAGAACCATCAGTATTTGTTTTAAACTCTCTGGCAGCCTCTGGTCCAGTAGCAGGACAAGTCTTCAAGTTGGCGAGGCATCAGGAGGGACTTCTCGACGTCAGGGAAAACATCCTCTTTATCCCACGCCTGTTTGCTTTCATAACTCCTAGCTCCCGGGACGCAGGCAAGCCTTGCACCAAATGGAGTGGGATCACCATTAGCAACCCCACAGCCAGTCCTCTAGGCCGTGCTCCCTCCTGAGTGTTTATGGACACAGAAACTTTGATCGCCCCCAGACTCATCAGTAGATACTGTCATTGTCCCCTTTGCACAGAGGCAGAAACTGAGGCCTGGAGAGGTTTGGTAACTTGTGGAAGAAGTTCTCACAGCCAGCCCATGGTGGAGATGGGACATACATCCCGCTGGCTGGCTCTCAACACCAGAACCAGCATCCTGAGAGCCGGGGGCCAGGCACCGCATGCTGTTTCAACATACCCAGGTCTTACCCTTTGGGCAGTTCAACATGAAATAATCTGCTGTCATTCGTCCTCTTCCAAAACGTCTAATGTCGGAGGGAAAAAAAATTAAAACTGATAGAAGCTTTATCTGTACCATAAGTGAAATAAATATGGCAGCTATGAAACAAATACACGTAAAAATGGAACAGAGGAAAATGCAGGAGGGCAGGTTGCGGTCAGCGTTAAAGAACAGAGGCCTGAGAGTATACGTGTTTATGTGTGTGAAGTTCACCAAGGTCTCGGGGTCAGCTGATGTCCAAATGTTCCATTCGGGGATGTGACTGGAGGGTAGGTAAGGTCAGGGAACCACGAAGTCAGGACTATAACTGATGAAGGCCACATTTGCCTCCATTTTTATGCCCCAAGCGCCTGCAGGACAAGGTGCCTCCCTGCCAGGGAGAGTCTCATGGCCACTGCAAACCTCCACTGTGCACAGCGGTGGGGAAAGTCTATTTGATAAAACTTCCACAGACTTAGATGCCTCTTGCTTCTGAAGAAACCCTGGGTTTTTAAGTGTCACTCTTTATAATGCTTCAAGGCCACTGCAGGTCAGGTGTGCCTGCCCTGGCCCCAAGTGAGAAGGTCACAGAATTTTCTGTGAGAAGGAGCTGAAGAGGACACGCTTGAATTGATGTTGCCCTCACATTCCAGATGTTACCTGAACACTTGCGAGTGAATTTTATGAGAGAACATTAGACTTTCTTTTGTGCTTTTGTTTTCAGTTTGGCTTTCTAAGTAGGTAGGTTTCCAAGTCTAGCTGAGAGAAAGACAAATTGCCAGGCAGAGAAAGACTCTTTATAAAGCAAGGCCCTCTGTCTCTGAGGCAGCAGGTGTCTTGCAACCCCATGCTAAGCACTCCATAAAACCTCCTTGCTGCCGTGTTCCAATGGCTCTGGAGGCCCTTTCAGAAGCCACTTCCTGTCCCCATTACAGCCTTTCACTTGTGCTTTGGGTCTGCTTTGTGTCCCGTAGCTTTGCACCTGGACCTGCCTCCAGCAGCCACTTCAGAATGATGCTTCTTCTGGACAGTTCAGTTGGCTTTTAGTCACCGCTTTGGCCTGGATGCTGCCTCTGGATCAACCTTTTTAAATTTTTTTAACTTTTTAAACTTATTTTTATTTAATTTTTTAAAGTCTATTTTTAAGTAATCTCTACACCCAGAGTGGGGCTCAAACTCATGACCAGGAGATCAAGACTCGCATTCTCTTCTGACTAAGCCAGACAGACGCCCCACCCCCCATGGGTGGATCAGTGTTGATGCCCCTTCCAAAGCCATTCTACACACCGAGAGAGAGGGGGGGGGGGGGGGGGTGGAGTTGGGAAAATGTATATCAAGGTCGGGTTTTATTTTCTTTGCATGAACCAAGATGCCAGTGTTTATCAACAGGAAGAAGCTGCTGGAAATCATCCTGGAAACATTGATAAAAGCTCAGGGTATTGTTATAAAATTAGGTCTTGACTTCTTATGGCCTCTGCCCTTCACTCATGAGCTCACTGGACACCCCCTGTTGCTGGGTTTTTTCTTAATGTTCCCCTCTTCTGGTGCCCCAGTCGTACTTCTCATTCAGCCAGACGTGTGAGTTCTCCTCTCTGCACAGAGCAGCAAGAACAGAGAACAACCGAACCATCTTGTAGCAGTCCTCCCCAAATCCAAACCAATACTTTCAACTCAAGGAGAAGAACTTTTCTAGAACTGAGTGGTTGGTAAAAAATTCTGTTATAGAAACTGCTTACATTTCAAATTTTAGCTTCAGAGAAGTTCAGCCAAACATATATGACAATATCGTGGAGCATGGGGACCAATCCTGGTGTCACTGTGGTAAGGTCAGACCTAGGTCATCTACTGGGTGGTGATTTGGGTAGCACAGGGAGGGAGCAACTGAACAGGAGAGAAGCTACTTCTAGTATTAGTGAGTGAGGTCAGTGACCACGTTTACCCAGGGTGACGACTCAGATGTTTATAACTGACAAGCCTAGGAACTGGTCATGTGATTCAGTGAAAGGCTACTTTGGGGGATTCTAAGCTTGGTACATACCCAACCTTGAAGGCTCATGTTAATGAAACGAGCTATAGCGATGAGCCTAAACTCTATGCCAAGGATGGTTGGGGATGACTTCATTTAATCCTCATGCCAACCCAGAGGTGGGCACTATTTGTCAGCCCCAACTACTGAGGAAGAACTTGGGATCAGCCCAGTGAAAGGATTTATTGATGGAGACATGGCTGATTTGTTGGTAGAGACATGGCTGATTTGTTGGTAGAGACATGGCTGATACCAGCAGGGCTGGCAGACTAACCGTTCTCTCGTATGCCTTGGGTGTCAATCACCGAAGCTAGTATTCCCTCCTTAGGAAGTAGAGTAGATGTTGTTTCAGCTCATGTTTTGAGGTTTTTTTGGGCAGTTCAACACTCAACCACCCTGCCTGTTCAGAGGAAGACCTCCCTTGCGTGCACTTTTGGTGGGGCATAGTGCTGCCTCCTGTCAGAGAGGGTTGAGAGCAGGTGGCAGAACTTCTCTCTTTCTGAAGGCTGAGTCGTACACGTGCACGTGGTGTTGGTCTGGTCAATTGGAATTTCTTGAAATAAAGCTACTGTTACATGACGAAGGGTGGATGGGGCTGTCAAAGCAACAAGTGGCTGGGGCAGCCTGTTAGGCAGTTTCTGTTGAGAGGCGCCCCAGATGCCCCCTGCTTTGTGGACTTCTCAAGCTGCCCGAGTTCCTGTCCCCCATGTTGGTTCCTTCGGCTGCCCCCTGCTCCAGGAGCCTCACATTCTGCCAGTGAATTCCCTTCCCGGCTTTTTTTTTTTTCTTTTTCTTTTTTTCCTTTTTCTTAAGAGCCACTTTTTCTGTTGCTGAACCAAGAACCAGCCATCTTCTGTATCCGGGCATCTTCCACATCACCCATGAGGCAATCACTCCTCAACTCCCGGAGCTTAGATCCCCAGGTGGCTGGGTTTGAATGTAGCTGAAGATCCAGGTTTTAAAGTACAATATGTTTTCATAGACTCAATATGGCCTTTTAGGCTTGATTTTGTCCAAATAGAAAAATTATAACAAAATGGAAAATGTTTGCTTTTGACATTCTCAAGTGACAAAATGACATTCAAAATTTATAAAAATCACCCCGTACAGCATTTGAATAAAAAGTCAAAGTACGTATGACAAGGCTTTGGTAAACCCAAGCCTTCCTATTTCGCCTCAATTTCAATGTTCTGGCATCGCCTGAAGTTCCTTTTTACCCTCAGATAGCAAATTTCAAGAAATGGCTCTTTTTACTTCTTTTGCGAGTTAACTCACATCAGGAAAAATGTGATTCGATGGGTTATTTTTCTACCGAATATCTAGCTCTCTCCTCATAGTTTGAAAGAGCCTGTCACAATTCCCAAAATGTTAATGCTAAACCAGCCGTGAAGGGAAGCACACGCCCAGGGCTAGAGCAAGCAAGCTAAACTAATGAGAACCAAGAACACGGCTAGAAAGGGATTATACACACGTATACATACGTACGCACATGTATGCAGACGGTACGCATGCGCGTGTGTACATACGTGTGCATCTATAACAGGCACACGTCACCAAGTAGTTCCGTGCTTTTCTGAGGAGTTTTAGTGCAACTTAAGATGGGAGCGAGCTGATACAATGTCCGCATTAAGCAAATAAAATGTCTTAAATGTTTAAAACTCCCGAAGGCACTCTTGCTCCTTAAATTTGAAGCAGCAGCTGCCTGCTCCTGGAAGCCCCTGGACTGGACGCAAAGAAGCCGAGTCCCTCGCCGGGTTCTCTGAAAACTCTTAGCTCAACGACCTGACAGAACGGGCCTGGTTTCCTCACATGGGGACTGAGGGATTGGGGTCTCTTCACAAGCTTTCTAGCTCTAGAAGCGATGAGTCCATGGTTTACGCAAAGGCACTGGATGTGAATTCTGCTGCCGCCGCGGGGTGCCGCCGACTGGCGCTTTCCTGGACGGTGGAGGGGCCGTGCGCACCACGGAGCCTTTCCCCCGCGTGGGACAGGGACAGGCGGGAAGGCACAGGGCTGCGGGTGGCGCCAGCAGCGTCTGAACCAGGCAACCCAGCATCCACGCCTCCCATGCCACTGAAGTGTTTCAGCCACGGAAGGTCCTTCACTCCCCACTTGAAACGCTAACATTCCATACATCGACATGGAAAATCCCCGACACTAAGAGCCAAAACAAAGTGTTTCATTCAGGATACCAAAAGGAACAGATGGCTCATTCAAATTAGGACATTTCAAGGAAGGTTTATTTCCAAAGGGACTCTGTGAAAATGTGGGGAAGGACAAGGAGTAGTGCAGTAAGCTGGGGTTAATAGCAGCGGAGCAGCTACCATGACTAGGGCTGAGGAGACAAGGGGAGGGAGTGGTGTCCGCGATTCTGAAGAAGACTCTTGGAGGGGAACCTTCTGGAGGAGAGAGGTGGCATTTGCTTAGCAAAAGAAATAGCTCAAGCAGTATCTCAGAAAGGGAGCTGAGGAGAATAACTAACCTGAGCCCACTCTCCTCCCTCCCTTTTAGCTAAACCCAACTGGAAGCCAAGAATGGGGGAGTCCATTGATGAGCCATATGCATCAGCCTTCTGAGGCAGGAAGAGGGTGGAGAAGGATGGAGGGTAGATGTGGGGAGTCGAAGAGCACACACCCAGCACACAAAGCAAACAGACGCAACTCAGAAGCAAACTGGTTTCAAATTCTTTCATTAGTAACGACAACCTGAAAATACCAGTTACGTAGGAACGATAACGTATTTGGTTACCCTGTGGTCATAATGGACTCAGGAATTAGTCCCTGAGAACCACGAGGGAAAAGAGATTACCCGATGAGCATCACAAAGTGACATCAACATCTAATGGATGAGGGTGGGGAGAAGTGAAAGGGACCTTCCGGGTCATCGGGACCTTCCGGGTCATCGGGACCAGAGCAATATAAACGGGCGTTTGTGTCTCTGCGGAAGCACTATGCTGGGCAGCACTCATCGGTGTGGAGTTCTAGAAACGTAGAAGAGGGACGGAGTCTCAGAGGCATGATTTTGGTCGTGCTTGTGTGAACACTGAATGGGAGGGGGAGAATTCAGGCCCAAGGAAAGAACCAGTTTGATCACCTGCTTGGCATCCTGCTGCACAGGGACACACTGGGGTCACCCCCTGCTCCAATAAAACCCCACTGTCTCGAGTACACGATCTTCAAGCAGGTCTCAGTCTGATCTGGCTTTATTCGCTGTGTGGGAGCAAAGCAAGAATGTCCTGCGATGACCTCTCTTGTCTGAGAGGGTGTTTATATTTACAATGACAAATGAGCAAAGTGGCTTTCTGCTTGTGCTCTCTAGTCTCGGGAACTTGACTGCAGTCGGTTGGCCCCCTGTGATGGATCTGCTCTCACGCGCTGACCACTCGGATTTCTGGGGCTGCCGATCTGGGGGCCAGAGTGTGGACCTTGATACCCTGACACCCCTGAGGCTCTTGGAAAGCTGGGTCCCATTTCCCTGGGGATATGAAGACTATTTCTCTTTACCCTGGGAAGTTACTTCTACTTCCTGTCTGATGTCATTTTCCTAAATGCTTTTTCATTTGATCTTCACGGCCGTACTCTGAGAATGACGACTGGATTCTTATTTTTCAATAGATACGAACTCAGAGTCAGAGGAGGGACTTAAGAGAGACCAAAGTTGCTAAACTAGTGGGTTGCAGAGGTGGGTATGGAAGCTAGGACTTTGGACTAAAAATTTAATATTACTGGCGGCGTAGCTTAAATGTATTAAGAAGTATGTACTAGGCATTTTTCTTTTTTTTAAATAATATTTTTTATTATATTATGTTAGTCACCATATAGTACATCCCTGGTTTTTGATGTAAAGTTCGATGATTCATTAGTTGCGTATAACACCCAGCGCACCATGCGATACGTGCCCTCCTTACTACCCATCACCAGCCTATCCCATTCCCCACCCCTCTCCCCTCTGAAGCCCGCAGTTTGTTTCTCAGAGGCATTTTTCTAAGCCTTTTATAGGCATTAACTCATTAGTTCTCAAACAGCTCTACGGATGAGGCTGTCGTCAGTCCTGTTTAGCACGAGAGCAAAATGCGACCAGGGAACTAAGTCCCTTCCTTGAGGTCACAGGGTTACTGGGGAAAGGAGTTTTCCACTCCGGGCCGTCTGAGGTCAGAGACCCTGCTTCACCGACTTCTGCACCATGTCCTTGGTTCAGACTGAGAGGAGGAAGACACAGGGAGGGGAACAGAGGAGTGGGGACAAATCAGTTAAGGCCAAGGCAACTGTGAGGGCTTGATGAGCTCAGATGTTAATTGCAGACTTTAATAAATCCCCTACTTTTGGACTCTCCGCATTAAATGCTGCTTACCTCGTCTTTCAGATTATCTGAGAATTTAATGTTACCCGTTCGAATGAAAGCTACAGGAGGTTCAAAAGGTTAAGTTACTAAAAACAAAGCCGTGGCGTTTTGCTTTGTTTGGTTTTGGGGATCCCGCATGTCTATTCTAGCGTTTATGGAACCAGGAATTGCTAATGTAACAGGAATGTGGTGGTCAGAGTAATTTGATACAAAAGAAATCAGGAAGACCTGGGAACTGTTGATAAAAGGTGGTTGTTGCAACATTTTTACTTGACTTTTTCCCCCAGTCCAATTGAAGTGTTGGTTTGTGAGAGGTTTTTGTCAATGACAAAACTAGGGGAGCAGTTTTTCCCGGGCGGTGGCTGCCCTGCAGCTTGTGTTGCAGTCATGTACTGGATTTTGCTGCCCCATCTTTCTGACACATATTCCACAAAAGAGCACTTTTTTTTTTCTCATTACGGAGAACAGAGTTTGACATGAGTGACCGTATAAGAGAACTCGTAGCAGAATGAGTCTTACGTGGCGCGTCTTTGCGGTCCAATACATTGGTCACTGGGCACATGTAACTATTTACATTTAAACCACTTCAGTGACATGCAGTCAGAATTCAGTTCCGCAGTTGTACCAGCCACATCTGAAGTGCTCAACAGCCTGCGGTGGCTGGCATTGATTAGTGGCCGCTGCATGGACCGGGCGGATTCAGGACGTTTCCATCGTCCCAGAAAGCCCTGCTGAAGACTCACAGGTACAGCCTGGTCTCAACTGGGAGGAAGAGGCAAAGTTGAAGGGGGGCTTCCCTGGAAACGGCCTCTTTCCTATACACACAGCTGGACTGGCAAGGTATTCATAAATCTCAGGGACCAAGCTAGCTCTGGGAGACTCTGAAGATGGTACTTCGGAAGCCAGAATATTTATATCCCGTGCACTCGCTGTGCTCCTGTCCTCATTCTGTGTATTATTACTAATGCCTTTGGGAAGTGAGAGCCTCTATCAGCCACACAGACAGGAACCAAGGAAAGGGGCTTGCGCCACAGCTGGATTTGAGTATCTAGTAATGATCGTAGGTGTCCAAGAAAGCACGCCCCAGGGGGAGGTGAAACTTCGGGGAAAAGAAGGAGGACTCTTGGTCTGCCTGCATTTCCCCTTACCTGGCAGTCCCCTGCAGGGGTGGAACCTGGGGATTCTGGATCTCACCCCTTTGTCGGATTCTGTGTTCTCTTTGTAAGAAGCCACATCGCCTTCACCTCTGAAGCTCCCTGCCTCTCTTAGGTCAAATTGGGCTCAGGGAAATTGCTATGGAGCAATGATTCTCTCAACTTTGACTGTACATTAGAACCTTCTGGAATGTTTCAAAGCCGCCGATACTCAGACTGCACCTAACTGAATACAAATCTCTGGGGCGAGCGCTGGGCACCGGTGTTAGACTCCCCAGGCGATGCTGAAGTGCAGCTAAGGTTGAGAAACCTTGCTCCTCTGGAGAATCTCTTTTATTTGCAGAACAGAGTGATCTAAACATGCATTCCACAACCTTTTCCTTCCCTAGGCTTGACAATAATAGGATGGCCTTTAATTTATAGTAAGAAGATCTGTCTTGACAGGAAAGTGGAAAGAACTCTGAGTCAGGATCCAGGACTTCAAAGTTTAGTCTAAACTCTTCGCCAAGGAGCTCTTACTTTATGCGGCCACCTTGCCTCTCTGCACCGGCATTTCCTCACCTGGAACCTGGAGGATTTGGACTTGAAGACCTGTACCTTCCCTTGCGTTGTACACTGAATGCCTAAGACTGTCCTAAATGCCCAGTTCTATGGACGCGATGACGTCCCTTGGATGGGGTAGCTGTGTCCCCACTAAGCATTTGGGAATAAGGAGACCTTTTCTCTTTGATGCTTCACGGTGACCAGTGCAATGCCTCTGTACATCCTGGGCACTTAATACCGCCAGCCGGAGGACTGTGTGCTTTAAATTACTCTTCCTGCAGGTGTCGATGAGTCAATTTTACAGACAGAAGGAGCGGGCTGATTAAAGTCAAGGCGGTCAGCTCCAGTGCTTCTTCAGGCCGCGGGCCAGCCCCCTCTCCTCCACCTCTGTCCCATGTGACTAGAACAGTCGGAGTGGCCGTGTGGCATACAGAACAAAGCTTGGGAACTGGACTCAGCACACTGCACCTCAGATGAACTTGGCCATGATGTGGGTTGGGGCTCCTGATACGCTGCCTTCCCTCATCAGACTGGCTCAAAAACTAGGAACAACTGAGCCTACGGGTTAAAGGCAGCAGAACCCACAGCAGCTTCAGGAATGACCCAGGTCATTTACCTGCTGCTAACTAGCTGTATGACCTTGGACGCAAAAGATCTCTTTGTACATCAATTTTCTAATCTTTAAAATTAGCTGCTCAGGTCACGTGATTCTAAGATCCTTTCCAAATCTAAAACGGTATGAGAAAACGTTTTCTTTGGAAAGCTATCCTTGTTATTTCTCAGTGCCCTGTTTTTTTCAAGGTGCTTGACAATAGATTTTGTGATTATTTCCTCTGTCTTTTCCCCTTAGCTTCCTATGCAGAGAAGTTAAACTTAGAAGTCCAGGGTTTTTCAGGGTCATTCCTTTTTCCATTTAGAAAAAGAAACTAAGTTGTTCCATTCCTGCTTCGGTCAAATCGTTTACCCTTCAAAAAATCTTTAAAACGATAGTTGATGATCCTGAAATCACTCTAGACATGTTCTTAAGTATTTGTAGTTCAAGCTGTCAGGGCCTAGAATGGATTTTAACTGTTTCTCTTACTTTTGCCTCATTTTCCTCCCTTCTATCACAGGGCTTCATGGCGGGTAGACTAAAATAGAGCATACTGACTGAGTGGTGTCATCCGCCAGCCGTTTTCGCCATCCCTTCATGTAGAGATCCTCAGAGTGTGGTCCCCTGACCAGCAGCAGCATGGCAGCATTATCTGGGAACTTGTTAGAAATGCAAATTATCAGTCCCAGACCACAGAAGAATCAGTGTGTGTTTTAAAAAGCCATGAGGAGGGGTGCCTGGGTAGTGTAGTCGTTAAGCGTCTGCCTTCGGCTCAGGGCATGATCCCAGGGTCCTGGGGTCGAGCCCCGCATCAGGCTCCTCCACTGGGAGCCTGCTTCTTCCTTTCCCACTCCCCCTGCTGTGTTCCCTCTCTCACTGGCTGTCTCTCTGTCACATAAATAAATAAAATCTTTTAAAAAAAATAAATAAATAAAAAGCCTTGAGGAGATTCTGATGTGTGCTAAATTTGAGAATTTGAGAACTACCGTTCTAATAAAAGACAACATTTTCTCTTGCCCCTCCCATTCTTCCCTATTTCCTTATGTAATACATTAAAAGACTGTGAGGTTGTTTCTCTTTAAACCTTTCGAAAATGGATTTCTATTTTCTGCATTGACTTCTTATTCTGGCCCTGAAAGACCTATTAATTTCCCTTCTTTTTTATTGAAGAGCTTAGTTTTCTCTTTCTCGGGCTTTCTCGCAGAATACGTTTATCACCTGGCATGAATTAAATGAAATGCAACCTAATAGGTGGCTGATGAATATTTTTATAAAACTCCAGAGTCCTTCGACTTCACGTGGGGCCCTGGCTCCGCAGCGTCAGCATCAGCGTCCCTGGGAGCTGGCTGGTTCTGCAAAATCCGTCTCCATCCCAGCTCCACAGAATTAGAATCTGCATCCTGACACAATCTCTAGGTGATTAATGCACAAATTAAAGTCCGAGATGCACTGTTCTTAGAAGAATATCTCAGCCCTTAAATGGAATGAATGTTTTAGAAGTTGGACTAATGTTATTGGAAAATTTTAACCAAGGAGTCAGATTTTTTCCTCCAAGATTATCATCATACTTAGTAACGTGAGTTTTGATGATGACAAAGAAGGAAAAGTATACTTTATCTTGAAATAAACCAATGACACACATAGTAATCAAGACAAAAGGCTCATGCTTCTATAAAGAACTATGCTAACCAAAGGCTGGAATCAGAGAGAAGAACATCTAGGTGTAGGAAAAGGAAAGAGAATTAGAAAGAATTTGCTGGGATTATGATGCAGACCACTCAGCCAGGAAAATGACATACATGCTGTCACTATGAGGAGAAGACAGAGTAGTTTGGCTGATATGGTTTCATGGAGGTACACTGTAGGGATAATACTAGTCACAGCAGTGTGTTTACTGAGGCATACTGAACGTCAGGCCCTCTGCTCTGCCCTTACCAGCAGCATCTCACGTGACACCCACAGCAACCCTGTGAGGTGGATGCTGCTATCATCCCTACTTTACGGAGGGGAGAACCTGAGTGCTGGAGGTTAAGTAACTAAACATGGATATTCATTCCAGAGAGTTCTAATTGCTCTTTCTGCTTTAATTAGGGTAACATTGGTGACAGTGGCAGATAAAATCTCAAATCTCAATGGCTTATGAAAAATTCATTCTTACTTATGTTAAGTTCAAAAGGGTGTTCCTAATTAATGGTAGGCTCTTTGTCAAGCACAACTTCAGTAACCTAACTTCCTCATTCTCATAGCTCTGCCATATTCCACATTTGGCTTCCAGGAGCATCTGCATCACACCAGTCGAAGAAGAAAGAGCATGGGAGATTAGACAAGGGGGGGATTTTTTAATGGGTCCACCTGAAACAGAATGCATTGCTTCCATGCACAGTCCACGGCTTGAACTTGCACCATCAGGAGGTTTTTAGAATTAAATTACCTAATCATTATTATTACTGCAATGGAGGGGTCTGATAAAGTCTAGATTTTTCCTAGCTGGTAATTCCCTGGTTCAGAAGATACAGTTTATTCAAGAAATATATTAAGTGAAGGTATCATGAAGAAGTCCAGAGGAGCAAGGAAATTAAATATTCAACATTTAGACATAGTCATTGGATTTTAGGAAAGTAGATTTCAAAGACTTCAAGAAAACACGTGATATATAAAGAACTATAAAATTTAACACCAAAAAACCAAATAATCCAATTAAAGAATGGTTGGAAGACAAGAATAGACATTTCTCCAAAGAAGACATGTAGATGGCCAACATGAAAAGATGGTCAACGTCTCTGATCATCAGGGAAATACAAATCAAAACTACAATGAGTTATCACCTCACACCTGTCAGATGGCTAAAATCAAAAACTCAAGAAACAACAAGCGTTGGCAAGGGTGTGGAGAAAAAGGAACCCTCGTGCACTGTTGGTGGGACTGTAAACCAGGACAGGCACTGTGGAAAACAGTACGGAGGGTCCTCAAAAAATTAAGAACAGAACTGCCCTATAATCCAGTAATCATACTACTGGGTATTTACCCAAAGAATATGAAAACGGTAATTCAAAGGGATATATGTACCTCTGTGTTTATTGCAGCATTATTTGCAATGGCCAAACTATGGAAGGGTCCCAAGTGTCCATTAATAGATGAATGGATAAGGAAGATGTGACACACACACACACACACACACACACACACACACACATGAACAGTAGTCAGCCATGAAAAAAAGAATGAAATCTTGCCATTTGCAATGACATGAATGGAGCTAGAGAGTATTATGCTAAGTAAAACAAGTCAGTCAGAGAGAGACAAATACCACATGATTTCACTTATATGTAGAGTTTAAGAAACAGAACAAATGAACAAAGGAAAAGAAAGGGACACACTAAGAAACAGACTCTTAGGAGAGACTGGTGGTTACCATAAGGTAGGAGGGTGGGAGGACGGGTGAACTAGGTGATGGGGACTAAGAGTACACTTATCTGGATGGGCACCGGGTGATGCATGGAAGTGTTGAATCGCTGTATTGTACACCTGAAACTAATACAACACTGTATGTTGACTACACTGAAATTAAGATTTTAAAAAAAGAACATATGTGATGGCCTTCTGGTTACAGACTATAAATGTATTTATGGCTGATTATGAGGGCAGGGTCTAAAAGAAAACCAAATTCGAAGAACAAAGTCAGAAACGATTACATTGAGAAAGAAAAGGAAGGAGTCAGTGTCCAAAGAAATCCTTGCCGCTGTTCACAGTGTTCTCTAATAACAGGACATGTACAAAATACGGGAGCCAGGATATACCCAATAAAATTATCAAAGAGCATCATGTGTCAGGAAAAGCTGAAACCAAAGGCATCAGAAACAACTTTTCCTTCTGTTCATAGGAGAGGCAGAAAGGAAGCAGGCCCCGTGATTGAAGCAGATGGGGTGAAGTTAGCAGCTGTCGGAGGGAACAGAGCCTCCCAGCCCCATTCGCTTCCATGTTCTCCTTCAAGAAATGAGGAAGATGAAAAGATAGTTTGGCAAGGAGATCACATAACCTTTCCAATGGGTCCTGAGCCCTAGGCTTAGGTGAATCACATCACAGGTTCATGAGAACTTACAGATTGAGAGTCAGGAGGCTAGAGATGGGCAAACACCCTGAGAAGGGGTGGTAATGGCAAGCCGTTTGGTCAGCTCATGGGCTCCATGGGCATCTCAGGGGCGAAGGCTTTCCATGGGGGCTTGTGAGTACTTTGAGAAGTGGGCTGCCTGCAGAGTAGTGTGGTTTCCCTCACAGCAGACCCAGCTCACTTCCCTTGGAGGGGGAAAATGCCATGGCCTTGATGTAAGTTAGTCTCACCAAAGACTTTGACAAAGTGTCCTGGCCACAGAATCAGTACTCAGTTAATATTGGTTAATGTGTAATTAAAAATATTAGGAAGAAGATAGAATATTAATGACTTAGACAATAAAATTAGGTGGAATTATGCCACCTGAACAATGGGTCTATGCCTACAGGGAGGAAGGTATTTACCTGTACGTCTGCCTAGGCCCCCGTAGGGACCTAGTCGTGGCCTTAAGTAGGCACAGGATGGAGACATAGAAGATAAATATGTCACAGCTAGGAAGGATGGGCCCCATGGAAGGAGGTCGCAGCTGCGCCATTCCCTGACGAGGTTAAACTCAGCTGCGATATTTGCCGAAGTCCGGAAACCACCTGCAGAGGCACGTGAGCCATGAGGAAGTGCTCGAGTGGGCAATGGGGAGAACGAGAAGATGGAAATCAGGCCGTGCAAGAGATGATAAAAGAGACGAGGGGTGTTTAGCCTCATTGGAGAAGACCGGAGGTGGGGGAGTGGACAAACAAGCTACTTCCCATATGTTCTCAAGACTGCGGAGGGCAGGGCTCTCACTGACTCCTGAGCTGTCATGGAAAACTTATTCAATATACAGAGAACTCGTTCACCGAAAGAGTTCCGCGTCTCCCAAAATGCGTGATCTCCCTGTGGTCCGCATGGCCACCTTTCAGCAATGCTTAATAGCTGATTCCAACTGTGGATGAGGAGTGGAACCACTAACATCTCTGAACCCAGAGCTAAGATGGCCCCAGAATCCTCCCTGCCACTCTTTGTTCTCCCTTCCGATGAAGAGCTGGGGTGCTCCGTGTGCAGCAGTTGGCTGCCCTGGAAAGCCCAGGCCACTGACTGGCAGTTCTGCCCGCCTTGGCTGCCGGCGCTACGAAGAGCAGCAGGTAGGTGTTGCTTCCATCATGCCCGCTGCCTCCAGGGGAGAGGAACCTCTGACAACTGGCCAGGGGAGAGCCCTGATGTCAGGGGTCAAAGCGCCCAGGAGTCTGCACTTGGGAGCGGGGAAAAGGTGGTTTCGCTGCAGCAACAAGACAGCAGACAATATGTTCAAAACTAAACTAACCTTAAGTAAGTTTCTTAAATTTACATGATCCTGAAAGTTCTCGTGGCAAACCGAGATCATCATCAGTAAGGTGATGGTTACAGTTAATGGCACATGGTTAGCGTGGTAATAAATGTTGTCATCTTTGTGTTTGGTTTGAACGCCCCGGAGGCTGCCCTACTTTTTGATTCACGTCTCCTTACGCACACAGTAAATAACCTTTCCAATTCATTACTACCTCCTGTTGCTAAGGTCTCCTGTACTAGGGATCAGAGTCAGAAAATTTGGGAATTGGGAACTCAGAGCAAGTGCTTCTAAAACAAAATGTCTGCACAGATTTCATCTATTTCTCACACAGAGCCCGAACACTGAGCCTGAAGCTGATGCAAGGAAGGCAGTGGCGTGAGATTCATACTTGTGTAATCTATCAGTGTCTATCTCAGAGTACCATTAAAACGCAGCAGTGAAAAATTTCGGTATCGTTACTTTGCATCCTACATGTGACCAAAAGCAGTTCTTTTCGACTTTTAACTTCCATATTTGTCTCAAGCCATTCATCATACCAGGGGATTTCGGAGGGTGGGGTTGAGATTTTAGTCGTTCTTCCATGTCCTACATGGCCCAACCCCAGTAGCTGGTTCATCGGCATCTAACCATTGTTGAGTAAGCAGACAAGTGAGTGAATAAATGAAGTTTCGTTCAAACGAGTTAAATGATTGTCAAAAGAATCCAAGAACCTCAATAATTAAATGACTATTAAAATTATTTGATTCTTTAATCCCCTCTCTACCATCTCTGCCAAGAACACATTTTTATTTTGAGGTAGTCACCGCCGTTCTTGGGACCTAGTTCCAGCTTTGGGTGACTTTGACTATGTCAATTTCTTCTTTATGTTGATACAATGAAGCTTCCTGGACTTTCCACCCAGAATGTTCCTGGTCTTACCCTTGGGGCAGCACAGAAGGATCCTCATCCTCTGCCACTTTACTTGCCCCCGTAAAATTGAAGCTAGTCATTAGGAAACCCATGTACCTTCTCTTTCCCAAGCACATACCCCAGATTCTTCATCCATTCCCCTTGAGTCATGTTTCCACAAGTACCCTCTATACCGTGGTCCATGCTATAGTCGGTCTTGAAGAGAAATGGCCAGAATGAACTCCCAGATTCCAGAAAGCAGAGGAGGACCATCTGGTGCCCCATCCAATTATTTATACTGGTTCCTCCCTTCCTATCAGTGTGGCCTCATACCACTTTATTTTTCAAGGCAACTTCTTGCGGTCTTGGCTCATACAAAGCTTATTCTCAACGTACAAACCTTTTATCTTTTTGCTGGTACTAAGTGACATCTTCCTCATACCACATTGTTCAGGTTATTTGTTTTTTAACAGAGATGGGAAATTTTACATTTATCTCTGTTATATTTCATCTTGTGAGATTTGGTTTATCATATCGGTCTGTCAAGATCTTATTGAGCTGGTTCCGTAATCCTGCATTTTTCTATCCTGCTAAACCTGTGTGAGCTGCAGAGCAAATAAAGCCACCGTCTATGTCTTCACCTCAGTCACTGAATCTACCACCCAGGGTATGACAATGGAATTTGAGTCTTTTCCCCCTTTCAAATCATTTGGCTGGAACATATTAAGCCATTTTGTTGTTGTTGTTGTTGTTGTTGCTGTTGATATGTACTCATCTTCCTGGTCCTCTGTTATTTCCTATGCTCCAGTTGTCTGTACAAATAGTGACCCCAAACAATAATTATTTTATTGATGTTCACTGATGAGGGCTCAGGAATTTGGACAGGGCACAGCAGGGTGGCTTGTTTCTGCTCTGCCACGTTTGGGGCCTCAGCTGGGAAGATGCGAATGGCTGCCGGTGACTCAGAAAGCTGGGGGCTGAAATCATCTGGAGGCTTCCTCACTCACACGTCAGACACGTGGGCTCAGCTGGGGCAATCCCCAAAGCACTGACATGTGGCATCTCTGTGTAGCTCTGGCTTCGCACAGCATGGGGCTGGGTCCAAGATAAAGCATCCAGGGAGAGAAAGTTCCAAGAGAGCCAGGAGGGAAGCTGCATGGCCTTTTCCAACCTGGCCCCAGAAGTCATAATGCATCACTCCACTCTGTTGATTGAAACAGTTGCCAGCCTGCCCAGATTCCAGGGAAGAGGATCTACAGCCCCCCTCTCAACGGAAGTATGTCAAAGAAGTTGGGGTCATTTTAACAAAAGATCATATCTGACTGGCATCTGGAAGACAACTTTCCATTCTTTCTCTTCTGTCTTATAATATAAAAATATATTTTTGTGAAGGTTTTCTTCAGAGAGGGAAAGCAAGAATGAGCACACATAAGAATTATGTATTTGTAATGCTCAGTCCATATGGAGTTTTTGTTTGTTGTAGCATGTCAGCGTGGGAGGCGTATTTAAAAATCAGTAGAATATTTAAACGCATTGTCTTTGATGGGCTGAGTATATTATAGTCGCTTGTGATAGTCGAGGCTCTAATGAGCCATGCATGTGATTACTGTACTTCTTTAATACCTTCTTTAAAAAGTGGTGTGGTTTTCAGCCCTGAACATTGCCACTCATGCTGAGTTGCAGGTGAAGCCAGAAGCTGCAGCTAACAGGAAGACTACAGGTGGGGGAAGTGTACTACTCCGTCCCAGGAGAGAGCCAAGGGTTCATGGCACGGAGGCCTCTCTGAAACGCTCACACGCCCTCCGGATAAATTCTGTGGGAAGGAAGACAGCAAGAACAACAGCTGGCTTTTCCACTCCACGAGTGGCTCATGATAAGTCAACCAGGAACGGAAAATACAGGGAAAAAAACTGAGCATTAAGGAGAAGATTTCCATATGATACTTAGAGGAAACAGTAACATTGGTAAAACAAAGATGTTTTGAAAAAATCTTAAATCTAAATTTTTATCTAAATAGTCTAAGCCAGATTTCATGCTTTTTATCATCACCTGACATTGCTATTCAGGACCTTTTGTTCTCAAAGGAGACAGAACACCACCGCCATATCCAACAGCAGCTCAGTGATGGTGTGACAGTTTTAGAAGATGAGCTCCAAGAGGCCATGGGATCTGTCCATTGTACAGTGAACAGACGCATCGTTCTTAGCCTGACCTCTTCTTTGAGATCAGATGGGGGATATAATGGGTTGTGGGTCAGCCAGCTCAGACTGGCCGAACCTCAGGAATTTGCCTGATTAATTGCCTGGATATAAAAATCACTGAAGAGTTTGTTATGTTTCGGTCCTCAGTGCACCTAGTAGCTTCTAGACAAACATTCCCCTTGGAACATATGTTTGAGGGGGAAGGCGTATGTTCCTTGGGAGTTCTGTGATGAAAACGCAGTTTGGGATTCCAAACTCTCCCTTTAAGAGATTCAAGCTTTAGCAGACCATTTTAATTAAAGTTCTCTAGACAGGAGGCAGAAAAACAAGATTGACTGGAATGAATATAACCTGCATGGAGCAGTGAAAAAAAAAACCCACGTGGGGATGCAGAGTTATACCACACGTTTTCAGGAAACAGGTCAATATGTAGTCCGCAAACAAAGCACGGGCTGCCGAAAGATAAAGTTAAAAATATCACATCAAGCGGCTTGAGGCTAGGTTTATTTGAAAAATACATCTTTATTGCCTTACAAATTCACTTTAACAAGAGATTCGTTTTTCCACTGAAGGACATGCTGATTATTGTCCTGTGGTTTTCAATTAATAAGTTCACAGTTAACAGTTTTTAAGTACACTGAATCATGTAAATTTCCATATCCCAGCAGCTAATTTATTTGTTTATTGTGGTATAGCAGGCACCACATGAGTCTGGTTTTGAAATCGATTCCAAGTAAAGCAGATGATTTTTGCAGGGGAGACAATACGTAATGAAGGCCCTCGAACCTCTCCCCATGCTACTGCATCAAGAGTGGGTTTCATGCTGCCAAGCAAGCCAAAAGGGGAAAGAACCCATGTTAATATCTGCACTGATAGATTGGGAGAATTGAGTCCTGTTTCTGTGTGACTGCCCATGAGTCACTGCTATCTTTTATTTGTGATTACACAATTTTTTCTTTGAGAGCTCTTAATGTATTCACAGACACACAAACACAAGGATCATTAAGTTACAAGCTGGGTTTATTTACCGTTTGCAGCTAGCTCAGATGGTATGGCGCTACTGAACGGCATTTGAATTTTAAGATTATATACCAACGTTTCCTCTTTTCCTGCACCCTGTCCCAGACCCAGGCATGCACAGAGAATTTTGCTCACTTTGAGAAGCTGATTCTCCATCGAACGCTTTAGGATTAAGGAGGGATCCTCCAGATGTTGAGCAAGTTTCCCGTAGAAGTAATAGGCAAGGGCCAGGAGGGGAAGAGTGTGGAGATAAAGGGAATGAAGGGTTATGAAGAGGCAAAGGACATGGACAGAAGAAACAGAAAGGAATATTAGAAAGTTCTGACACAATTCTTCCCCCCCCCCAAAATCATAATGATGATCTGTTCCTTTGAAATGGATAAATGAATAAGCGTTTGAGCATTTCAATCAGTAAAATGCACAGACCTTGAAGAAAAAGTGACACAAAGGCATTGGGAGATAAAATTGAGTAAAATGTCCCCAGTTAATTTGAAAATTTCAATACACTCTCGAAATTGCTGGCAACCGAAAGAAACCTCACAGCTGTGCAAATTGGAATTTTCTTTTCCTGTGTGTTCATGCGGATGGTGTAATTGCATATCTGAATGTATATGCTAGTATTTATACTGGCCTCAAATATGTTGATCTTGGACACTTTTCTTATGTAACCTATTAATGTTAACATTTTCTCCCAATGCAATATGAGCTACCATAAGTGTTTGAGTCCTAAAGCAGCTTGATTTCTTCATATTTAGTGTTCCATGAACATAATGAGGAGAGCCCATTTTTGTCCTTCCCCAGAGCTGTCATTTAAAGCGGCCCCCACCTTCCACATGTTTGCCCCATCTGTCTCCCTTCAAGTCTGCCTTTGTTCTGCAGCGGAGAAAATGGACAAAGTGGAGATGAAAAACACGGAAACCACCATAGATTAAAAATATTTGAATAATGCCCTTAAAAGTGGTTTAATTGTGAATTCTTGAAAAAATAAAAGTCAGATGTAAATAAGCTAAGCATGAGTGGATCTTGTTGGGAGACAGGGACTAGTTTTTCCAGAAAGCTGGGCACTCTTCATGTCACTCTTCACCCTCAAGGTCTGGGATGAGGTTGAGTCAATGCCTCTTAGAAAATGATGCCTGGGTGGTTGGCCCTTCTTCTTGCAGGTCACATGGCTTTAGGACACCAAGTTGGCTGTGCTGATTTGCATATTTGTGGACTCCACCGTGATTTCCAAGTACAGAATATAATATCTGCAATAGGACTTCATATTTCTTCAATTAAATGCGCCCAAACCAACATAAAATAGGTTATAACATTCTTTAGTTACCTCTGCAAGTTCCAGCAATCCAGTAGAAAAAGGAGCAGATACTGAATAGATCGATGTGGTTCAGTGGACCAGTATTGGTGAGGAATTTGGGAGTAAAAGGAATGCCTATCAGAGTTTTTAAATTCAGCACTCGAGAAATGGAAGTTCACTGCCAGTGTGGGTTGTGGCCATTCTTGATTCACTCAGCCGAGGTGCAGAGCCAACACGTGATACCTGACACAATAGCCTCTTTAGTGTCGACCTGCAAAAGAAGGTGTATAGTTCGTGCTCGTGGAGGTTTGTTCTCTGCATTCCACTTCGAGAATTCCCGCGATGGTACCCACTGTGGAGGTAGGGGGCTGCTCATGCCAACAGCCAGTTAGTCTTTTAACACAGGTTACCTGCTCCTGTTACAGAAGCCAAGACCCAGCTGCCTACGGGCAGAGTGTTTGCAGGTAAAAGCCCACCTGGATCACATTAAACTCAATGATCTAGAACTGCCAGCTCCACCTGTATCAGGAAATGCACAGATCTGTTCTAAGCAAACATTTTTGGTGTGAAATTTCAAATTCTTTGTTCTTATGTTATTTAATAGGCTCCTTAAAAATCTGGAAGAGATTCTGAGTCTAGAGTTTGAGTACTTCCATGCAGTATACTTTTCAATGCCAGCATTTGCTCTCTGTTTGGTGGCTAGATTATCACTGACCCTCTTAAGGTAGAGACTGATGGAGTAGAGTATGAACTTCCCAGAACTCAGTAGTGATGTCTGGGTAGAACAAAAGAGGGTGCTTATATGAGTACACAAAGTTGTTTTTAATTCAAAACAATCTGGAGGAACCATGAGCTCATTCGTTAGAATAAAGCGGTGGTTTCTGGTGCACGCTGGGGGAGATTAATGGAAATAAATAAGTTTAATGTTTTTGCATGGACAAAAAGGATTCTCAGAATCTTGTGGTCTTTGGGATGCAGGACTAGGTGTCACTTGGCAGTTGAGGAGATGAAGATGGGGCAGGCATTCCAAGAGATAAAGAATCCAAGATATAAGAGATAAGTTTTAGGAAGTTAGAAAAAGTGGAACTCAGACAGGCCTATTCTTGGAATAACATGGACAGCCAAATTCATGACTCAGTCTAGCCTGGTTAGTCTCTAAATAGCTCTCCCTCCTGAGAGTCTAGGATTACAAAATAGTAAACAAAAGAGGGATAAAAAATACCTAGAGAAAATAATTATGGAAAAGTGTCATGAAGATTGAATTTGATGATGACTGTAAAGTGCATGGCACATATTAAGTGTGAACTATTGCTATTATTAGATAACTATTATTAATAAGCTGTGTTAATTATATTAGTATTATTGCTTATAACAATAATCTTTTAACAAGGAGAAACAGTAAAGGGTTTGGAGGTCCTGGGAGCATTTCTGACTAAGTGATGGTCTTAAGAAATAATGGTCATGACCGGTGATGGGTAGTAAGGAGGGCACGTATTGCATGGTGCACTGGGTGTTATACACAACTAATGAATCATCGAGCCTTACATCGGAAACCGGGGATGTACTGTATGGTGACTAACATAATATAATAAAAAATCATTAAAAAAAAAAAGAAATGATGGTCATGAGAAAGACTCTGGTTCTCTTCTAGCTAGAAGCACCTACTTTAACTTGACTGTTTTCCACCCTGGTGAGATTTTGCTCTCAGGCACTCAAGTGGATTAGAAAGGAGAATGGGCCAAACAAGGCTTTTGGACATGTAGTTTGAGAGCCTCAGGGAACCGGACTCATACTATCTATGGCAAGATGCCTGGCTTGCGGACATTTCCAGGTTGTTTGGAAGCTCCAGTGTGGGAAAAGAGTCCTCTCCTCTTCCCACAGTATTTAAAACTCTTTTCTTCTCCCAGCTGTGCCTCAAGTTATAGTCCCTGGAATCCCAACCAAATATATCAGCTGGCTGCATCCACCTCTTCAAGGGTTTCTTTCCCCGACCCTAGTGGGGTTGAGTGAAGCCTATGGGTGGGCCCTAGAGCAACCCCTCAGTATCCAAGCTGAGTAGGGAGCTGAGAATGGGGTTGGCACAGGGACTGGATAGCAGGATAACAGGATGGCCATAATTCCTGCCTCCAGTAAAATTTTAGTTTACATATCTGTAGTGCTCCCCAAAAACCCTTAAAAAATTTTTTTTAACCGCAGTTATTTCTGCGATTTTAGGTGCTAAGTTGGCATATTCTTTTGGATTTACTTGAACTTTAAAGTCTCCATTTCAAATCCAAATGCACCTCATGCCCTAATTAGTTACTTTCCTGGAGTGAATCACCTGTCTTGTCATTGCCAGGCTGGGAACCTCAAGGAACTTTGATTCCTCTTTCTCTTTCCCCCTAAGATCAGATAGCTGCCAAGTCAGGTGGGTTCTTCATCTGGAGGGTCTGACTGCTATCAATACCCTGTCTTCTATTTCCAGCTCCATTCTGCTGGTTCTTTTATCCCAAACTGTTCTCCCCATCTTCCATTTCTAATCACTGCAATACCACCTACTTCCAAGGGCTAGATTCATCTTTCTAAGGATTTATCTAAATATGTTCAGAACAGAGAAGCCATCCTGCTAAAACTGAGCAGTCAGTCTACTGATATGAAAAACAGGCTTTTGTAAATTTGGCTACTGCAAATCAACTCACCAGTGCTTTGTCACCCTTGGAGGAATGGCAATAGCTGACTTCCTGAAGGCTCAATGTGTGAAATAAATGGTGATCCCATTGAGGTGCAATAGTCATGTGAGCCTCAGTCTGGGATAACAGTCCCCTGAAACTGTCATGCTAGAATAATATGCGTTCTGATCACAGAACTAAAAATGCAAACATTTAGCAAAGACTATGGTCTGGGGAGACTGCCGGTATCAATTCAAAACTCCGGTTACTCTACTTACAAATTTTAGGCCTTGGGCAAGTCATTTTGCCTTGCTAAGCTCGAGCAATTGTTTCTGGGTTTGTGTGTTCATTTTCATCTGTAAAAGAGAAATATTCATACCTACTTAATGGATATGGTAGAATACTTAGTACACAGTGGCTGCTTTATTAATAATAATTTTTATAAATAGTATTACTATTATTAAGATCCCTTTGCTGTTTGTATCTTAATCCTGAAACTACTGTTAACTGCGCCTCTCCCGAAATGTAATTCCTCTCATGTCAGTTTTAAATGCCAACTTCCCTTTTGCCCATAATCCCAAAATAAGAGGAACTGTAAAATCTCAGACTAGTGGAGGAGGGGGCTGTCAGTTGCTGACCTTGGAACCACTTCGGAACTTTCTTTTCACTGGAGCAAATAAGGGGAAATACTGAGCCAGTTTCCTGCAAGACATGTATGGACTTGCTTCTGTATCATTTCTTTCTTCCCACTAATAATCACCCTTTTCCCCTCTAGAGAAATCGTTTTCTCTCAGTGCTTGAAAAAAAACATTAGGAAAAAAAAAATCTAGTTCTCTTCTTTTGAGCAACGGGCACCAGCCCCTCCCTGAAAACCTAGGTCTGTACAAGAACAACAGGAGAGGCATTCCTTTCCCCAAGAGAACAAGCCATCTGACGCCATTTTGTATTCCAGTGAGTTCTTCTCATGATGAGCCCCACTAAATGTACTCAATAGGTGGAAATGAGAAGAGAAGCAGGAGGAAGAATATTAAATCACAGAGGAGCAGCTTTCCTGCCAGAGAAACTTCGATGCTAGTGGGAAAGGAGAGCTTGAGCCACAGGCTCTCTAGCCCCTGATCTTTTAGGGTTGGAGAAGCCCTGGGGCTGGGAGATGTGCCTCAGCAGTGAAAGACATGCCTTCAAGTTAGAAAGGACCTTCATCCCCTTCTGGGGAATTAGGACTTTCCTTGGTTTGGCTTCCTTTCAGTCCACTGATGTCAGTGCCTCCTTGTCTTCTGTCCAAAATCTGTTCCTGCCCTGCCATCCCACTGACTCACTCTAATTTAAGAGCCTGTGGGGGTGGAGGGATGGCTGAGCCAGGAAGCAGGAGGCCGGCATTCTGGTTTCTGCCCCACAGCTGATCTTCCAGGGAACCTTGAGCAGATTGCTTAGCCCAGGCCTTCCCTGTCTCCTCATCTGCTTCAGTGGAGGTAATAGCAAGGGACTCACCCAGCAAGTAGGGTCTACAAGAAAGCCGGGTGAGGCAATGCAAGAGTGAGTGCAGAGTATGGTGCAAATAGGAGCCCTTTGTGTGACGTCCTTTCACTTAACTGCCAGTTTCCTTTTCTCTCAGATGGGACTAATAATGTGAACACACTTCAGGGGGTGTGCTTCAACTAATAAACACATGATTCACCCCGTAACGAACAGAATAGGAAATGTGTGGGGCAATCAGATCCAAGCAAGCACAGCTGCTCATTTAGTGGCCACTGTTTAGAAAACAACAACTTGAATCTAGACACTGCACACCTCTTTAATAAATATCTTCTTCATTGTCTGAGCAACTGAAAACCTCAGGCAGGAAGAAGCAGCCTGTGGATCAGTGTTCAGTGGGAGAGGATGGTCAGGCAGCTGGGCTTCTGAAGGCACATTTATACTCAGCATCTTGTTCTCATGGCTGGATTATAAACACCTGGAGCTCATGCTAAGAAGTGTGAGAGCTGATATTAGAAGCAGGGGTGGGGGAACCTAACTTCATCATGCACAGGCCAGTGCCAACAGGGAAGGGGCAATGAGCCAGGAGCAGGGCAAGAACATCCCTAGGCCTGAACTTGAGGAATTTCTCCAAAGGGCAGGAAAGGCTAGAAAAGCCCAAAAAAGGGATGTTGAGGTCAGTTTAGGGAAGGATCTTTCTCACATAGAGAACACTTGATTTTAAGGCTGTGAGCTTCTTTCAAATTTCCTTTTGAAAATTCCCTTTGAAAGATATGATCTGTTAGGGTAATTCTGAGGGGAAAGACTGGGTCAAGGTCAAGCAAGGAGGAGCAAGTGGTCCATGGTGACAAGATGGTATGAGGAGCAACTGTTCTAGAAGAAATAACCTGGGGAAGGAGAGTGGTGAGCTGGTGTGCGGCTCAAGTGTGTGAGACAACTTTTGGAGCAAGGGAGTTGAGGTGCTAACAACTGCACCTTCTCATTGACTCAAGTCCTCTTTGCTTTTACACTGGAGTAATCTGATAGTCAAGCAACAGGGAGACAGGTGTGGTAGCCTGGTAGGCATTCCCAGGTGAGCCCTGCTCTGCTTCATCTTCACCAAGAAGCCCACTCCAAAGAGAATACAGTGATAATGATGGAAAAGTTATAGGGAGTAGTTATTTCAGCTAGCCCCTAAAATATTCTTTTTTTTTTTAAAGATTTTATTTATTTTACTAACAGAGAGAGGATTCTTTCCCCCTCTGCTCCTCTCCCTGTTTGTGTTTGTTCTCTTTCTAAAATAAATAAACAAATCTTTAAGAAAAAAGATGGGCAAATATTTGAACAAACACTTCACAAAAGAAGCTATATAAGGTCAAATAAACATATGAAAATGTGTTCAATATTAGGAATCATCATGGGAAGGCAAATTAGATCCACAAGAAGATACCAGAACCCACGTATTGGAATGTCTAAAATGGAAAAAAAAACCAAACCAAAACAAAAAACACTGACAACCCTGAATATTGGTGAGGCTATGGAGCTCCCAGAACTCTCCTACATTGCTGGCAGGTGTGTAAAATGCTATGCCTACTTTGGAAAATTGTTGATAGTCTCTCAAAAAAATTAATCATACATCTATTTATGACCCTGAAATTCTACTCCTGAATTTTATCCAAGCAAGCAAAAACAGATGTAAAATAAAAAAAGAGCCTTATGGAAAATTCTTATGGAAGAATGTCATAGCAATTTATTCAAATAACATTATCAACAGAAAACCCAGAAAGAGCACAGGTGTCCATCAGCATGAGAATGGGTGAACAGGCTGTAGTACAGTGTTATAATGAAATATTATTCAGCAAGAAAGAGGAATGAACTACTGATCCAATTAACAACATGAATGAGTGTCGGAAACATGCTGACAATTATACTGCTGGGTATTTACCCCAAAGATACAAACGTAGTGATCCAAAGGCACCTGCACCCCAATGTTCACAGCAGCAGTGTCCACAATAGCCAAACTATGGAAAAAGCCCAGATGTCCATCGACAGATGAATGGGTAAAGAAGTTGTAGTACATATACGCAATGGGATAGTACTCAGCCATCAAAAAGAAAAAGGAGAAGGAAGGAAGGAAGGAAGGAAGGAAGGAAGGAAGGAGAGAAAGAAAGAAAGAAAGAAAGAAAGAAAGAAAGAAAGAAAGAAAGAAAGAAAGAAAGAAAAAGAAATCTTGCCATTTGCAACGATGTGGATGGAACTAGAAGGTATTGTGCTAAGTGAAATAAGTCAATCAGAGAAAGGCAAGTGTCATATGTTCTCACTCATGTGGAATTTAAGAAACAAAACCGAGTATCATAGGGGAAGGGAGGGAAAAATAAGACGAAATCAGAGAGGGAGACAAACTATAAGAGACTCTTAATCATAGGAACAAACTGAGCGTTGCTGGAGGGGAGGGGGTTAGGGGATGGGGTAACAGGGTGATGGACATTAAGGAGGGCACATGATGTAATGAGCCCTGGGTGTTATATAAGACTGATGAATCACTGACTCTACCTCTGAAACCAATAATACATGATATGTTAATTAATTGAATTTAAATTAAAAAATGTTAGAATTAAAAAAAAAAAAAAGAAACATGCTGAGTGAAAGATTCCAGAGACAAAAAAGTACTTACTGCTTAGTTCCCTTTACATGAAGTTCTAGGGCAGGTGAAACAAATGTATGGTGACACAAGTCAGAAAAGTGGTTACTTCTGGGGAGAGAGAATTAACTGAGAAGGGTCACGAAGGAATATTGTGGAGTATTAGAAACGTACAATAGAGAGATAGGACGGTGAGTTACATGAATATATACATTCATCAAAACTGTCTTAGTCAGTTTGGGCTGCTGTAACAAACTACCATAGGATGGATGGCTTACACAACAGAAATTTATTTCTCCAGGTTCTGGAGGCTGGGAAGCCCAAGATGAAGCTGCCAACAGATTCAGTTCTGCTGAGAGCCTGCTTTTTTTTTTTTAAGGTTTTATTTATTTATTTGACAGAGAGAGAGACAGCCAGCGAGAGAGGGAACACAAGCAGGGGGAGTGGGAGAGGAAGAAGCAGGCTGCCAGCGGAGCAGGGAGCCCGATGCGGAGCTTTATCCCAGGACCCTGGGATCACGCCCTGGGCCAAAGGCAGATGCTTAACAACGGAGCCACCCAGGCGCCCCATGAGAGTCTGCTTTTTGATTTGCAGTTGGCCATCTTGTTGCTGTGTCCTCACCTGGCAGAGAGGAAGCAAGCTCTCTCATATCTCTTCTCATAGGAGCACTAATCCCATTTATGTGGGCACCACCCTCACGACTTAATTACTTTCTGAAGACCCCACTTTCTTTTTTTTTTTTTTTTAAGATTTTATTTATTTATTCGACAGAGATAGAGTCAGCCAGCGAGAGAGGGAACACAAGCAGGGGGAGTGGGAGAGGAAGAAGCAGGCTCATAGCAGAGGAGCCTGATGTGGGGCTCGATCCCAGAACGCCGGGATCACGCCCTGAGCCGCAGGCAGACGCTTAACCGCTGTGCCACCCAGGCGCCCCAGAAGACCCCACTTTCTAATACCATCACAATAGAAGTTAGGATTTCAACATATGAATTTTTGGTGGACACAAATATTCAGTTCATAACAGTGATCAAACTGTTCAGTGAAGATCTGTGCTTTTTGTTGTAGCTCAATTCAAAAATGAAGGGAGATAATGAACTCCTGGAGCTACTCTTCTTCCCCTAAAATATAAGATTTCTCTTCTGTCAGGAACTACTTTTTAACATTTTAATAAAAACTCCAGCTAATGCTAGAGTCATCTTGGAAGTGTGGAAGCAAACCAATCTGTACCATGCCGAATGGTAATGCAATATCCTTCTTAAATGGCCACAGACACTGCAAGATGAAACTAGCTTTTTGATAAGAACGGATCTACCACTTGACTTTAGGTTAGGAGACTGACCGGTTGCAGGTCTACAAATAGGTCACTGGGAAACTTTAGGCAAGTCACTTAACTCCTTTACTTTCTCTAGGCTTTATATTCTCAGTTATTAAGTAAGAGGTCTGGTCGAAGTTTTGCTAGACTTTTCTAGTTCTACTAAAATCCCAGAATCACTGAATGATAGAGTTGAGATGAATATACAGCCAAACCTTGAACAACATGGAGGTCTGGGATGCTGAACGCCTGTGCAGTCAAAAATCCATGCATAATTTTTGACTCCCCCAAAACTTAACTTCTAAAAGCCTACAGTTGGCAAGAGGCCTTACATAATATAAACAGTTGATTAACACATATTTTGCAGTATTATAGCATATTTATATTTAAAAAATCTGTGTTTAAGTGTATCTGCACAGTTCAAACCTGCATTGTTTAAGGGTCAACTGTATTCATAACCGCTTCCTTTCTTCTTGTAGGATTCAATTTCTATATTATCTCCTCCAAGAGGAATATCCTGATGACCTAATTTGATATAGGTTCCCTACTTATTCTTTGTCACTATAGTCTGTTTGATTATGCTATTTTACTATAAAAATTCTAATAATATATTTGCTGTTTTAGCAAGTTGGATATAACAAAATATAAAAATCATTGTATATTATGATCAGTTATAATTTATGTTAGGAATGAAAAGCTGTCCTGCCGTTCAAAAAGATAATTGATTGGTTAAAAGAAAAAAAAAAGGCAAAGAAATAAGGTTTCTAATGTATGTGGAAGTAAAATGTATATATTAGAGAATAAAGTCCTATGAAGGAACTACAAAAAATAAAAAAAATATATAAAACAGTCAGACAGCCAATAGTGGAGATGTAATGAAA
This sequence comes from Ursus maritimus, assembly GCF_017311325.1. NCBI lineage: Eukaryota > Metazoa > Chordata > Mammalia > Carnivora > Ursidae > Ursus > Ursus maritimus. The sequence goes on from NW_024425675.1 coordinate 3,762,497, forward strand.
TGCTAAAAATACTCGATTCAAAAAAAGGCAGGAAAAGAGGAAAGGGACAATAAAACAAATACAATACATAGAAAATAGGTAGCCATATGGTATATTTAAACCAGACTAGGTCTATGTTATGTTAAATATAAATGGTACAAAGTATTCAAATTATAAGGCAAAGAGTGTCAGCCTAGATTAAAAAGCAAAACCCAACTCTACGCTGTCAATAAGAAATATGTTTCACAATTGGGTAAATGTAAAATGACAGAAAATGGAAGACAACTCAAACAATAATCATAATACTGGAATGGATATATTAATGTTAGGTAAAATGAACTTCAAAAGAAAGAATATTACCAAGGATAAAGAGTGACATTTCATAACAATAAAAAATTCTTTAAGAAAATATAATCATTAGGGCAACACTCTCAAATTCCCTCCCTCTTTGGGAGCTCTGTACTATCATTCAATAAACTTAAAAAAAAAAAAAAGAAAATGTAATCATTATAGTTGTGTATTTACCTAATGACAGAGCTTTGAATAGATACAACAAATTTTCACTAAAAGGAATAACAGACAAATTAATAAATGCAGTTGGGGATTTTGCTCTGCTCGTTATATAGCAAGTACACAAAAAATCTGTAAGGATGTGGAAGGGATGAACAACAATGCCAATTAACTTGACCTATTTTATAATTTTAGCACACTCTACCCATGTACAGCAGAATATACATTTTTTTTAAGTGCATGTGGAACATTTCCCAGCGGTTGACCAAATGCTGGGCCAAAATTTCTCAATAAATTTAAAGGATTGGGATCATACAGAGAATGTTCTTGACCACATTGGAATTAAATTGGAACTCTATATTAGAAAGACATCTAAAATATTCTCGAAATATTTGAGAATTAAATAACAAACTTTGAAATAACTCATGAATCAAAGAAAAAATTACAAAAAGAGATAGAAAATATTTTTAATTAAATTGAGATAAAAAAATGTAGACTGCAACTAAATCAGTGTTTAGAAGAAGACTTAAAGGTTTAAATGCTGATATCAAACAAGACAAAACCAATGATTGAAACTTTCACCTTACTATGCTGGAAAAAGAAGAGCAAGTTAAACCCAGGGCAAATAGAAGGAATCAATGACATAATAAAGATAAGAGCAGATTCCAGTGAAATAAAAAATAAAAACAGAAAAAGATCAATGAAATCAATGAGCTCCAAAGATAGTTTTTTGTAAAAAACAAGCAAAAAAAAAAAAAAATCAATGAAATTGATTGACTAGCTTGACTATTTAAAATAAAAGAATTACCTATATTATAAATAAAGAGGGGATATCATTCCAGATACTACAGAGATTAAGAGAATAATGAGGGAATATTACATAAAACTCTTGCTAAAATTTGAAATGTGTTGGCAAACTACAGGAATATGCCAAATCTGGCCTACTACTAAATAAAGTTTTACTGGAACCCATACCCATTTGTATATGCATTGTCTATGGTTACTTTTGTGCTACAGTGGCAGAGTTGATTTATTGTGACAGACTGTATGGCCCACAAAGCCTAAAATATTTATTATCTGTCTCTTTACAGAAAAAGTTTGCTTGTTCCTGACCAAGATGTAATGGAAAAATCCCTTGAAAAATATGAATTAATAAAACTGATTTTAAAAAAGATAGAAACATCTGAATGTCCTTATATCTATTAAATAAATTAACTTCATATTTATAAATTTTCCACAAGATAAACTCTAGGGAGATGGTTTAACAGATGGAATCCATGCAACATTTAAGGGAGAAATAATAACCATCCTACACAAAAATCATTCAGAAAATAGGAGAGGAGAAAATCTGTCAAAACTCATTTTATGAACTCAGAATTATCCTAATACCTAAAATAGAATGTATTACAAGAAAAGGAAACTATAGATCACTATCCCTCATACATAAATGCAAACATCCTTTGGAAATATTAGTAACTGGATTCTAGCACAATTTAAAAAGAATAATGTCCTATGACTATGTGGGATTTACTCCATGAATGCAAGACTGATTTAACATTTGGAAATCAATTGATATAATTTATCAAGTTGAAAGATTTTAAAACATATTATCATCTTAATAGATATACAAGATTGATCTAACAAAGCAATTCATGATTAAAAAGAATCAAATCTTTCAGCAAACTAGGAATAGTGACATACATCAAGACCTGGTAAGTGGCATGTATGAAAAATCTAGAGTTAACATAATGCTTCATGGAAATAACTGAATGTCTTCCACCTAGGATCAAGAATAAGATAAGAATGTCCACTCACCACTTCTTTTCAACACTGCATAGTAAAAATCCTAGCCAGAGGTATAAGGCAAGAGAAAAAAAAAAGTTGACAAGGTAAAAAGGAAGAAGTAAATTTTTAATTTATAGAAAGTATGACTGTGTATGTGAAATATCCTTATGAATCTACAAAAAAACTAATAGAATTAAAAATGAGAATTTAGTATGTTCACAGAAAATAAGATCAACATAAAAAGAACAAATTTATTTCTATATCAGAAGCAATTGGATTGAACAACTCGAAATTGAAATAAGAAAATACATTATAATAGTGTCCAAAATATGAAATACTTAGAGACAAATTTAGGAAATATGCTTAAGACCTATAGATTAAATACTATTAAACAAACCTGAGAGAAAGTAAACAAAATCGAAACAAATGGAGTAATATACCATGTTCATGAATTGGAAGATTTAAGATTGTCTAAATGACAATTCTCTCTATATTTTTCAATAGATTCAGTGCAATCTCAATCAAAATACCTGCAGGCAAGCTGGTCCTAATATTATATAAAGTATTATAAAAGCAAAGTAAGTATAAAGGCCAAAGTAGTTTAAAAAAAGAAAAAAGTTGAAGAATATATACTACCAGATTTCAAGGGTTACTGTAAAGCTACAGTCATTAAGACAGTGGGGTAATGACAAATAATAGACATGTGTTTTGGAGCAGAATAGAAATTCCAGAAATACATCCACCCTTCTGCGCTTAGCTGATTTTGAAAGAGGTGTCAGTGTCGTTCAATGGGGAAAGGAGTCTGTTATAAAAACATATTAATTGTGTATTCATTCATTTTAAAATTTATTTTCTAGCTTTATTGAGGTATAACTGAGAAAATTGTATATATTTAAAGTGTACAGCATGATGATTTGATATGCATAGTTTGTGAAATGATTGCCATGATCAAGTAAACACATCTGTTACTTCACATAGTTTACCACTGGTGTGTGGGGGAGAGGGTGTGAGAATGCTTAAGGTTTACTCTTTTAGCAAATTTCAAGTACACAATACAGTATTATTAACTGTACTCACCATGCTGCATGTTAGAACCCCAGAGCTTATTCATCTTATAACTGAAAGTTTGTACCTTTTGATCAACCTCTCCCCATTTCCCTTACATCCCCACCCCCGGAAACCACCCTTACACTTGGTTTCTATAAGAGTTTGAGTTGTGTTTTTGTTTTTGTTTTAGATTACACACACACACACACACACACACACAAAGTGACATCATACAGAATTTGTCTTTGTCTGGCTAATTTCACTTACCATACTGTCCTCTAGGTTCATCGATGTTGTTGCAAATGTCAAGATTTTGTCTTTCTCATCACTGAAAATCCGTACCACATTTTCTTTATTCATTCATCCATTGACAGACACTTAGGTTGTTTCCGTATATTGGCTATTGTGACTAATGCTGCAATAAATACGGGAGTGCAGATATCTCTTTGAAATAATGATTTTGTTTCCTTCAGATATATACCCAGAAGTGGGATCGCTGGATCATATGGTAGCTCTATTCTTAATTTTTTGAGGTCCTCCACGCTGGTTTCATAATGGCTGTTTCAATTTACTTTCTACCAACAAGGCACAAGGGTTCCCTTTCCTCCACATTTTCACCAAAACATTGTCTCTTGTCTTTTTGATAAAAGACATACTAACAGGCATGAGGTGATATCTCGTTACCACTTTGATTTGCTTTTCCATGATGATTAGTGATGTTGAGCATCTTTCATGTACCTATTGGTCATTCATATGTCTTCTGTGAAAAATGTCTGTTCAAGTCCTTTGCCCATTTTTAAATCAGGTTGTTTGTTTTTTTTTACTATAGAGTTATAAAAGTTCCTTATATATTTTGGATATTAACCCTTTATCGATATATGGTTTGCAAATATTTTCTCCCATTCTGTAGGTTTCCTTTTCATTTTGTCAATTGTTTCCTTTGCTGTGCAGAAGCATTTTGGTTTGATGTAGTCCTACTTTATTTTCACTTTTGTTGCTTCTGCTTCAGTGTCATATCTAAAAAATCATTGTCAAGACCAAGGTCAAGGAGCTTTTTCTTTACATTTTCTTCTAGGAGTTTTGTGATTTTAGGTCTTACATTTAAGTCTTTAATCCATTTTGAGTTATTTTTTTGTGATTAGCTGTGATGAGAAAACAGCTATTTTGAGTTGCTGCCAGGGCATTTTACAATATGAAAACCCGACTCACTCTCAGAGGCCAAACATTTAGATAAAGACACGAGCTTAGAGTTCCTGCCCTAAGTTCTCACTTTGATTTTCCCAGGTTACCTTTTATTTTTATTTTTTTTTTAAGATTTTATTTATTTATTCGACAGAGATAGAGACAGTCAGCAAGAGAGGGAACACAAGCAGGGGGAGTGGGAGAGGAAGAAGCAGGCTCTTAGCGGAGGAGCCTGACGTGGGGCTCGATCCCATAACGCCGGGATCACGCCCTGAGCCAAAGGCAGACGCTTAACCGCTGTGCCACCCAGGCGCCCCCCCCAGGTTACCTTTTAAAATAACCACTTAAAGCTGAGCCCATGAAAAATTAGTGACCTTTGCCCCAACCACCTCATAAGAAATAGGTATGTACTACCCTGCTCTCTCCTGCTTACTGGTAACATGGGATGGAAGATTGCCCTTTCCCTGGTTCACTGTGCCCGCCCAATCCCTCCACCCCGTTTCTGGAATCTGTACGTAAAAAATCTTGTGACTTTACTTCCTTTGTGTGAGTGTACTGAAACTTTACCTTCAATCAAAACCATTCTAGGGTTCTCACTTCCCCAAAGTAGGAGCTCAGATGCTGAGGGAGCTACCTGTTGACCCCATGTGGGTAGCTTGTGCCTCCTCATTTAGGAGGTCATAATCTGCATATTCTTAATTTAATATACCAACTACAGCCCTTCTCCAACACAATGATGTAAAATAGGGGCCCAGTTTCATTGTTTTGCTTGTGACTATTCAGTTTTCTCAATAGCATTTAGGGAAGAGACTATCCTTTCCCCATTGTGTATTCTTGGCACTCTCATCAAAGATTAGTTGGCTGTGTATATAGGGGTTTATATTTGGATTTTATTCTGTTCCATTGGTCTTTGTGTCTTTTTAAAAATGTCAGTACTATAATATTTCGATTACTGTAAATTTGTAGTGTAATTTGAAATCAGAAACTATGATGCTTCCTGCCTTGTTCTTTCTCAAAATTGTTTTGGTTATTTAGGGTCTTGTGTGGATAAGACTTTTAGGATTTTTTTTTTCTATTTTTGTGAAAAGTGCCAATGGAATTCTGATAGAGATTGCATTGATTCTATAGACCACTTTGGATAGTGTAGACAGTTTGACAATATTAGTTCTTCCAATTTGTAGTCATGGGATATCTTTCCATTTATTTCTGTCTTCCTCAATTACTTTCATGAGTGTTTTATAGGTTTCAGTGTACAGGTCTTTCACCTCCTTGGTTAAATTTGTTCCTAAGTATTTTATTGTGTTTGATGGTTTTGTAAATGGGATTGTTTTTTTTCTTTATTTATCCTTCAAATAGTTCATGTCTATGTATAGAAATGCAAATGATTTTTGTGTATTGATTTTGTATATTTGATTTCTGTCTGTTAGTTCTATTTTGTCTATTAGTCCTATATTGTCTATTAGTTCTCTTTATTAGTCCACTTTTTTGGTGGAGTCTTTAGGGTTTTCTGTATATACGATCATCATCTGCAGACAATTTTACTTTTTCCTTTCCTATTTGGAGATCTTTTACTTCCTTTCCTTTCCTAATTGTTCTAGCTAGAACTTCTAGTACTATGTTAAATAGAGGTGGTGAGAGTGGACATCCTTGTCTTGTTCCTGATCTTAGAAAAAAAAGCTTTCAGCTTTTCATCATTGAATATGATGCTAGCTGTGGGCTTGTCATATATGACCTTTAAAATGTTACAGAAGGTTCCTTCTATACCTAATTGTTGAGAATTTCTATCATGAAAGAATGTTGAATTTTGTCAAATGTTTTTTCTGCATATATTGCGATAATGATATTATTTTTATTCTTGATTCTGTTAAGGCAATGTATCACATTTTTTGATTTGCATATGCTGAACCATCCTTGCATCCAAGAGATAATCCATCTTGATCATGATTTATGATTCTTTTAATGGAAAGAAAAGTCTTTTGAACAAATGCTGCTGGAATGTCTGGCTATATGTATGGTAAAATGTAAAAAAAAAAAAAAATTCTCAATCCTTGACTCACATCATACTCCAAAATTAATTGGAAGTGGATCATGGACCTAAATATAAAAGGCAAATCTACAAAACTCCTAAAATAGGGGTTGGCAAACTGTAGCCAACTGGCCAAATCTGCCCAGGCCCATTTGTTAGATCTAGTGAATGGATGTTTTCGTGGTACAAGGCAGAGCTGAGGAGTTGTAATAGCAACCATTTGTTTCTTAAAGCCCAAAATATTTTTCCCGCCATCTGCAGAAAAATTTTCCTGTCTGCTGACCCAAAAGAACATGTAAGTATTTTTGTGAATTTGGACTAAGAAAAGATTTTTTAAGATAGGATACAAAGAGACACTAAGTATTAAAAAATAAACAATTGGGATTCATTAAAATAAAAAAAAATGTATGCTTCAAAAGACACTACTAAGCAAATGAAAAAGAAAAGAGACTGGGAGAAAATGTCTGCAATACCTATATTTCTTAAACGAGTTGCATGCAAAATATGTAATGTACTTGTACAACACAGTAATTTACAACGTAAGTGATCAAACTTAAAAAGGGGCAAAAACTTGAACAGACACTTCAAAAATAAGATAAATAAGCGGTCAACTATATGAAAGATGTTTAACATTTGCTAGTCATCGGTAAACAAAAATTAAAACACAATGAGATACCACTGCATACCCACAAGAATGGCTAACATTAAAAAGATTGGCAGTACTAAATATGAGTGAGAATGTGGAGCAAATGAAATGTTCATATATGGATAGTAGAGATAGACCTAAATGGTCTAACCACTTTGAAAAACAGATTGAGAGTTGCAAATATACTTCCCAAACACCCAGCAGTTGTATCCTAGGTATTTATCCAAGACAAATGAAACAAAGACTCGAACCCATATGCTCATCACAGCTTTATTCCTAATAGACAAAAACTAAACCACTCAAATGCTCGTCAATTGTGAACAGATAAACAGAATGTGGTACATTCATGCAATGGTATAACATTCAGCTATTAAAAAGCACAGACTACCGATACATATGAAAATATGGGTAATTCTCAGAAACATTGTGTTGAGTGAAAGAAGCCTTGCACAAAAAAAGTGTGTATGTATGATTCAATTCATATGAAATTCTAGAAAAAAGCAGACTAATCTATAGAGACAGAAAGCACATCAGTTGTTGCTTGCAGCTGGAGGTAAAGGGCAAGTTGGAGTTGACAGCAAAAGAACAGAGATCTTTGAGCACTTCAAAAATGTTCTCTATCTTAAGTGGGGTATTGGATACTTGAATGGTTACATTTGTCCAAACTTACTGAACTTACTGAGCTGACTTTAAATGGGTACATTTTATTATACATCCATTTCATTGTAAAGCAACCTCAATTATGTGGCTTTATATATATATAAAAAAAACCCAACAACTTCTTTCTGTGGCATTTATTTGCTAAACATTTATTTTAATGTCCCCTTAAAACTTCCATGCTATGATTTGGGTAGGTTTCTATCAACAGAGTTAGGGAATAGCCTCCCATCTCCCCTAGCAACTTTCAGTTAATATGCCGTTAGTCCCCAGCATGCTGTGGAACACAGCATTCCTATTTGCACCATCCACAGCTGCAGAAGTCCTTTGCATATAGCCTGGACCTGCTTGGATTTATGGCAAACTCCTTTAGTTTAGTATTCTGCGGACTTTAAAAATGGTTCCGTTTCCTTTAAATAAAAGCTTATTGGCTTGAGGACCATTGAGATCATTTTTCTGAGGTCAAGTGAAACAGTGTTTACTAAGTCCCTGTGCCCAGTATTCTGGGTACTCTGCAGCCTTGAGAGCTGGGACTCACTGTCCCCGAGCATGGAAAGACGATCCTCTTGGAGAGGGGAGAGACAAGGTTCTGGGCCAACAGCAAAAGAAAAAAGTGCTTAGGGATATAAGCTAAAAATCAGAATATGCAATATATTCTAAAGGTTTTAGGAATTCAGAGAACTGGAAAAGCATCCTCAGTTGGGTAGTCAGATAAATTTTTATGAAGGAGATGAAATTTAAGTAAGCTTGGAGCAACCTCAATCCCTTTAAACGTTCTTCCTGGGACCATTAGTCTATCCCTTGGGTCATTTCAGGCTCTCTTCTCTGGAACCCACAGGAAAAATAGGGTCATTTCATAACAAAACTGGTGGTGCTAGGGTACACCTGAGGGAATTTACTGAAGAAATATGCAAAATGGGCATCTCTCTGGATCGCAGCTGGGTGATTTTGCAGGGATCTAGAGAATAGAGTTTTCTACTTTGCAGTGTGTTTTTGTCATCTTAATTTCCATTTGCTTGCTCTGCAGCTCAGGACGCCACAGGAATATTAAGATCTAGGAGTTAGAAAAACAAGCTCTTAGGAGGTAAACTTTTTTGCTAGATCTGGTTGAAGGTAAGAGTCATGTGTACCAGGAATGATGGCAAGATTTATAAGTAGGCATCATTAGTAGAGAATATGCTAGGAACACAGCATGTTATGTCAGTCTTCTACCCCTTGGGTTCATTAGGCTTTTGTCTGTAATAATTAAGATGAAACAGCTCTCACAGTGAAACTGGGAAAATATACTCTGCCTGTCAGTATCTACTTCCCAGTATTATCAAAGCTTCTAAAGGGCTAATATTTTTCTTCCCCCTAATCATTATTACATCTGATATTGGTTGCCCTATGTTGAAACAGGTGTTTAGAGCCATGTAGACATATCTTCCATTAATTTATTGTGGGCTTAAACATACGTCATCTTCACTTAGTTGTGGGGGACCTAGCATAATTGAAAATAATCACTGTTTCACCTTGGGCAAAATAATTCCAAATTTCTAAAGAATATGGGCTGTTATCGATTACATTTTCCAAAAGACCTACTTCAGCATTCTTACAACCCCCCCCAATTTCATTAGTGAATTAAAGAGATGTTTCTAGGACCTGAAATTAGCTCAAATTTCAGGTCTTCTAGGTAATACTACCTAGAGGAGGACAAGGTATTAATCTTCTCTTGAATTCATCAGAGTAGCTTATTTTGTCTGATGGAGAGAAAGGACATGAGAAAAGGGGAGGGGTGCCAACCCTAACTCTGCATCTTCACATACACATAACCCACCCACAGACCAGGTCACCAGGAGCCAGAATATATGAGCCCCGTGTACTAAAATTCACTTTGAGAAAATTACTTAGGGCCCTTACTCCATGGTCATAGCAGTGATGGTATGGTTGCGTTCTTCTCCTCCTCTTCTTCCTGCTCCTCCTCTTCTTTCTGTTGTTGTTGTTGTTGTTGTTGTTGTTGTTCTTCTTCTTCTTCTTCTTCTTCTTCTCCTTCTTCTCCTTCTTCTCCTTCTTCTCCTTCTTCTTCCTCTTCTTCCTCTTCTTCTTCTTCTTCCTCTTCTTCTTCCTCTTCTTCTTCTTCTCCACCTCCTCCTCACTGTTGCTCTTTGCTAATTCCTATACTGCTAACTTTTCACTCTTTGGCTCTGATTTTAATTCTCTAACATCACCTTTATCCCTTGGGATTAACAAATTATTAGTTTCCTTGAATTTCTGAATTTCTTCCTTTTAACTTTTTAAAGGATGGGATTATATTCATTTCTGACTCTATCTTGAGTAGTTAGGACATGAATTTTAAGCTATTAAAACTCTGGCTCCGTGTGCCAAACCCAAAGGCCACTTACATTTCTGAACTCTTTTTAGTTGGGAGAGAGGGACTAGAAACACAGGAGAGGTAAAATTAGAGGGTTTAGAGGACACTGGAGTGATCAAGATAGATATATCCGTGCAGAAGCAAGAACACCATGCCTAACAGAAGCTGCAAGGCAGTCTTTGTCTGGTACACCACATGGTTTAAAGTGCTGGTTAGGGGCGCCTGGGTGGCACAGCGGTTAAGCATCTGCCTTCGGCTCAGGGCGTGATCCCGGAGTCCTGGGATCAAGTCCCACATCAGGCTCCTCTGCTGGGAGCCTGCTTCTTCCTCTCCCACTCCCCCTGCTTGTGTTCCCTCTCTCGCTGGCTGTCTCTATCTCTGTCAAATAAATAAATAAAATCTTTAAAAAAAAAAAAAGTGCTGGTTAGGTACCCAGGATTTATCACTCAGGAAAGAAAGAATTGATTTTTTTGCCTTTCAGGTTTCCCTAATGGTGCAACAGGTAGACTTCAAGAGTGAAAATCTAATCGGAAGGAGATATAGCAATGAAATTATAAAAACAGAAGTGCTTTGTAAACAGAAAAGTATTCCTTAGATGCAGGGGATTATGATTAACCTTACTCTCTCAGTTTACCTGTCTGTGAGTTGGGTCTCAGAATAACTGCATAACTTACTTTATAGGATAACAGAGAAAAACTTGTGAAAGAATAAATACTAATGTGTTTCATAATACATTTAAAAAGTCTTCAGTTTTCGAGTTGGCAGGAGATATATAAAATGTAGACTCCCTCTTCTCACACCAAATTCATGGAAATAAATTCATATGCATTATCTTCCTTGGAAAAAAGAGACTATCAGGGAACCAGAAACCATGACAAATCCTAAAAGAATACGAATGGAAAAGAGCAGAGGGCCCATCAGCCAGAAAGAGAGGCTGGAGGCCAGGACAAGCACAGGACAAAGCTGCAATGTGCAAGTTCCCTGCCTGGAGGTGGTAGAAGCTGGGCATAGAGTGTAACTAACAGCTCCGGGGTGAGGAGTCAGTTCAAGACATCAGGAGGAGGGGCCAGGTGGGCTTATGCCTGCGCTTTGCTCCTCTACTCCACAAGTAGTAACAGATGTATTGACTCAGAAATGAGAAGTGACTGTAAGATCTTAGGAAAGAGATAATTTGCAGAGCCTCAGCTGACTTGCAACTCCCAGAAAGTGCTGGCTTTCACCTTATGGAAGATATAATACTGAGGTGCCCCTGCTAGAGCAGGCCTTCCTGATCTCCAAATTGCCCTGGAAGCTCAAGTCAAGCAGCAGCACAACCAGTAGACTAACCAGGGATCTTGATACAGGAATAGGCACTCAAGTGAGAATCCCCCGATATCTGACATAGTCAACATTATGAAAGAGAAGTACTAATATCAACAAATGGAAGAATTTAGAAAAGACTACAGAGGCAACAGAACAATTAGAAGAGAACTTAAAGGAAAAGACCAACATTCGATTTCCCATCTACAAATACTAGATAAAAGAAAAACATGGAGCAATATCTTATACGGAAAGGAAATAATTGTGAATCCGTGTGGCAAACACGGCTGGTCTTCTGCATGGTCTCTGTTAACTTCTTGCTGGCTAACAGAACTCCAATATTACTTAAGACTGTCAGTGTACCCACTTAAAACACTTCCCCAAATTCCCCAACTAGGATTGGCCATGAGACACAGAAATATAAACAGAAAATTATTTAGGTGGTAGTCCCTGGAAGTCTACTGTGTCCCTAGTAAAAAAGGGACAGCTATAGCTGGCTTGTACATGTTGTCCTTGTCGTTATCCTATCCCCTTCTTCCTACGTAGAACGTAGACTTAATGACTATAGATAAATGAACCATTTGTGACAATGAAAACTAAAACCGCATGGCGAGCATGGCAGACTAGTAAAGCAGAAGGAATTTTTGATGACTTTCCTGAGCAACTGCAATAACCTAAGACTTCAATCTCCAGCTTCTTACTGCATGAAAAACAAAACAAAACAAAAAACCAAAAAAGAGATATTTGGGAGGCTTGCCTCCCGTGTCAGCCTTTAGACCAAATTGCTATTCATGTAGCCCAGTGCAGTTCCTTACTTATGAAAGCTGGAATTCTATACCTAGCTAAACTGTCATTCAAGAGGTGGAACAAAAACATATTTTCAGGAAAAAAAAATGTGAGAAGTTTAATCATTCATCGACCTCTGAAAAAATTACAAGGAGATAATCTCCAGCCAGAGAGAAAGGGAATGCAAAAAACAGTGGAGAATGCAGTTAAATATTACTTGCATAATGTTAGAAAGTTAAAATAACATAAAAAGATATTAAATGCAAGGTCATTCATACTCTTATTTGTCAGAAGTGGTCACTAACACAATAATATACACCATGAAAGTGAAAATTAATCACTAAGATGTGTGATTTCAAATAGTCGTATATTGGTTCAAAATATTCGGTACACTGTATCCTCCCAGAAAATAAGTTTGGTTAGAGAAAGAGATCACTGTGGGTCTGTGGAACCCCAGATTCATTCTACTTACTCGTCAAAGGCCCTAGAGATATTTGATTGACTATAATAGGATTTAATATTCATTCATTCATTCATTCATTCATTCATTCATTCTTGGTAACAAAACTTGGAACACAAAATGTGACCTAGCAGCCAGATTGCTGGTTGGAGATGATGATAAAGATACTAAGGAGGAAGGGCAAGAGGAAGAGGAGAAGGACAGAAATGATGACAAGAATGGCCACAGGAGCAGTGAACATATACTGAGTGCTTACTATGGGCGAGGCCCTGTGCTCAGTGCTTTATAATCATTATCTTATTTATCTGTTTGGAGCCTCTCTGTGTGCTCTGCAGTTGAGGATGTGGGTCATTCTTAGGTCAGTGAAGGTGACAGGTGAATTCAGCAACTAAGCAGCAGGGTCAAGAAGAGGTGAGAATCTCTGCAACTATTCTTTTGTTGGGGAAAGTTGCAACACGTGGAGACCCACAGCTGCTGAGGTCATGCATTTGAGCCTTTTACTCCTCCGCTTCCCAGTTGCTTTTAAGGTGTATGATAAATGGACCTCTTTAAAGCTCTGCCTCACATAGATCTTTAACATCCAGATTCTGTTTACTTTGGCTGCCTAGGGAGGAAGAACAAGAGGGAAAATGTACTATAGAAGAAAAATGGGTAAACTTGACTTCCAACATCTGGTTAGAGGTATATTGCTCTCCAAATATTCCCCCCAAACTTACCTGCCAAATTAACTTGCCATACATTCCCTGCTCTTGCCTTGCTTAAATGGCTCTTGGGCAGGCCATCACCTGACCAACACTGTTGTCACCACAGAGCTTCACAAAGGTCCCATTGTCCTTCCATTCCTTTATAGACCTCAAATGGAAAAAAAGCAAAGGACTACAGAGAGGAGAAAGCAGAGAACAGAGTAAATGGAGTAAGAAAACATTTGTTCACTCTTTGCTATTTCTATAGCAAAATACGGACTTGCTGTGCCTTCTGGAAGATTATTTACAACTTTATCAGAGTTTTTTTCTTCTCTCTTCACCTACATTGTCACCATCTACCTTTGGGTGGGGACTTCTCTATGTCATGTTCTCTCACTTCTAGGTCGCTGGTCATGAACAATATGCATGTTTTCATGTCTGGGGTTTGTGGACCTCCTCGACTAACAGGGGAGCAATTGAGCGGAGTTAGCAGAAGAGGCTTGCAATGTAAGGGTAGGCAACGTGGTTACAGACTCAGCTTTCCCCAGTGTAAAATTTAGGTTGGAATTAGTGATTTCATATCCTGAATAATTCTTTTTTTTCAAGTTCTCAAGTACTACTCCACATTAGCCTAGCTCCTTCTCTGCTAAACTATTTCAGTTGATCTTACCTCCTGGTTGCTTCCATTTTCACTTCTCTTTCCAGTTAAGGTCCTCTTTCCTTTCCCTCCCGGCTTTAAGCCTAACTTCCTAACTACCTATCTGCCCAAGTGTCATGACTTTTTGAGCCCTGAATGAGGATTTGAACTTGAGATACTCCTCTCTATCCACGGGGAACTCTCCTTAGACTTTCATTTCTTTTTAATTCCTATAAAATTAACCTGGTAGTGCTAGGGAAAACACTGGGTTTTGAGGTTTGAAACACAGTTCTGCCACACATTAGGCGTATGAGTTTGAAGTCACTTCCCCAGTCTGGGCAAATCCTTCTCTGATGAATGACGGAGTTGGCCTAGCAGGTGATATTAAAGGCACCTTGAAGCTGCAATATCCCAGGGTAAGTGTGACTAGGCTTTAACTTGCATTAGATCGGAGTCTCCCACGTGAAGAGGTTATGCAATTAACATTGTTACAGAAATGATGCATCTTCAAATGCAATTTCATTTTAGCAGAGTGTATATAAATAGATACATAAACATATAGATAATTTGGAAATCTTCCTTGAAAAAAATACAATTTCTTTATAATTTGGCATGTTGTTAAAGATATGGAAAAATAAGGGAAAATCATGCCTTTTCTTTTCCAAATTGAATGGCTTAGTCAAGAAGAGACTTTTTATAACCTGGCCTGGGACATGGGCATTATTTCTGCCCCCAACACCCACTGCACCTTGGATTCTGTTTCATCTTCTTGTTCTCTGGTCTATCCACAACAGATGTTTTGTTGGTGTTTTTATGTTAAAAGCAGAGAGAAAGAATGGGATCTTTGTGACTCGCTGGTGACAGTAGTGTTGGCCAATTGATGGTAGGCCCAAAAGCCACTTAAGCAAGTGCCAGGGTCCGCATCTGATGGATGGACTCGCTGTGGGAGCCGTGCCCCCCACAGCTGATGCTTGGACACAGGTCCCTCTGGGGTCACAGGCAGTCATTCTGCCCGAGAGAACTTTGCCCCGGCTGAGGGACCACTGCCGAGCCTGTCTCAGCAAGGAGTCTTGCTTATCACCATTTTTATTGGTCTGGTAACTCATGTTGACACCGTGTTATTTTTCAGGACGTGCTATTTCTTTCTGGACAGCATCTGTGTGACAGTGGGCACTGCAGTCGTGACAGCCACACGAATGTAATGGAAGGGGCAGCAGGCTCTTCAGGCATAATGAAGGTGGATCTGGGTGAGGTTGCAAGATCTGGGAGAGTGGGCCCAGATGACTTGTCAGTGGCCATTAGCTCTCCCCCGCCCCCTGCACTTCCCTTTCCATTAGGTCTCAGAGCTTTGTTTCAGACAAGTTGCCTGTGGCAGTGGGTTGGGGAGATGCCTCTGCAGGGGCTGAAGCCCACACAGGGACATGTGTGACAAATTATCCTGACAGGGCTGCCACTGCAATATTAGCAGCTCGTTAGAGGAGATGGGCGAAATTCATCTCGGCTTTGATCAATTTTCTGCTAGCACTTCAGGGCTTTAAAAGAATCCTATCTCCCCCACTCCCTCCCACCCCCACCACTCATTTCTCCTAATTTTTTGTTGTTGAGGCTGCACTTGGCAGGGCTTCCCAAGGATTCAGAGTATCTGGCAACAGACCGAGCAAGTCTTATAAGAGTTTATGCCCAGTAGGAAAAAAAAGGGAACGTGAGCCTGGGTTTTTACATTTGTACTTGAGGATAGAGAAACAAAGAGTTTGGATGATATAATTTCAAAGTTTCTATCCAACTCTCACACTCCATGATTCTATGAGGAGAGCTAGAAGACGGGGTGGGGAGAGGGGAAAGCTTTGCTCACACCATGTGCCGGCCTGGGGAAGCTTGGAGCTAGAAAGGCCCACTGAGCAAGGCCAGTCCAACCATGTAGTCAGTGAAATCCCTGATCAGATGAAACAAAGATCTGGACCTTCTGATTTGCAATCAGTGTCCCTCCCACTTGATGACATCACTGCAAGAGAGAAAAATGATCAGTTAGGCTTCTCCAGAGAAACAGAACTAATAAGAGATATTTTAAAAAATTTATTTTAAGAAATCATGTGACCGGGAGGACTGGCAAGTCCAAAATCATAGGGCAAGCTTACAGGCTGGAACCTCAGACAGGAGTTGATGCTGCCATCTTGAAACAGAATTTCTTCCCCAGGAAACCTCAGCATTTGCTTTTAGGGCCTTCAACTGATTGGACAAGGCCCCCCCCACATTTTGAGGGTCATCTCTTTTACTTGAAGTCAACTAATTGCAGATGTCATTCACATCTGCAAAACACCTCCCCAGCAACATTTAGGTTGGTGTTTCATTAAATACCTAGGTACCGTAACCTAGCCAAGTTAACATATAAAATTAACCATCACAGCAATCACACCTGTACCCACCTTGTATAAAACACCTTGTTTAATAGAAGCAAACATGTATGTAGGGCTTTTCGTGTACCAGAAACTATTCTAAGATTTTAAATTAGAAAGTCGATCCTCATTATTTGTGGATTCTGTCTATACAAATTCACCTACTTGCTAAAGTTTGTTCGTAACCCCAAGATCAATAACTGTGATGCTTTGGTGATCATTTGAAGACACAGATAAGAATTCGAGTGGCCTGTCTGCATGTTCTCAGCTAAGGCTGAGCAAGCTGACACTCTGCCTTCCTGTTTCAGCTCTCATACTGTAAACAAGTGTCCTTCTTGCTGCCTCTTCAGTGCCAGGCTTTTTTGTAATTTTATGCTTTCTGTGGGCGGTTTTTGCTGTTTGAAATGCCCCCATGCCCACCCCCAGAGCATAGTGTTGAGTGCTGCCTCGTGTTCCTGAGCGCAAGATGACTGTGTCGTGCCTTACGGGGAAAATACGTGTGGCAGACAGGCTTAGTGCAGACATGAGTTACAGTGCTGTTGGCATAAGCTCAATTTTAATGAGTCAACAATATGTATGAAATAAGGTGTCCTTAAATAGAAGCACACGTAAAACAAAGTTGCGTATTGACCAATTGATGAAAATGTGTGACCAGAGTCTCACAGGAAACTAACCCTGTGTCTCCTAGGAGCCATGGCCCAGTATTTGCTAATTCAGAGCTCTGGGCAACTTTATAGCACATAAATACTGCAGATAACTGCAGATGACAAGAAGCAACTGTGTATGTGAAAGCATTCAATCCTAGAACAACCCTATTATTCCCATTTTCGAGGCAAGAACTCTGAGGCCCAGAGAACTGACGCGTCAGGGGGTCGGGTACACCAGCCGCTGCTCTGTACTGAGTCCCTGCAAAGGCTCTGCTTATATTAAGTTTCTACTGGTGCCTTTGATTTTCACTTACTCCTTTATACGTTATGTCTTTTTTTAAAAAAAGATGTTATTTATTTGAGAGAGAGAGAGCACGTGCACAGGCGTACGACTGGGGGGAGGGGCAAAGGGAGAGGGAGAGGCAGGCTTCCTGCTNAGCAGGAACCCCCCCCCCCCCCATGAGGATGAGGGGCTCCATTCCAGGACCCTGGGACCATGACCTGAGCCGAAGGCAGACACTTAACCAACTGAGCCACCCAGGCGCCCTCTTACATGAATTTTAGTGTTCTGTGGGTCTTCTTTTATGGTTTTTGTTTTTTTGTTTTTTTGTTTTGTTTTGTTTTGGTGCTGTAATGCACTTAAAATGTGAATATGTAGAAGGAAGATGAAACCAAAAGAGATATGGGGACTCGCTATTGAGGCTCTAGAATTTCCTAAGAGTTCTGGGCCTTGATGACAAGCTAGCATAAAGACAATGAGGAGAGACAAACTCTGATTGGATTGGGAATGCTAAATCAGAAGCAAGAAGAGACAGGTTAAAATGTGTTTGGGTAGATTCCCACAAGGCATTTTTAATTATATGTCACTAAACGTTTAATCTTTAATCTCTCCCTTTCTTCATGAATTGTATTTCTGGATAATGTAAACTGGGCAAAACATAGCAAAATGGCATATGCTTTCCAAAGATTTTTGTTTATCTGTGCTGTGAGGCATGGTGCAGAGTTCCTGTCGGTGAGAATTTCATTGTGTTTGAGGAAGTAGACTAAAGCAATAATTGTAATGCAACAGTGGAGGTATTTCAGGCGGAGGGAGCCTTGTAGACAAAGATACAGAGGCAGGAAAGTTGTTGCAGAAAAGGTAAGTAATCCACTGTGATTAGAACAGGAAGGTGTGAGGGTCAAGGCCATCATTCTGCATGATGCCAAAAGGCAACATTTCATTGTCTTCCAGGTGAACAGAATCTTCTGGAGTGGTCTGAGCTGAGCAAAGACGCCCTGGCTAAGTTTGGGAAGGCGCATCCATGCTAGTTTTCTCTTTTTATGTTATATAGGAAAAGAAGGGGGAACTGACATCAGATTTGCTTATTATTTAAAGGGCAGAAGCTGTATATCTTTCTGTATCACTGAAACTGTCAGCGAGAAACAATGTGTTTGTAACTAATCCCCAGGGTACCGCGTGAAACATTACTATTGGTGGCAAAGTGAAAATGCCTAGTCATGTGGTCTCCATGAGCGATAAAGGCTCTGACGTAAGGTTGAGAACCAAGCGAGAAAAACAACCTTTCAAATATTTAAATGCCTAGGCCCTCGGAATATGCTCTGTGAGAGCTGGAAGAGCTTTCAGAGAAATCCCAGCGTACTTTACAGATGAGGCAAAATCACTTTGCAGATTCCACCTTCGGCAGCAAGAGTAAACTAGCCACGACTCAGGTCTCCAGCTTTTAATACAGCGTCCTTCCCCCTCCTCGGACCTGTCGCTGAAGTCAACAACAATAGTACACTTTGCCGCGTTTTTAGCAGGGATCAACCTGCCGGGCCAATCTTCTCCTCGACAGTTTTTCGTTTCTATTTTCCATTGCCTCGACTTGATCTCAGGTTTGTACTGGAATGGAGTCCAAACAGGATAAAATACCATGAGAAGCTTTGTTCAGATTGCAGCAGCCAGGCCAGAGACAGGAAATTCTAGAAACCATGAGAGAGTGCCTGTTCTGACGAGAATTCCAGCAGAGTTTGGTTCAATTCAAGCAAGTTCCAAAACAAAAGAAAAATCCTTACATGATCCGCCAATATTTCTAGGGTACTCCTCCAAAACAAACAGAAATTTACATCTTTAGAGAGTCCCTCACGCCTGGAGCCCATCCACTGCCCGAGCTCCCCTGGCAGCCCCTCTCTCTGTATCAGAAGAAGGCTCGTGATGGGAAGTCCCAGTTGTGTGGACCTTTTGTGAAGCTGCTGCTTGTCATGAGCCTTGTGGATAACTCTGACAGCGAACGCTTTCCTGAGGCTTTAACGTAGAAAGCTATTGAGTTTCATTTTTCTTGTGCTGGGTAATATGCCAACATTAATTGATATGATGCTGTCATTCTCTCACCCTGTAAAAGAAAATCACTACAAGTTCATAGCTTAATCTTTGCTCATAGGAGACGTAATAAAAGCTATAACTCCGAAAAAAGAGAGGTGAGCATTGTTAATCACTCTGTCAGTGCAAAAAGAATGCTTTCTGCGGCACAGTTGTTCACTGACCTAAGATAAATTTGAAGAAGAGGTCCAATTCTCATCTATGCTCCAGAGGCCATATTGTTTTGCAGACGGTGGAATAAATAAAATCTTTCCTGAAGAGTGGACACGTGCAGGAAAGAGCAGAGTGTGAGGATATGCTGCAGTAAGACAGGCTAGCCAGATGTTAGTGCTGACCTCCACTCGCTGGAATCTGATTGACATCGGGCTTGGATTTCTCCAGCTGTTTGGAAGAGCTACATGGGAAGTCGACTNNNNCCCAAGACTAAAGGGGGCCACCTGCAAAATATCCCCTTCGTTGCCATTGGGATTTCCATTGTGTGTATTTCTGAGATCCTGGATCCCTATTTTTCAATGTATAGAAATGTTATAAAAAGGATTACAGATTTATCAGGAACCAGAACTCTTAAAGAGAGCTCTGCGTTATTTCCACCATGATATGTGCTTAGAGTGTCGGCAGGACCCTACTGAATCCATATTTAATATTTAGTTTCAGGATAATTTGAAATGCGGATGGCACACACTGAAGCCAACAAACTAACAAAAAGCACACACACACACACACACACACACACACGTGTGTGTGTGTTTACGAAAGTGGGATTGTCTATTGTGAACAAGTTCCCGCAAATGAAAACCATCTATAAAACTGTCCACTGGAGCCAATGGAACACTCACTAATTAGAATCATTTCTGGAAACTATTGTTTCAAGAAAATGGTAGTTCCAGGAAGCCTTGTAGGTTTTATTTATTTATGTATTTATTTATGTAGATTTTTATCACTGCAGCCTTGGCTAAAATTAGCATGGTGAAGCAAGGACAGCAAAATTGCATATTTTAAATATGCCTTAAAACTGAGCATTAGTCATGATAAAACACCAGATACCCCAGGATTCAAACCCAGCAACTCTGTAAAAACCACAGAAATTTGGATCTCATGTATAGATCCGTTAGCTGAAATTTACCTCTGCATTACCTACAAAATAAGGGGTTTGGGAGTAAATTGAGAATGCAAATTAAATTGCAGGCCAAGGTTTAAAGGGAACAAACTGGCTTCAAACAGACCCTTAAGCATTTCAGAAACAGCTATTTACATATAAGCAATTAATGCCTGAATTACAAATCATTCTTATCTGTTCATTAAAACAAGCTCCCCAGGACCTCTATTAGACTTTTAAAAAATCTAGATATATAAATTGTATACATCTGAAAGTAGGAACACATTCCACTGTTCACCCTTCACTAATTCAGATTGTTCTTTTTGACAGTCTGGGTGAGAAAGGTTTTTGTTTGCTCTTGGAGCAAAAACAGCTCTTAGCGATCACACCGACATCGATCCCTGGTGTCTTGGGGATTTAGAAATGACCTCCTCAGAGTGGCAAAGCAGGTCACAGAGGAGAGAGCCACTTAGGTGGGTTCAGGGGTTCAACTTGCCCCAAATAGCGCCCCACTCGTGTTTCCAGCATTTCACACGTTTGTGATCGGACTCATTCTGGATGAAGGCAAATAGCTCTTCCAAGGGGCCCTTGTTGAAACGAACATACATGCTCCTCTGAGAGAGGAGACAGTCCGGGAGCGTGGACGGGTCGGGGACAGCAGGCGGCCGAGGTGCACGAGAATGGACAACGCGGTTGGGGAGGACGGGTCTGAGTCTCGGGACCTTTATTTTTTATTCTCAGAGCTAGGAAGAGAGCACGTGTAAATATTGCTAGCTTCATGGTGTCAGGTGAACAAAGAAGATGAAGAAAGGAAGTGCTAAGTACAAGTTCTGTCTACTCCGTAATCGCGCTAACGGCCCGTCTTGGTTCGAACTCGCTGGATGAGCTCCAGCATTCCCGGCAGGTTGTATCCAAGAGTGGGGGACAATTTCGAACCTCTTAGCCTCTGCTTTTTCGAGGCTGAAGCCCCTTGTGCTGCCTCATGCCAGTCCACCTGGTGTGGCTCCTTCTAGCTCCTGGTAAGCCCTCTAAAATACTGAGAGCCTGACTGTAAATACCCACATGATTTCTATCACCCTGATCACGCATGGCCCTCACGTCTGCATAAATGTCTGGACTACTGTAGGAAAAGTTTTCAAAATTAAAAGTCAAGCCCAAGCGAAGTATTTCTAGGGTATTGTGAAATATGGTTGGCAACAAACTTTCACATGCTGAGAAGTCAAATAAAGTCAAATACATAAAAAAGCCCATGCCTTTCTGTGACCTACCGAACATGTACACATTGTCCAATGTTTAACATTGTAAATGTTATTTTAGCCTCAGGTGATGTATCTGTTAAAAACCATATCATATTACAACCAAGTAGATGTTTTAAAACATAATTGCCTATTGACCAGTTATCTTTTCTACTTAAAAAAAGCTGGAACATCATTTTTTGAAAAATTTTTTTGAATTTTAATTTCAGTGTAGTTAGCACACACTCTTGTATTAGTTTCAGGTGTACAAAGTAGTGATGCAAAAGTTCCATGGGCTCATCCCGATATGTGTACTCTTAATCCCCTTCACCTATTTCACCCATCCCCTCTACTCCCTCCCCCCTGGTAACCACCAGTTTGTTCTCTGTAGTTCAGAGTCTGTTTTTTGGTTTGTTTTCTTTTATCCTTTGTTCGTTTGTTTTGTTTCTTAAATTCCACATATGAATGAAAGCACATGGTATTTGTCTTTCTCTGACTTAATTTGCTTAGCATAATACTCTCTGGCTCCAACCATGTCATTGCAAATGGCAAGAGTTCATTCTTTTTTACAGCTGAGTAATATTCCATTGTTTGTGTATATATTATATATATATATCATATATATATATCATGAGCACACTATGAAAGTGCACACGTGAGTTATGTCTTTCTACAATGTCACCTTTAGTCGATCATAAAGCAAAGTTAATCACAATTATATAGCAGGGTCAGGATTCCAAACTCAATGACATTTCACCATGTGATTAAACTTGGCTTCTTATACGGCACACAGAGCAGAACATAAGACAAACCACACAATAAACAAGACAACAGAAATGTGTAGGAACTTCACAAACCAAACACGAAGTCAGTCTGCGGGTGCGCGGCGGAGATAAGGCCTCTGTGCCGTCCCAGTCAGCTCTGGGCACTGACTGCTTCTTAGGTTCAAGCAGGGAAGGCTCTCTGCTTCTGCTTGTTATCAGTCTTGGGTGTTGGCTGATGCTGTATTGTACATAATTCTGCTACAAATATTGGGGTGCATGTATCCCTTTGAATTAGTATTTTTGTATACTTTGGGTAAATATTTGCAATTGTTGCATGGTAAGGTAGTTCTATTTTTAACCTTCTGAGGAACCTTCAAATGGTTTTCAAGAGTGGCTGCACCAGTTTGAATTCCCACCAATGAATGAACCTTCCCTTTTCTCCACATCCTTGACAGCACCGGGTGTTTCTTGTGTTGTTGATTTTAGCCATTCCATCAGGTGTGAGGTGGTATCTCATTGTGGGTTTGATGTGCATTTCCCTGATGATGAGTGATGTTGAGCATCTTTTCATGTGTCTGTTGGCCGTCTGGATGTCTTCTTTGGAGAAATATCTGTTCATGTCTTCTCCCCATTTTTAATTGGATTATTTATTTTTGGGGTGTTGAGTTTGATAAGTTCTTTATGTATTTGAGTTTGATAAGTTCATTATGTATTTTGGATACTAACCCTTTATTGGATATGTCATTTGCAAATATCTTCTCCCAGTCTGTAGGTGGCCTTTTAGTTTTGTTGATTATTTTCTTCACTGTGCAGAAATTTTTATTTTGATAAAGTCCCGATAGTTTATTTTTGCCTTTATTTCCCTTTTCTCAGAAGACATGTCTAGAAAGAAATTGCTACAGCTGATGTCAAAGAGGTTACCGCCTGTGTTCTTCTCTAGGATTTTGATGATTTCCTGTTTCACATTGAGGTATTTCATCCACTTTGAATTTATTTTTGTGTATGATGTAAGAAAGTGGTCCAGCTTCATTCTCTGCATGTTGCTGTCCAATATTCCCAACACCATTTGTTGAATAGACTTTCTTTTTTCCTTTGGATATTCTTTCCTGCTTTGTCAAAGATTAGTTGACCATATAGTTATGGGTCCATTTATGGGTTTTCTATTCAGTTCCATTGATCTACATGTTTATTTTTGTGCCAGTACCATACTGTTTTGATCACTACAGCTTTGTAATATAACTTAAGTCCAGAATTGTGATGCCTCCAGCTTTGCTTTTCTCTTTCAAGGTTATTTTGGCTATTCAGGGTCTTTTGTGATTCCATATAAATTTCAGAACTGTTTGTTCTATCTCTGTGAAAAATGCTGTTGGTATTTTGATAGGGATTGCACTAAATGTGTAGATTGCTTCCGGTAGCATAGACATTTTAACACTTGTCCTTCCAATCCATGAACATGGAATGTTTTTCCATTTCTTTGTTTTCTCTTCAATTTCTTTCATCAGTGTTTCCTAGTTTTCAGAGTACAGGTCTTTCATCTCCTTGGTTAAATTTACTGCTAGGTATTTTATTGTTTTTGATGCAATTGTGAATGGGATTGTTTTCAAAATTTCTCTTGTTGCTGTTTCATTATTATTGTATAGAAATGCAACAGATTTCTGTACTTTGATTTTGTATCCTGCAACTTTATTAAATTCATTTATCAGTTCTAATAGTTTTTTGGTGGTCTTTAGGGCTTTATATAAAAAGTATCACGTTTCTTCAAATAGTGAAAGTTTTATTCCTTCATTACCAATTTGGATGTGTTTTATGTCTTTTTGTTGTCTGATTGCTGTGGCTAGGGCTTCCAGTACTATGTTGAATAAAAGTGGTGAGAGTGGACATCTTTATCTTATTCCTGACCTTAGGGTAAAAACACACAGGTTAGATGAGATCGGACGTGCTCAAGGTGGTATGGCTGTAGGCAATGGAATACTACTCAGCCATCAAAACAATGAAATCTTGCCATTTGCAATGACGTGGATGAAACTAGAGGGTATTATGCTAAGCGAAATAACTCAATCAGAGAAAGACAATTATATGATTTCACTAATATGTGGAATTTAAGAAACAAAGCAGAGGATCATAGGGGAAGAGAGGAAAAAATAAAACAAGACTAAATCAAAGAGGGAGACAAACCATAAGAGACTCTTGTCATAGGAAACAAGCTGAGGGTTGTCGGAGGGGAGGAGGGTGAGGGGATACAGTGACTGGGTGCTGTACATTAAGGAGGGCATGTGATGTAATGAGCTTCAGCTATTATATAAGACTGAAATCTTTGACCTCTACCTCTGAAACCAAGAATACATTATATGTTAATTAATTGAATTTAAATAAAAAACACTCAGGTTTTCCCTGTTGGGTATGATGTTACCCGTGAGTTTTTCATATAAGGTCTTTGTTATGTTGAGGTATGTTCCCTCTAAACCTACTTTGTTGAGGGCTTTCATCATGAATTGTACTTTATCAAATGGTTTTTCTACATCAACTGAAATGATCATGTGGTTTTTACCTTTTCTCTTATTGATGTGATGTATCACCTTGATCGATTTGCAAATATTGAATCACCCTTGCATCTTGGGACTAAATCCCACTTGATGGTCATGAATAATTTTTTTAATGTATTGTCAGATTTGGTTTGCTAACTTTGGTTGAAGACTTTGAATCTAGGTTCATCAGAGATATTGGCCTGTAGTTCTCTTTTATTGTGGTGTCTTTATCTGGTTTTGCTATCAGGGTAATGCTGGCCTCATAAAATGAGTTTGTAAGTTTTCCTTCCTCTTCTATTTTATGGAATATTTTGAGAAGAATAGGTATTAACTTGTCATTAAATGTTTGGCAGAATTTGTCTGCGAAACTGGTCCTGGAGTTTTCTTTTTTGGGAGTTTTATGATACTGTTTCAATTTCATTGCCAGTAATCAGTCTGTTCAAATATTCTATTTCTTCCTTCTTTAGTTTTGGGAGGTTTTATGTTTCTAGGAATTTATACATTTCTTCTAGGTTGTCTAGTTTGTGGGCATGTAATTTGTTATAATTCTTACAGTCCTTTGTATTTCTGTGGTATCTGCTGTTTTTTTCTCCTCTTTCATTTCTGATTTTGTTTATTTGAGTTCTCTCTCTCTCTCTCTCTCTGAGTCTGGCTAAAGGTTTATCAATTTTGTTGATCTTTTCAAAGAACCAGCTGCTGGTTTCATTGATCTCTTGTTCTTTTAGTTTCTATATCATTTATTTCCGCTCTAATCTTTATTATTTTCTTCCTTCTGCTGGTCTGGGGTTTTGTTTGTTGTTCTTTTTCTAGCTCCTTTAGGTGTAAATTTGGGTTGTTTATTTGACATTTTTCTTGCTTCATGAGGTAGGCCTCTATTGCTATAAACTTCCCTCTCAGAACACCTTTCGCTGCATCCCAAAGATTTTGGACAATTGTGTTTTCATTTTCGTTTCTCTCCATTTAATTTTTGATTTCTTCTTTGATTTCTTGGTTGACCCATTCATTGTCTAGTAGCATGTTGTTTCACCTCCATGTATTTTGGTCTTTCCAGATTTTTTTTCTTGTGGTTAATTTCTAGTTTCATAGCTTTGTGGTTAGAAAAGATGCATGAATGACTTTGATCTTTTTTAATTTGTTGAGACGTGTTTTTTGGACCAGTATGTGATTATTCTGGATAATGTTCCATGTGTACTTGAAAAGAATGTGTATTCTTCTGTTTTAGGATGGAATGTTCTGAGTATATCTGTTAAAACCATCTGGTCCAGTGTGTCATTCAAAGCCACTGTTTCTTTGTCAATTTTCTGTTTGTATGATCTGTCTATCAACATAAATGATGTGTTAAAATCCCCTAGTGTTATTGTATTACTATTGATCAGTTCCTTTATGTTTGCCATTAACTGCTCTATGTATTTGGGTGCTCCCATGTTGGGTGCATAAATATTTACAATTGTTGTATCTTCTTGATGGATTGTTCCCTTTATGATTATATACTGTCTTCCTTTGCCTCTTGTTACAGTCTTTGTTTTAAAGTCTATTTTGTTCTCTTAGCATAATACCCTCTAGCTCCATCCATGTTGTTGCAAATGGCAATATTTTGTTCTTTTTGATGGCTGAATAATTTTCCATTGTGAGTATGTATAGCTATCTCTATCTATATATCTATATAGATAGATATAAATACACCACATCTTCTTTATCCTTTCATCAGTCGATGGACATTTGGGCTCTCTCCATAGTCTGGCTATTGTTGATAATGCTGCTATAAACATTGGAGTGTATGTACCCCTTTGAATCTGTATTTTTGTGTCGTTTGGGTAAATGCCTAGTAGTGCAATTGCTGGATCATAGGGTATTTCTATTTTTAACTTTTTGAGGAACTTCCACACTGTTCTCCAGAGTGGCTACAAAAGAGAAAAAAAAAGAGAGAGAGAGAGGCAAACAAGTCATAAGTGACTCTGAATGATAGAGAAAAAAACTGAGGATTGATGGAGGGAGGTGGCTGGGGGATGGGCTAGGTGGCGGATGGGTATTAAAGAAGGCACTTGTGATGAGCACTGGGTGTCACATGTAAGTGATGAATCACTGAACTCTACTCCTGAAATCACTATTGCACTGTATATTAATTAACACAATTTAAATAAAAAAATAAAGTCTATTTTGTTTGATATAAGTATTGTTAACCCGGCTTTCTTTTGATATCCTTTTGCATTTTAAATATTTCTCCATTCCCTCACTTTCCATCTGCAGGTGTCTTCAGGTCTGAAATGTGTCTCTTGTAGGCGGCACATAGATGGGTCTTGTTTTTGTATCACCCTATGTCTTTTGACTGGAGCATTTAGTCCATTAACATTCAAAGTAATTTATAGATATGTATTTATTTTCATTCTGTCACTTGTTTTGTGGTTGTTTTTGTAGTTTTTCTCTGGTCCTTTCTTCTCTCACTCTCTTTCATTGTTGGTTGGCTTTCTTTAGTGATATATGTGGATTCCTTTTTCTTTATTCCTTATGTATCTATTATTGGATTTTCATTTACAGTTACCAGTTTGTATATAACATCTCTACAGGTAGCTGTCTCTATTAGGTCAAGTAAGTCTGAACCCATTCTTTAAAGCTGGAACATCTTTTAAAGGAAATCCTAGTTTTTCTTAGAGAAGGTAAATGACAATCCTGCCTTACTTCCATTGCAGATGATATTATCCAATCTTAGAAACATCCTCTTCCTCTCAGGCAGCTGAGTGTCAAGCAAATGACAGGCCACTCATGTTGCCTTCTTTCCTAACTGGACAATTTTTTTTGAATGACCAATCCTTATAAATTTTTCACTATTTATATAACTAGAGCATTTGTTTTCCATTTCCTTTTCTATAAAATGGAGCTGTTGGGTTTTATTCCTGGGAGAGTTCTACTGGCTGTTTTGAGATGTGAAATGGTTTTGAGGATCATGTTAGATATACAGATAAGGGGAGGTCACCTGTATTCAAGAACTTGAGCACATCAAGGCAGATTTTCTGTGCATAAAATATCTGTGCTCCCACCATCCCAGAGAGAAATGGTGAAAGGAATTTTGAGATGTCTCAGGCCCTTGGGACACTCAGTTAAGACTCCTAAGATGCTTGAACAAAAAGAGAAGCATGAAATGGTTCAACTAAATGGGTGTGAGGAAGATGAATCAGATTATCTCTAGAAGGCCAAAAACTTGCCATATGGTAGAGACTTTTGAAGAGCATACATCCCTCTCCAAGATATTAGCATGTGGTTAGAGGGAATGCTGTTGGTGTGATTCAATGTGATTCCAGTCTTTCTGTCCTCAGAACAAATGCTGAGTGCCGAGTGTGCAGGTGCACCTGCTGGGATGAGTAGTGATATGGTGACAACAACCCTGGAGGACAAAGCAGCCCAGGTCACAGGGTCCTCTCAGTAGAGGGAGTAAGAATTCAGTAACAAAGTGGGGTGGGGTTTCAGCACCAAAACCACTGTGATTGTCACCCAAGCGCTAGATAATTCCCAGACTGATGGAGCCTGAGAAACCAAGAATTAAGTATTATACAATGTTGTCTAAATCCAACCATAAATATGACACAAATATGCACATTATCCCAGATCTCACCACCTGTTATTCTTGATCCCCTAAGTCAGGGATACGTAGAGCGGCAGGGGAAGATAAAATTCTGTTGTCCCTGAACAGAACTCTGTTTTTCACTGTCCACTTGAAACTTTAAAGTGGGCTAAATGTTTTATTACTTAACCCACTCATAGCTCTCAGTACTAATAAACTGCTAATCTGATTTGATTCCTAATGGGAAGGTGCTGAAGATGAGAATGTCAAGTGCAAGTCAGCTGGTTGGTGTGAAATATGCCTATACAAACATATGGAGCTTTATCTCTAAAATTATTTTCCTCTTTGGCATTTTGAACCAAAGCAGTGTGAATACTGAAATTCAATCTGGAATGGTTATGGCCCTGAGGCTCAAAAGCAGTAACTAAACACACCCCCCGCCACACACATCACCCGCTCTCCGTGGCCCCCACTCTGGACAGTGTCTGACTCTTAAACTCTGAACAGGACTCACTACTGATGATGTAAAAATGCCCAGTCGGAACAACTGATCCATCAACTTTAGAGGGAAATTCAACATTAAGATCAAGAACTTTGTTTACTTTTTCCAAAGTTGCTAGATTTTTCAACCCACTCCCACAATATCTACCAAAAAGAAAAACAAAATAATGACAACCAGAAAGAAAAACAAAATGGCCAATTTTACCTCAGACTTTACTTCTCTTCCTTGTCTGTCTCCATCTTTTCCCAAGAGGTTGTTGATCTTAAATTTGAGGTCATTTGACTGTTCATGATAAGGTTTTGCACTAGAAATGATCAGAGGTTTTGTTAGAAGAGTGTCTCCATCTGATTTTGAAAAAGTCTGGACATAATCATAAAGAAAATCTCTTGACTTCAAGCCATTTCTGCCAGATTCCTCAGAAATTTTGCTAGCTAGTAATTAAGGCGGCCTGATCACAAACGTCAAATTAGCCAGGGCTCCCTGAATCAGGTACGGAAGAGAAAGAGCATGATTGTGAGTTCCATATAGAGAACACTTAGGGAAGGAAATCAGAATTGTACACATGTCAGCATCTAACCAGGAACCAGATTTGCCTCACATGATGCTGTGCAAAAGTTTTTAAACCCAATGTCTTTGACCAAAATGCCTGGCCTTGGTTGTCAGTGGACCACATGTAAATACCAGATGAAAGAGCGGGACCCACAGCCTGGCTCTGGTCCCATGAGGTGTTGGAAGAACTGTTAATCTGAGAGCAAAATCATTTGGCTGCAGCATAAAATAGTATGTTTCTTGGTCAGTGTGGTCATGTTTTTATTGAGGAAATAGATTATCGAGAAATGTGTACTGTTTATAGTTTTGTCAGATGCAAGGGTTGTTTCTAGGTCACATAATTCTTCGTTGTCAAATACGCAGCTCCAGCAGTTTTCCTCAAAAAGGCAGCCCAGGTTCTGAATCTCAGGATCTCAATTCATTCATTCATTCATTCATTCATTCATTCATTTGCCAATGACTGAGAGCCAGTGATGTGAGAAGACATATTAAATTTGATTATATAAACAGAAAATCAAACAAATGACCTGGCTGAGGAGATAGCCACAGAAACAGATAATTATTCATTTGAACCCCCACATGAAATTACCATTTTTATGTCAAAAATGTTTAATATTGGCAATTTCATGTGGTACAATCTTTTTAATGCAATTCGTTAAGCTCAGTGACAGAAATATGCAGAGTTTTCCTTGCTGTTTGCTTGTTTGTGGGTAGCATAAGAAAAGGAAACTTGAGCTGGAGACTGTGGATTGGAGAGTGGGCACGTCTGGGTGGGTTTGCTGGAGGACACCTGGTTACAATAGATGAAGAAGCTGTGGATTATGCATTTGAGAGAACCTTCTGGAACAGATTGCCTTTAGAAAATTATCCCAAAGTGGCCTTAGTTATTTAATCAGGGAAGCTGTTCAAAAAGAGAAGAATATCAGGACAGAAGTGCTGATTCCTAAGGCACTGACACAGAAGCCTACAAGTAGTTAATTGACCCCTTGATTTCTTTGCTTTTACTGACCTAGAGTGTTCCACACCCTCTATTCACCTACCTGCCACCTTAATTCCTGGAGCTGGTTCCCTGATCAAAAATCCCTGCAGAAAGTGGTAAAGACCTTGAGCACATTAGAGCTCATGGTCTTATGTGAGGAGCTCTACTGCTTCCTGAACATGGCATCATCAGCCGTAGACTTTGACTCTTGCTTTCCAAAATAGTCCTTATACCTAGCGTCTGGATTCTAAGCCCTGATTTGTTGATTCAGGGTTGATGACTCGAAGCCTGTAAACGCTGACCTTGGCTGGATTTAGTCTTGGCCTCACCCTTGCAAAATCTTTTGGTTTTCATTTCCTGACTTTCAAAACCTCCGCTCTTAATTCAGCTGGTTCCTGCCATGGAGTAAGCAGGCCCCATATTCACGTTCTGCTTTCTGTTCTGAGCAAGCAGTCCCAAGTCCTGAAGAAAGTCATTTTGAACATCTAACACAAGAGCACAGGGGACTAAAGCATATTGAGTTAGACTCCAGTAAACTCTTGCTGCAACTCCGAGTTCTCTAAAAAGTTCAATGAAAGTGAACACATCATTCTCTGGGAAGCCCTTGATGGTTGAGGCTGCCAATGGTTTCACTTTACACTCTGTGGCTTACCACACAGACAGTTATGGGGGAAAAGAACAAGCTTGCAGCCTAATAATTCATTAGAACTAGAAAACACATCGCTCATGAAGATAAAAGGTTGTATACATAGACATATTTCTGGATATGCATTGCCACAAATGATGAGAAAGAAAACATAACCGTTAAGAGGAATTGTATCCTTCAGGGACCCTCTAGAAGACTTTCTGCATCACAGAGAGGTTGGGCTTATTGGACTTAATGCCTCTTAGGTTTCATCCGATTCTATGATCGTGTGACTTGCAAAAGCTTATTTATTTATTTATTTATTTATTTATTTATTTATCCAACTATGAGATAGTATCCTTCGTTACCTAGCATCACGTAGGTCATATTACTATATGTTCTATGAAGCGTGTACTGCATTTCTGGGGACATTTTAGTCCATATACTACCCCAGGCTTTTAATCATCCCAGGAAAGGCCTGTGACCCATTGACAAGAGCAGAGTGTGTTTGTGGAAGGTGGTCTAGAGCCCTGCATGAGGACGCACTTCGAGACACAGTTGGAGATGTCATTTGTGGCCACCCCACTTGTATTTTCCCTGCTATCAAGGAATAATCACTTTCTGCGTGGGCAAACACATTTTGATGCTCCATTCTTACCTTTTTAGGCAGGTCTACCAGTAACTTGTTTTCTATGATGACAAGATGCATCCCAAATTACTCTAAAGATGATATTGATTTTCCTACAAATAATAAGTCCAGCCGCAGGAGAACCATAAAACTTCAAGTTGTTGCTTCAGTGAGTGTTACCGTGTAATGTCAGTAGCTTTGGTTTTTATTTAATTTTGTGATTAAAGTTTTTATTGATTTCCCTGCAGGGTAGAATATATCAATACCTTTGGTTTCAAAGGAGCATTCAGTAACAAGAAAACATAAAAGGACTCAAGTACAGAAAACCGGTGCTATATTTTAAAATTTAAGAAACTGCCACTATGAATCCCCAAGGTGTATCTTTGGAACTAATTTTGGTTGGGGCCACTCAGCCTTGTGTGTTAGCTAGTCCCTCCGGTAGCAGCTGGTTCATAGGCCTATGAAGTTTAGTCGAGAAATGCTTAGCTAGTAGTTATGAGAGTTAATACTATTTTGCCAGAAGCTGATGCACCAGCAAGTGAATCATGCTCCACGTTATCATAAATCATGTGTGTTCCTCTCTCTTCACCGCAGAAGGAGTAGCTTGATGTTGGCCAGTCTACCGAGGCCCTGGGGGAAGCCCTATGCGTATGAGAAAGATTGCTCTTCTCAGAGGCATTGCATCACTGAGAAACGCGGTCAAAGCTGAGACTGAATCTGACTCAGAATGGACCCCGCGATGATTCTAGAGCATCTATGAAACTATACAGGAAACGTGTGGTTTCCTTTAACATTAGAAATGGTCCTGCTACTCTCAAAGTAACCCCATTCAGGGTGCTATCTTCTCTTCCCCTGCCAACTGGGGGAGCCCGGCAGGGTGCCTTCCCTTTTGTGGGATGCATGGGGGACATTCTCTAAAGTCTGAACTACTTCCTATGACACAGATGGACTGGTGACATTTCCCAACTCTTACAGTTGAAACTAGTGTTTCACAAGTGACATTTTACCTGACCCCCCTGCTGGCTCCAGGGCGGCAGGATTTTCCCATCCTTACTCTGCTCACTAGGAAACGAAGCCTCGGGGGGATGCTAAAGGTGTGTTTCCTGACCTGCAGGTAGCAGATGGCAGAGTTAAAAATTAAACCTAGGTCTCTACTCTACTGACCCTTCCACCCACTCGACCACGAATCAACCAGCCTTCTTCACTTATTGGCCTTGGCAGGTTAGTTTGTCTGGATTTTGTTTTTCTGTGTGAGTCAACGGCTCGTCCTGATGTGGGAGAACCGTGGGGGGGGGGAGGGCTGGTCACCTGCTGGCCTGCCTTGCACGCCTGTCCACATGGAGCCTTCTGTCTTGCTAGTAGCTGGGGGAGCCCGTCCTCAGAGCAGAGGCTTCTCTGGCAGAGAGGCAGGGCACCCTTCCGTGCTGGAGAAAAGGAAATATGGACAAAGATATCAACCAGGCAGATTTCGCAAGCGCACCAGTCATCCGTCTACCATCAGAAAGATACAGCAGTTTTGTTTCTCTTCTCCCTCCTCCTTAAAAACACATTCCCTTTTGTTTGAAATCCCAGTCAGTTTTTAAAAGAAGAAGGCAGGACGATCTCTGTCGCACACAATCCTGAAAATATAAGTGAGTGTCCTGCAGCTGGGGAGAGAGCCAGGAAATGGAGTTAGATGGCTCTTCATCAACAAAAACAGTTTTAGAAAGGCGTCCCTGTGCTCTGGCCTCCCCAGAGTTCCCTCGCCTCTGTTCCTTCATCCTGTTTGAGAAAAACAGAGAGAAACGAAAACCTCGGTTTAAGTCGAAGACTGAGGAGGACACTCATGCTTGCTTCTCACTACTAGAACTGAAATCTATACTCTCATTGGATCTTCCAACTGTTCATCGGAAGGTGCACGTTAGCAGGAAAAGGTCCGCGGTCTCCAGGAACGCAGCCCGCCAAGTGCAGCAGCCTCAGGCCTGGGACGGCGGTGCCGGGCTGGTCAAGACTCAGAAGACAGAGGCCGAAAGATAAAGAGAAGCGAGGTGACCCAAGCACACTCCCCCACTCTGCGGGACTGAAGGATCCCTACGAATGACTTTTTGGTTAAGATACTGCTGACGCTACAGTCAAGTGTGACCTGCTGGGACTACTGCCCGAGGTTACTGTGCGTCAGCTCTGAATGAATGCTTGTTGAATTAACTCATCCCACTTTTTACCCCCCCAAAGACCCCATGGAATTATACTTACGGGAGGTAAGGAGAAATGGTCTATAGCCTCTGCCTTCGGTCGGGGGGCCTTCGCTGTCTGAAGTAAGGGGAATGTGGGGAGGAAGGTGCCGAAAAGGAGCAAGGCAAGGGGGTAGAGGAACATGACGGGAAGCATTCGCAATTTATCTGCCTGCGAAGCCTTAGTTGGGTAAACTCGGGTTTTCCTAACCGGGCCTCGCTGGTCCTGTTTCTTGTCGCTGTTGTGAAAATCAGCCCTGCGAGAACCCTTGGGCTTTTTTCAAAATACCCTGAGAATAGGCCAAAGAAAAGGGCAGAGAGTGGTGTTGCTGGGACAACGCCAAGACAAAGAAACTTTTAGATTTCTGGGGACAAGAGGCCATGTGAAAGGAATTTTCCCTTTCACACACACACACACACACACTCACACACACTCTCTCTCTCTCTCACACACACACACACACACTCACTCACACACATATATGTCCACATACACTAAAATTTAACAGAGGATGTATCTGGGCATGTGGCTGGCAAAAGTTTGATTAATTAGCCAGCAGCATCAGCTTTGAATTAAAATAATTTCAAATGCAGAAGGAGAAAACATGGAATGGGATGCATTTTTCTTTTTTTTGAATGGGACACAATCTTAAAATGAGCACATGAACAGTAAATGGGGAATTAGAGGCAGAGCCATTTCGAAAAGTGAATCCAGACCATCTGGAGCCGGGGACTAGAGGAGTCCACGAAGCTACAAGCAGATGGGCTGCTAAGTTTCCTCTTGCGGATGGGGGCACGCGGGGTGTGGTGGGAGGCAAGAGCAAGGGGTGGAAGCCAACCCATCAACAGGTCTGGCAGCGGGGCCAGATGGCCTCCTACCCGAGGGCTTGGTTCTCGTGACAGTGCGTGGGGTGCGAGGGGAGCAGAAAAGCCCCACGGTCTCCCCGAAGACAATAAGGAGAAACAGACCCTGGGGCTGCAGGCTCCCGGGCCTGCTTCTGGCCTACAGATCGGATGCCAAGCCTCCCCGGACAGGAAATGAGTGAGGCTCCGAGGAGAGCAGTTCAGGGATTCGAGAGGAAGCCATCGACCCTGGCAACAGTAGGAAGAAGAGAGGGCGGGGGTAGAGGAAAGAGTTTGCTTCATGTCGATCTGTTAAAGGTCAGTGATAGATGTCTGCGAGCCCCCTGGCTGCACACTAGGACTTCAGAGGACTGTGGGGATCGGGTTCCCTGTGCACAGGCCCAGGGGATCTGGGATTGTTTCGAGCTGAAAAGAGCAGCCCTGATCCCTGCCGCTGGAGCATGGCCCTGCCTCTCCCCTGGTCCTTGAGCCTCCCCCAGGTAAGACCAAATTCTTGGCCTGGTTTGGTCGAGTCAGGCAGTTGATTGCTTCCAGCGCAGTTCGGGCGAGAGAACTTGACGCGCTCTTCCTCACGACTGATGGAATGACGCTTTGCGCAAGTCACCCCAGTGCCTGCATCTGTAAATTGAATAGGGCTAGTTTGTAGAGTATTTTAAAAACGTAGCCTTTTACCCAACACCTAATCACTTCTGAAGTGGTAGCCATTCTAAATTATTAGTATTCCTCTTCACCCAATCATTTCCATTTTGCAGTTACAAATAACTCTTGAATAAATATCTTCATGTGTAAATCTTTGTCTGAATCTCTGATTACTTCTCTAGGGGAAATTTCGGAAAGTGGGTACACTGAATCAAAAAACGGAAACCTTTTGCAGGTGTGGGATAACACTGCCAGGTGCTTTCCCACCGTGACTCTGCTGACATCGCTGCCCACGCAGGATAGCAGGACAGCCGTGGCGATCGTGGGTGGGGCCACTTAAATTCATTCCACTGGCACGTGTTTACTGTGGGCTAGGTGCTGTTCTGGGCGCTTGACAGACAGCCACGGACAACAACAAAAAGAATTTCCTGTCCTCAAGACACTCAGCTACTGTGGGAGGACAGAGAAAATAAATAAATATATAGTAGACTGTTATGCAGGAATAAATTCTATAAATAAAGTAAACTGGGCGAGGGAGGGGCTGACGGGGTGATGCTGTTCCAAGAAAGGTGCTATCTAACTAGCTGAGGTAGGAAACACCTGAGCCCAGGACAGAGCAAAAGGAAGCCTTGTAAGGATCCAAGGACAGCCAAGAGAGCAAGTACAAGGGTCCTGGGGTTGGCAGGGCTCTGCGGTTTCAAGGGCTGCCCAGGAGGCTACTAGAGGTATGACAAGAGGGGGAAGGAGCTGAGTAGGTGCTTGGAGGGGCAGCCAGTGGGCAGGAGGTGGTGAAGGGTTGTTCCTAGTGGGAAACCGAGCCCGAGAAGCTTCTAACCAGAGGACAGACCCTGTGCTTTTCAAATCTTATCAGCAGTACTAGGGCGGCTGTATGCATCTTAACTGAGACTGTAGGGTGTCAAGTATGGAAGCAAAACCAGTTAGCAGTCCTGTACTGGTTGCCAATTTGATAGACAAAAAATGTATTTCTCCTTTTCCTCTGTGTTCTTGATTACTTGTGAGGCCACCGTTTCCACAGACTTACTGAGCATTTGCACGAAGTCTTCTGTGAGCCACGAACCGATTTTAGCCCTCTCCCTGGACCACCCCCACTCTGCCTCCAGTGGGATGGAGACCTTTCAGCTCCTGAGGTAGAGAGGGACTTCAAAGGCAACACCTAGAAAGTTCTGTCCAGTTTTTAGTCTATGTGGTCTCCATCTTGGAGGCATTTGGGGGAGTTCTGTGGTTCTGTTTCTGGTTTCTCTCACTGATTTCTAACAGCCTGCATTTAAAATATGCCCTTTATTAAGCTGTGATTGCGCAAATTGGGGGATGGGATGACTTTGGATGTATTAAAGCTGAAAATTCAGGCTGGATAAATATTACATTGGATTTACTCTTTTATTATGCTTTTAATCATTCTGTGAATGCTTTTTCAAGAACTGCTGGCATCTCAGGAATGGAGAATCATTCAGCATCATGCTCTTTAAATGCAAAAACTACTAGATAAACTGAATCTTTAAAATAACTAAACCAAGTGTGCATTTGTTATGCACCATCACACAATTGTTCCATTGGCACACCTTCCTAATGGCTTCTTTATGCAAACGTTATCGCCTTTGTGCCATTCTCCACTTCTGCTGTTTCCAGTACATTTATTTCAATGAAGACTGCTGAAAACCTTGAAAGGAGTTGAGGAGTCTGGCCCTTCTCTTCCGGCGCCTTCGTCAGGGCGCGTGTTTGCGTGAAGAACTTGCCGAAACTACCAGAGGTGAAACCGCAAGGAGGCACCCTCCCTGCTTAAAGTCGGCGATCTGTATATGCCTGCAGAAATGCCGAGCACAGGCAATCCATTCCGGTATTTCAAATACTTACAAAGAGAGTTAATTCAATGCACGGAACCAGGGCTTACACTGAATCTGGTCTTGGGAGGAGCTTAATTTCAGGTCAGAGTTATAGATATAGGAAATTTGTAGGGAGTAAGAACGTTCGACTGGTGGAAGAGGAACACCCTTCCCAGTCCAGACGTGGTTTTCTGTTTCCGTTGTGACGCAGAGCTTTACAAAGGCATGTTGCCTCGATTAGAGGTGTCCTTCCAGGATGCCTCATCTTTTTCCGCCCCATTTCCGTTTGTTCGGAGTTCACTCGGTGCTGCCTACCAAAGCCTTGTATGTTACAGACCTTTGGTTTTATCCACGTGTTTTCGTCTCTTCGCTGATGTCTGACGCAGGCAAAGCCGGTAGCCTTTGGGAGGTTGAGCGTGTGGATTGGCAGTTCTAACGTGTCCTTTGTTCCCAGCCTACAGTAAGATGTGGCCACTGGGAACGCCTGGAGGGAAAAGAGGAGCCACTGGGCCTGAAGGTGATTTGGGTCTGAGCCTCGGCTACGAAACCCAAGCACGGAGAAGTCCACCCATGATCACTGATGCACCGGAGCTAATGGCTTTAAGGCAGAGCTTCGAAAACTCCCCTTCTCTCCCTCTCTCCCCCTCTCTCTCTCTATCTCTAAAGTGAATAAATAAAAGCTTTAAAAAAATAAATAAAATAAATAAATTTTTGTGTAATGACCTGAACTAGCCTGGGACTTAGTTCAGGAACTAACCATATGTGATCTGAGGAACCATACTGAGAAGGCTTGTTTGATATTAATTTAGGCAGATTCAAGATACTGGGCATTCTGGAACATCCAGAGTCTTATGCGGAAGAGGAATACATTGGGATAGACTGTACAAGGAGCTGGAAAGTTAGTCAAGATGCAGTCTGGGTCCTCTGGGGAAGCCAGTTAATCTCATGCTGACTGAACACAGGCCCTTTCCAGTGGGTCAGTACATAGGGATCTGGAAGGGAGGAGAACCAGCTTTCTCGAAAGGGGACTCCAGTCAGCAGCAGGTTTGAAGGAGGAGAGAACTCTACCTTTTGAGAGAGGATGTGGATAAGTATCAGACCAAAGTGAAACAAAGAATTCTGAAACTCCAAACTCAGGACAGAGAAGGCCATCAGTGTGGTGGCCGAGTAGGGGAAAGAGGGAAAAGTTTTGGTTTGCAAGTCACCTTAGTGTCAGGAACTGGACAGCAGCAAAGCCAACTCCAAATCCCATCCGGTGGTGAGCGGAGGCAGCTGACATGTTCCTGCTTTGATCAGAGTGGTCAGAGTTGTCTTGCCTGAGAGGCTGGAGGAGAAAGCTCTTCCCTCAACTACACTTCCCTCGATGGCCGAGCTTCAGGTGGATAGTTCCAAATTTTTAATTTTTTTTATCAGAAACATTTGAATATTTCTGAGAGCTTCCCAATAAAAGATAAGTCGTCTGGGAGATAACACATTAAGCCATTAATAGCCATTCTTGTTTTAACGTGAATTTACTTCATTGGGTTATCTGCTTCCACCATGACATCCCTGAGGAAATGAAATAGAGAACAGGGAGTTTATAAAATACGAAAGACAAACTTCACCTATTTGCATGCTGTGACTAGTCCTTGTAAGAAAGGCTGCCAGGAACAGACGTGTGGGTTGTGCACTACACAAGCCTTCAGTAGGTAGTAAGTCTTCCTACCGGCCAACGTGCCGAGAAAGGTGCTTCCCAGAGCCATGGCTAATTGCAGCTCCCCAGCCTGGACGACACATCTTTTTCTAAGCCCCACAAAGACATCCTAAATACTTGGAAACATCAGGGAAGCACAGGCCCAACAGTTCAGGTCCACTGCTTTCCAGACTGCGAGGTCAGAAGAATGTGGAGGAATTCTGCTTCTTACAGAGTTGGGGTCCCTTTGCGGTGAGCTAGAAGGTAAAAGAAGGGTACTTTCTCCTTTGCTGCCTGGAGTTCAAGAGGAAAGGCAGTCCAGGGTGTCAGAAGGTCAGAGCAGTCAAGAAGCAGCCGACCACCTTCAAAGACTGTCTTATTTTCAGTGAAAGTTTCCAAGTGATAATAACGTCTCTCAGTATTGAGACTTTGAGAATGAATTTGCAGCTCCCCAGTGGTAGATAAAACACCATCAGAAAGTGTGAGAGTCCCCTGCACATCTGACTCAGTCAGAAGGAAATGGATCACACTCACGGAAAAGAACAATTACAAAGCAGGCATCCCAGAACATATTGCAATCATAACCCAGGAAAACCCTCCACCAAATTTCTCTGATCTACAAACAATATGCCTGGCTAATTTTCTGCTGACAGACAGTGTGCCTGTACTAAGCGGGCTTCATTAACTCAATTGGAAAAAATGATTTTGCAATTTGCATGGGGCTTAAGAGTGTAATTAATACAATTCATAAAAGGCCAATGCCACTTTGCAGACATTAGTCCCATAGGGGATTATGAAGTCGTTTTCTTTGAAGAGAGTTCTTATGTCTGCAATTCCAATAGCCAACACTGTCCTGCCTTCTTGGCGAGCCATTCACATCTTTATCAACAATAAAACTAGACCTGCGTTGGTTTTTTCTTTGAGGTTTCCCCCCAGTTCGGTCTCCCCAGTCTTCCTGCCTTTCAGGGGCAGGTGCTGTCATTTGAATGAAAAGAAAAGAACACTTTCAGGCTAGAGTTCAGGGAAGGAGTCAGGAAGAAACCATGTCACCAGGCAGCTCACTTCCCATCCAGTTTTCTTGTTGTCTGTCCATGTCCTAAGGCGTTAGCTGAATGCTGAAGGCCTATGTTTTTCTTGCCCACAAAGAACAGTTAAGAGGCCTGACCCTTTCAAAAAATTTAGGTGCAAACAGGGACGACTTGGACTTGGGGGAAGGAGCAGTTAGATGGAGACTTCAGTCTTTGAGAATTAAGGGGGAGAGAGGCGGCCCCACAGTGGTTGTCTGTAGTGAGGACAGGGGCAGTTCGTGGAGGTGGTTACTGAGAAGTCTCACCTGGGTGGAAGGAGAATATAAATCTGTCTCTGTCTCCCTTTTTTTTTCCAGTATATTGACTTCAACCATATTCTGTCAAAAATCTCTTTTCTTAAATTTAGGGCAGATACCATCATTTCCATACATTTTCAGATATTTAAAACCCATCCAGTTGCTCACCCCTAGCTATTAGGGAATCGAAACCACAGTGAGCTACCATTCCGCACCCATTGTTATAGAAAAAACTGTTCTGACACTGTTACGATGAGAAGGAAGAATTTATTCAGGACTATTGCCATAGGCATCCAGACTATTGCAACAGGGGAGAGAGATCTGCTCCATTTCAAATATAGAAAGACAGCTGGGGACACTAAGCCATCAAGCAGAGTTGGGGGAGGGGGATGATCAATGGATGGGAAATCACTAGGAGGGGACACCAAGGGCAGGGGATTCTTGCTTACAACTGGACCAGGCATTCCAGGCCAAACAAGACCCAAGCATGAGGCCCAGTTGAAAAGAGGGCTCAGAGGAATCTGACTGAAATTAGGTCAAAGAGAGAGTCTTTGTCACCATTAGGATGACTATTATTCCAAAACGGAAGATGAGAGGTGTTGGGGAAGATGGCGAAGAAATTGGAACACTGGTGCATTTGGGAATGTAAGGTGGTGAAACCACTGTTGGCAACTGTTTGGCAGTTCCTCAGAAAGTTAAGCATAGAATTATCATAGGAGTTAGCAATGCTACTTCTAGGCATTACCCAGAATAATTGAAAGCAGGACCTCGAACACATACTTATACACCAATATTCGGAGCAGCGTTATTTACCAAAACATGCAAGTAACCCAAATGTCCACCAAAAGATGAATGGGCAAACAAAACGTAGCGTATGCATATGATTTATTCAGCCTTGAAAAGGAATCAAGTTCTGATACATGTTCCAAAATGCATGAGCCTTGAAAACATTATGCTAACTGAGACAAGCCAGACACAAAGACAAAAATATTGTACGATTTCACTTACATGAAGGGCCTAGAAGAGGCAAATTCAGAGAGACAAAAAGTAGAACAGAGGTTCCTAGGGGCAGCGGGGGAGGAAGGAATAGGAAGTCATTGTTTAATGGGGACAGAGTTTCAGTTTGGGATGAGGAAAATGTTTTGGTGATGGTCGCCCAGCAATGTGACGTATTTAATGCCACAGAACTGTACTCTTTCATTAAAATGATATATTTTATGTTATGTACAGCTTATTACAATTAAAAATATGTAATAAAAAAAAGGTCTATTCAGCTTAATGTGCCAACCTCAAACTCAATTTAAATCCCACACCCCCCTCCCCTAAGGTAGGTTTGGCAGGAGGCTGGGGGCACGTGGAGTGAGGAACAGCTTCATCTGCTCTTTCCTTCCTCCTCCCCCTCCAGCACGTTACCCTGAGATATAGACCCATATCTCCTTTCTGCCCTCTTGAAAAGTTGAAGGTGGAGGGGAAGAGGGACAGTAGAGGGACAGAGTGCCATCTTATATCACTGCTTGCACAGTGGTGGGGAGAAAATGTCTGCGTCCTCTCTGGTTTATTGGCTTCCATTTCTGCTGAAAGGGAGGTCTCCATGGTGGCAACTCAGTTTTATTCTCTGTGCTGAAGACCCCTGTCAGGAGGGGTGGCTGCGTTCCTCTCTACCTGGCCTCTTCACCAGCACACTAACCAGTTCTCACTTCCAGCTTAGTCTTCTCTTCTTGCCACGATACTTCCTGTGGAGCTATAGAACCCCTAAGGTCTTCTTTTTTCCAAAGGCCTTGGAGAACTGAAGGCCCATCACCCTATTATTCCTTCTCAAACCATTTTCTCAGTGTATCCCAGCAAGCCTACTGCCTTTGGAAATCTCCAGACGTTCTGGAGATCTCTCTGTGTTCACCTGCATGTCTAAATGCCTGAGGACACATGTCAAGCTTTCTCAAGAAATCCCCTAACTAACTCCTCTCCAGTCCCTGGGCAGCAGCAGCGTGGGTTCCAAGTTTAATAGCTCGGCAAGCATCTAGGAGAGAAAGAAGCTCCCTGTCTCTCTTTCTTGCAGGCAATCTCATTCTCTAACAAGTCACAAATACGGTTGGGTTTTTTAAGACCGTGGAGCACTTAATATTTCTTGACACTTACTGGTGGGTTTTATTCTCCAATATCTGTGCAACAGAAAAAAAAAATCCCACTCAGACGACTGCTGCATGAAGACTCCATTTGCTTGCAGCTCCCAAAGGTGTTCTGTGTGAGAACCAGGAAGAAATGGCCATCACCGCCAAGAAAAATGTCCCTTTGGCAAAGCCTGTAGTCAGTAGAGGGGACCAAAACATCTTGTGTATTTTAAGTATCTTGGAGAAGTTCCTCTTTGTTAAGCAACCATGTTTTCATTCAAAACTCACAGTAACCCTAGGAGTGTATTGCTCCATTTGATAGAAGAGGAGACTGGGGCTTAAATAAATGTACTGAAGACGACATTGCTGGATTACTGTGGGGCTAGATGCAAATCCAGTTCTGAGGGATTTCCCAGACCGCTGGCTTAACCACCACGCTACTCTGTGTCTCACGGAGCTAGAAGCTACAGGGACTACAGGATGCGGCTGAGGGTGTTTGCACTCTCTAGATCAGGACGCTGGGGAGTCCTGACTCTGTGTCCCAAATCAGGAGCATACATCCTCTGGGCCCTGACAATATGAGGGAGAATTCTTAAAGA
Source organism: Ursus maritimus (assembly GCF_017311325.1). Classification (NCBI taxonomy): domain Eukaryota; kingdom Metazoa; phylum Chordata; class Mammalia; order Carnivora; family Ursidae; genus Ursus; species Ursus maritimus. Next base: position 3,805,659 of record NW_024425675.1, read on the forward strand.
TGTCACAGATTCAGGACCCTGCAGCTGGTGATCTCCACCAATAAAGTGACAAGACACGGTTGGTTGCTTAGTTGAGATGTGGAAAGGAGGAAGAGAGTCTTGGAATAAACACTTGAACCCAAGGCTGAAATCATGCTTTTTTCCAACGAGTGCCTATGGAGACTGAAGAGAGTTTGAATTTTGTCTGCTGGCGAGGCTTGGGAAGTGAGGTGAGGTACCTGGGAAATTTTGAGAGAGGGTATGTGTCAGATGCCGTGAGTGAGGCCAGGAATGACAAGCATGGTAGTACCTCTATGGAGTCCCTCCTCTCGAAGCCAAGGAAGGAGGAGGCCACCATTGGTCCCAATGGGAAGGCAAATGGGACCACTTTGACATCACAGGTGACCTGGACTCTTTCACATGATGGTCTTTAGAGGGATGCAGACTCCTTTGGAGAGGTTCTTCAGGAGAAGAAATAAGTTGGGCTAGGCCCATGAGAAATAAAGGCCCTTCCCTGCTCCTACTGGTTGTTCAGGAGGGACCATCTGCTACAGCAGAATTTCCCTGAACTAGAGAGGAAATTTTCTTCACCTTCTGCCCTGGGAAGAATCTGTTGGGAAAGCAGATACTTGGGGGTGTCTTGAGGGTAGGGTTGGAGGCTGACCATGCAGAGAATCAATTTTTGGGGGGTCTGCCGAAGTTACATATTTAATGCACTTGACCTCCTAAAGAGATTTGAGCAGCTCTCTTCAAATGGAGATCAGAGACAAACATGGCTGACAGGTCTAATAGAGTGGCAACTAATTTAATAAGCACGAATTAGAAGGCACAATGACTGGTCCATTGGAGTTGTACTGAGGTGGTAGTTTGAAAATGTCCCCTCCCCAATACATCCACATCAAATCCCTGGACCTGGTGAGGGTTCCCTTATTTGGAAAAGGCCATCTTTGCATACATGATTCAGTTAAGGATCTTGAGGTGAGGAGATAATCCTGGCTTGTACAGGTGGGGTCTAAATGCCATGAAAAGTATTCTTGTAAGAGAGGAGAAGTCAGACCTACAGAGGAGAAGGCAATATGAAAGTGGGGCACAGAGATGAGTCAGAAGCTGAGCGAAGCTGCTGGAGGCAAGGAGCAGACTCTCCCCTAGCGCCTCTAGAGGGAGCGCAGCCATGCCGACACTTCAGTTTGGGGCTTTTAGCCCCTGGAACTGTGATGGAATACACTGCTGTTGTCTTGAGCCCCAGTTAGTGGTGATTTGTTACAGAGGCCATAGACTAACACAACAGGGCAGCTGGCGTATGCAGTAGGCTGCCTGGACCAAATCCGAGTGGATGAGGGTCAGGAAAAGCTTCCAGACTTCAGAATAAGCTTTGAGCATATTTAAGAGGAGGGGAAGGAAAAGAGAAAGGCTATGGAGGAGTAAAAGTCTGTGTGAAATCCAGAGCCCAGAGAGAGCATGGTGTGGTCTCCAGAGTGGGGAGAGGGTGGCAGGAGCTCATCCTGACAGGTGGCAGTGTCCTGTGGAAGGGAATGAGGGCTTGGAGGGCAGTGAGGGGAAACAGTGAGCCTCAGCAGATGGTGTCCAGGTCAGGCAGGAGTTCCATGAGGCCCTCTCTGGAAGCCTAAATTAGAGCAGTGGAAAGAGAAAGAAATGCACAACCCAGCAAGGTGAATAGGCAGGAAAACCAGCAGGATTTGGATGGTGAAAAGTTAGGAAAAGGCATGCGTGAACACTGATGTCCATGCTTCTGGATTCAGAACCGAGCTGGTGATGATACTCATTCCTGAGGTCAGGAAAAAAGGAGGAGAAGCCTCCCAGTAGAACGGGCATTTCGGAGCAAAATTATTGGCCCAGGTAAACCTTATTTCCTGGATGGGCATTTGGAGCAAAAAAATCTTTCATGACCTCCAGGATCTCCCTCTTTGGCCCTGACAGTTCTAGCAATTTCCGTAGTATTACTTATTTGGGATCACAATACCGAAGTTCATGTTAAAATAGAAACATGACCTTGGAAGGAGACCTGATTTGCCATGACCAGCCTTAAATGTTTGAGTTTGAAAGAAGTTATCAGCTTAGCCCTCTGGCCAGGGGAGCCCTTGAGGGTGGAAAGAAGGCTGTTACAATTTGATAAGGGAGCACTAGAGTTCCGCACTGGCCCCTACCAGTGAAGACAGGTGAGAGCACAGTGGGAGTTCAACCGGGTATCATGAAGGCATGACTGGGGGAGATCTGAAAAGAAGTGGTGGGGGGGAGGATGAGCTTGAAGGAACACATCTCACGAAAAGTTAATGCTATATTCCTTTTCTACTCTGAGCATGTGCAAATGGACAGGGTCCTGGGTTTGGCATTATCCGTCCCGGGATTAGAACAATGGTCACAGGCAAAGTTTAAGGTATTCTCTGGCAAATTGCCCAAACTTGTGATAAGAGGTAAGACAAGTAACAATGCATGGAGAGTGGGCTTTCCCTATGAAGGGGATCAGAATATCTCCCCAAAATCTGCTACATTAGCATACGGATTATTTTGAGCTGAAGGCAATTAAGAAACAGCAAACTCAAAAAGAGCTCTCTGCTCTCCCCATCTGCCTGTTAGAGTTAGGGTTAGTAAAGGTGGGACATGAATTTCCCTTTGTGATGGTTTTCTCCCTCTCCTCTCCCACACCAGAAGGAGAAAAAGCAACCACAGACCATTTACAACCCTTTACATCACTGGAGCTGTAAAGTCAACACTGAGATGGGTCTACACAGACAAACCTTACCAAAATCATCTTTATCTTCTGTTATTTTCCCTATAGCTTTATCTTCCCACAATTCACTGCTCCCAGAAGCCCAAACCCCTTTACCTTTCTTTTATCACGTCTCCACAAATGTGTCACCCTTTGTTAAAACGGTATAGAAGCCCCTAGGTAACACCACCCCTTTGGATCTTCATCTTTTTTTTTATAATGAAGGCTTCCATGCATGTAAAATTAAAATATTACCATCAAATAAGATCTGTATGCCTTTTCTCCTGTGAATCTGTCTTTTGTCAGCTTAATTTGCAAGCCCCAGGCACAAATATAAGATAGAGGAAAAGTTTTCTTCCATACACCTATACGATTGTTGTTCAATGTTATAGGGCTTTTCAGCAGGGGAAGTAGTTACCCTATTTCCTTAATGTTTCTACATGGCGTCTTACTTTTAAAAAACATTCTCTTTTTTATTTTAAATTTAATAACTGCTATGAGTTGAAAGAAAAAGAAAAATAACTTTTATTGTAATAATCTATTACTACTGCTGTGATTTATCATAGAATTATAAAGCGCCTGGAGCTTGAAGGAAACACAGACTTCAGCCTGATTGCATTTTTGCGGCTGGGTATGTATTAATTAATCACACAACTAAATCATGATTGCTTCGTCATCTTCCTGTCCCTAACACTTTTCTAACACCTTCTAGAACTTTCCTAGAACAAATCAGTGTGCTAGAGTGCTCCTAGAGCTTCTGGTCCCATGACTCACATCCTTATAATCTCATCTCTGACTTAAGCCACCTCTGGGTAGATAGTTCACTGTGGCTCTCACTCACTTTCCACCATGAACTTTTGCCTCAATATAGACTTCCTTCTTCATTTCTATTCCCTGCGGTCCACCACATCTGTGAGGGATCTCTCTTTCTGGTGCACGTGTGCTGGAATTAACACCCCTGAGGGCCACTCTCAACCCCAGGAGAGTGGGCACTGATGGGTGAATGCCCCTGCCTCGTATCCCTAGGGTGGACGATTCTGGGAGGGGAGCTGTCAGTGATGCATCCTCACTCCACTGCCTGTACAAAGTCCTTGCCTCAGGCTCTGATCTTAAGCAACACCAAACTAAAGTATTCCATGAGAATGTGTAGCACTCATATCACACACAAATCACTTATTCAAACTGACTCTTTGTTTCCACTTACGTAAAATGAAGGCATTAGATTGACCTCTTCGGTTCTTATTCTTTCAAATATTCACTCATTCTCTCATTTTTTATTCACTCTTTTTTCATTTACTTATTTTCATTCTTCATTTAGCCACTACACTTTCTGTCATTTATTCTTTTTTTTTTTTTTTTGGCAGAGAGAGAGAGAGAGCACGCACATGCATGAGCAGGGGGGCAGGGAGACGGAGAGAGAGAATCTCAAGCAGGCCCCAAGCTAGGCATGGAGCCCTATGTGAGGCTTGATCAAGGACCTTGAGATCATGACCTGAACTGAAGACAAGAGTTGGATGCTTAACCAACTGAGCCACCCAGGCGCCCCTGTTTTATTTATTCACCCACCCATCCATTCTTTCATTCATTTACTTCTATTCCTCTTGTATGTTTTCTTTCTTCATTTATTCATTTATCCACTGATTTTAAAGCAGACAATAATTCTTTTATTCATCTATTCATTTTTCATCTATCAGTAACTTTTTTATTCATTTTTTTCTTTCATTCTTTAGTGTTTCATGCATTCATTCTTTATGCTATAATTTTCATACAGTTCTTCTTGTACTCTTCCTCCCCTTCTTTCTTTTCTTCCTTTGTATTTCTTTCTTCCCCTCTCTCCTTTCTTCCTTCAAATGGTTGCTGAGAATCTGCTAAAGGACCAACCTTTAGCAACCATTCTACTACTAGTTGAAATAACACTGCTTTGTGAGTAATTGCTTCTGTGAATCAGAGACACGCTACAAGAGATAGGTGAGGGTAAGAATCGTGTGTTCCCCACATACTATAAATGGGGGAAATGGGGGCATCTGGGTGACTCGGTTGGTTAAGCATCCACTCAGGTCATGATTCCAGGGTCCTGGGATGGACCTCCAAATCGGGCTCCCCCCTGAGTGGAGAGTCTGCTTCTCCCTCTGCCTTCCACTCACCCCCCTCACTCATGCTCTCTCTCTCTCATTCTATCTCAAATAAATAAAAAGAATCTTTAAAAAGAAATAAACTAACAAATAAATAAGGAAAATATATGTTCCAAATTTAGGTAACATTTTGTTTTCCTTCCTTCCTTCCTTCCTTCCTTCCTTCCTTCCTTCCTTCTTGCCTTCTTCTTTCATTCTTTCGTTCTTTCTTTTTTCTTTTAGAGAGAGAGATAGAGCACATGCACATGGGGAGAGGGGAGGGGCAGAGGGAGAGAGAGAATCTTAAGCAGGCTCCATCTCACGACCTTGAGATCATGACCTGAACAGAAACCACGAGTCTAACGCTTAACTCACTGAGCAACCCAGGCACCCCCAGCATTGTGTATTTCTGATAGATGTCCACTCTCTTCAATCATTTTTATTGTTTCTGTTATTTACAAAGACTACAAGAAGTCTTATTTTAGCCACTGAGGAAATAAAATTATTTCTGCTGGTTCCTAACCATATAAAAGTTATTCAACAGCTTTATGGGAGATTATACTCATATCATCTAAATGTTTATAAACTAAAAAACCAGATGACTACCCAACTGAAAATGCAAACTAGAATGTAATTGGACACATGCTTTCTCCCAGGAGAAAGTCTCATTATCAAAACTACCTATTTATTAACCTGAATATAAAAAAAGTATGAATCCTTAAATATTTTTATGGGCACATATCTACAATTAAAGGTATGTCGAAATATATAATATGGTGCTAAAACAATTTTTTTTCAAAGAAGAGTGTTACAATCAAGAGGTTCACATCATAAAGGTTATTCCTTATTGAATTGGTAAATGAGCAATTGAGGATGTAAACTAACATGCCAACATGCAATCTCCATATTGTATTTACACTTCCATAGATATAATCCACAAACTTTAAAGAATGAGGTACAATGTGTGTATGTGTGTGTATGTGTGTGTGTCATTTTCTAAGTTTTTAAAATTAAATTGCAAAAATCTTATTTATTTTCATATTTTATAATGCAGTCTTAAATAGAAAATTACATGAAACATACATGTACATTTTATTCAATTATTATTGAACCAACACCCTTGTAATTTTCACCCCGTTCAGAAAAAGAGACCATTACCAACCCCTCAAAACCTTCTGGTTCTTCTTCTCAGCCACAGGTTCCTCCTGCTTTGAGCTGACTTTGGTGGTAATTAGCTCCTTGCCTTTCTTAATGCTGTTTGCCTGTTTTTAAATTTGATATAAATGGAATCATACAATATTTATTACTTTCTGTCTGGCTCTTGCAATCAACATTATGTTTGTGAGATTTACCTGGCTTTTATGTGTACTTGTACATTGTTCATTTCAATTCTGACATAATAATCTATTGAATGAACTTTCCACAATTTATCCGTCCATCCTTCTGTCCATAGACATTTGAGGTTTTCCCGGTAGCTGGTTATTATGAAGAGTGTTCCTGTGAATGTTCCTGTATATGTAATCTGGAGGACAAATACACAGATTTCTCTAGGACAGTCTTTAAGGTAGAACTGAATGGTCGTAGGGTAGAAGTATCATCAACTTTAGTAAAAGTACCAGACTATTTTCCAAAGTAGTTTGACACACCCATCAGCAGTGCGTGACAGTTCTCTCTTGCTTCACATCCTTGGCAACATTTGCTATTGTCAATCTTTCTAATTTTAGCAACTTGGGGGCAGGGGTGTCATTTTAATTTACCTTCTCCTGGTGATAATGAGATTGAGGGCCTTCTGTGATATTATTCGCCCTTTGGGTAGCCTCTCTTGTAAGGACTCCTTGAGGTCTTGACTACTGGACTTTTTGTCTCTTTGATTTTGGTTTGAGTTTTTAAAAGAAATACATTCTGAATACATAACATATATTTTGCTGTATATACATGTTTCTTGTACAACAGCATTAAAAATTATCTATGAAAAATTATCTATCAAAAAACGTGCAGTACCTCTTTGTAGGAAACCGTGACACACAATTGAAAAGAATTAGAGAAAACCTACGTGAATAGAGGGATACAAAATATTCATGTCTTGGAAGAATAACATTGCAAAGACTTACATTCTCTCCTGAATTGTTCCACAGATGCAAGGTAATTCCAGAGAGAATATTTTCCCCTTCTTTTGTGGATTTTGGCAAACTTATAATAAAATTTATATGGGAAAATAAAAAGCAAAGATAAATAGCCAAGATGTTTCTGAAGAAGAAGAAGAAGAAGAAGAAAGAGGAAGAGGACTTTCTCTATCAGATACTGACGCTCGTGGGAAACCACAGCAGATACGGCAGTGTGGTATTGGGGCAAGGATAGGCAGATAAATCAGAGGAAGAGTGGATTTATATCTGGAATATAAAATCCAGAGACAGACCCACCTACGGAGGGAGACTCATGTACAGCAAAGGTGAGCCCGCAGAGTCACAGAGAAAGGACTAAACAGTGCTGGCACAAATGAACATCCACACTGGAAGAATCAGTTGCAAGGTGATTCTTGACCTAAATGTAAAAGTCAAAAGAGCAGAGCTTTTAGAAGGTAATGTAAGAGGATATATTCATGACCTTAGGTATGGAAATATTTTTAAAGCAGAGAGAAAAGCTCTAACTAAAAAGAAAACAGGTTAACAAATTATTCATCAAAGGGCAACTCAAAGAGTGTAAAAAGCAAGTCACAAAGTTGAAAAATGCTGCAACTATTGTGATTGTGAATCTTTCTAAAAACCATGATGCTTTTCCTTTCCTTTTCTTTTTTTTTTGAATAAAATATTTTAGCCCTGTATGAAAGTAAGACTCATTGGGTAATTCATTTACTTCTCAGAGGCAGAAAGTACCTGGAAGGTGTTTTTTGGAAGAGCTCCCCTCCTTGGAAGATTCCAGAAGCAGCAAGTCATATCTCAATCCATATTTCCTTCCTTTCTTGGATGTATCTTTTCATCCTTTCCTACAGAGTAGAACTTGAATAAGACTTTCAAGTCGTTCGGTGGACGTGAACCTCCTTAGGGAGACCCCGACATGCACACCGCCTTTGGAATTCAACAAAGAATCTGCCAAACTTGTGTTTCTTTCCCTTCTCATCAAGGTTGCAAGGTCTGGGTTCGGTTAGTCAGAAGTGGGGAAATTTACTGACTCTTCCTTTGATGACGTGATTTTTAGGAAGGCTAGTACGCCTGAGAGCTCATCAGACACCGAGATCCCTGTGTTAGCAAATTGTTGATTGGGTGAGACACCTTCACTCTAATTTTGTTTTTATAAAATCAGGCTGCAAAGCCACCATCTTTTCTTCCTGCACATCTGCACGTGATAAATTATTTCTATTCCCTTTAATCCATTTTTTATTATTCTTCAAAAATATCTCATGCTTTTTGTCCCTGGTGTTGTTGGAAATAAATCCCTGCCAAGACTCAGCTCTATTGTCAAGAGGTCAGCATCACGCAGGATGGCCGTTTCCTCGAGTTAATGAATTAGTAAATTAGCAAGTGGTGAGTTGAAATTAGATAATTGCCTTACCTTGAAATCTATGTAGTCATGAAGCCCATTAACTGAAAAAAAAATATTTATTGTCACTGACATCTTCACGCACTCGGTGTTTCTGGGCTTCAGTGCTGACCTTTTAAGGAGAAACAGGAGAGGGGTTTGAGTGACTGGTTTTCCGCTGGTGCCAGCCATTAGTATATCAGCAACAGACCCGTTTAGGGCTTCAGATAACCTTCCACCTGGAGTAATATATTCTTATTTCATTTCCATGCTGGTGGTTATTATAGCAGAGACTGCAGTAATTCCCTGCTCTCCTATAGCCAGCTTTTTACTCTCAAGTACCCTGAGGAATTAAATGGATGTTTGTAATTTTTCCCCATTATGGAGAAAGTTCTAAATTGTATTGCAAATAAATAATAATATTGAATGCTGATACAGAGCCTTCTCCAGGCACTCTCCGAGCCTTAATTAATTAAGCCTCTCAAACACCCTGTCACCTTGGTAAATGCATCACCATATTTTTGAATGTCAAGCCTGGTAACCGGTAATTACTGAAAAGTTGAGGAAAGATCATTCGGATGGAAGGAGATTAACCACGTGGTGTATTTTCAAAATGGTCAGAGGAGCAAAAATGTTCAGCTTTGTGACGTGAGAGACTGGACGGTGACTCTCTGGGAGAACTGAGAACTTCTCTGAGGACCACTGCTGATGTGGCTGGTGGGTGACACCTGAGAAAGCAGCATGGTTGACAGGTTCGTGCGTGCCGTGACGTGGGAAGGGCACCCCCATTTCCAGTGACGTGGACTACCGGGGTTTCTGCAGACAGGGATGCCATTTTCTGTAAAGAATGGGTCTGTCCTTATGTCTAGAACAACATTCTTTGGATGCTGTGAAGTAGTGATCCCCAAACTTTAGTGACAAAATAAACCTCCTGGAAAATTTCCCAGCAGTGCAGATTCTAGGGCCCCACCACCAGAGGGTCTGTTTGGGACAGTCTAGGTTTGACCTTAGAATTTTGACTTTTTTTTTTTTTTCCCAATCAACACCAGGCAACTCTAATACAAATGATCCCAGAGAGGTTGCCCAGCCTAGCAAACACAGCTTGGGAAGATTTGAGGCAGGTATCCCCAGTTTTCCGGCTTTCGGATAAAGAGCTTCATCCTGTGGTCTATCGATTTGGATCAGCACGGCCCACCAGTAGGCCTGCTCAGCTGAGTTAACTATGAAATGTTCTCTCATGTCCGCTCGGCAAATTGATCTGCTAGATGAAGTTGTTTAGAGTTTTGGGAAGTCCGCTATAAACACCAATGAAATGATATCAGGTTTTCCTTTGTCTTCAGTTCACCACCGTAATGTTTGAGGCTTTAGACCTGATCAAAAGTCAGCTAGCCACCTGGTGACTGTCATGGGCGTGGGGTGTTCCAAGACCTGATCCAGATACCATGCTCAGAGCTCCCAGTGTAGTTGGTGACACGGAAGACGCACATTTGAAAATGACGAAAGGGACATTTAAAAAATGGAAATGCAAAAAAGTGCTCCGCTCGTGAAATCTGGAGGCGTTGGTCTTAAGTGTTTTTCTGACTCTTCCTTAGCAGAGACTCACAAAGGAAGCCATAGTGAAACAAAATGGCAACTCAGATAGTTGCCATCCATGGCTCTCCTATGAAATGCTCGACTGTGGTATAGACTCAAGACTCAATGTTTCAAGTGCAATTGGGTATGAAAACACCCAGAGCAGTGCTAATATGTGGTTGTATCACTAAATGTGTGTGCATGTGTGCCGGGGACAGGGACTTCAGCGCTCTTTCTGTGCATGATACGTGAACAGAGCTTTGCTTGATTCAGGCTCGATCCAGGTTCGTTATTGCTGTTTTTTCTATACATTGGGATGGAGTGATAAACCTTGCGTGTTTTGTCAGTTTAGGTAGCATTATTAGTCTTAAAGGGAGATCAGTGAGTATAAAAATAGACTAATGAATATGTGTGTGTGTGTATATATATATATAGTATGTATATTCTCTCTCACAGAGATCTATGACATTTATACAGTTTTGTTTATTCTTCTGTGTACATTTATTGATATCCTTTATTTCAATATTTAAAAAATATTTTCTATATTTCTTCTTAAAGAGCAATCAACCCCTAATTTTGTAAAAATCTTCATATTGCTTTGGTAAATAAACTCTATTTTGCCAAATGAAGTTGTTAGCTCAATATCAATTGTTTTGAAACTATAGGCTTTTTATTTCAGCAATTTCTCAAAATGTTCCAGTCATTAAACTGTAGAATCACTTTAAATAATAATCTCAGAAAAAATCTTATCTATCAGGTCCTCCATATTTCTTTATAAATCTATTTTAGTTTTTTAAAAAAGCTTTAAGAAAGTAGGCTTGAATTATGTCATGAGTAAAGGCATCCCTGCTATTGCAGCAGAAAGGAACTGTCACTGAACACGGGTCACCTCCTTCCACCCACACCCACCACCCAATATCATCAAACAAAGGATCCTCCCGTCTCCCACTTCTCCAGGCCTCTTCTACCCACTCTGGACCCATCTATTTGCTGAACAGATGTTTACCTTTCTGCAGGCATGCCAGGCTGTTTCTGCACATATCTATGCCATGGGTCCCACAATTCCCTTCGCCTAAAATGTCTTTCCCTTTACTCACCCCACATGTCTACTTGTCATTGAAATTCAGTGCATAAGCCATGAACTTGATGAAGCATTTTCTGAAACTTTCCTGGCCTTCCCATGGTCTCTTGCCTCTTGGATCCCACTGTGTCTAGGCTCTCCCAGCACCTGTAACAATTTGGGCGGAGGTGTGCCTATGCTTTTGCATCCCCCCTTATGATCAGCTCCCTTAAAGGGAGACTCTATCTTATTCATGCTTGTATTGCCAGCACCAAGACTTTCCTGCTCTGCAGATGAGGAATATGCATTTGATGAATGCATGAAAGACTGAACCAAAGGTATAGGTAAGGAGGCCAACATGCATATCTTCTTTAGAAGAGCACCTGTGCGCCAGGCTGTAGAGCTCTACCTTCAGATACATTGTAAACCGGCTAACTGAATTCTACAGCAAGCCCATAGGAAAGGTAGATAAAGTGGGAAGGTAGGAGAATATCTAATTACTAGCCACCTTTTTTTCACAGACATAAAACTTAAGTGACACACAAGACTTCCTTGAGTTTTTCTAGATTTTGAATTCCTGTGCTTTTGTGTCTTGCACATAGTAAATGGTTAGTCCGTATTTGTTGTTGTAGGAGGAAGGGAGGAAGGGAGGAAGGGAGGAAGGAAGGAAGGAAGGAAGGAAGGAAGGAAGGAAGGGAGGAAGGGAGACTCTGATGTTGTTAGGCATCTCTTAGGAAGAAATGGATTCCATTTTCCAACATGGGCATTTGTATTACAGTAATAGCATTTGAATTAAATTAAGATTCCTCATTTATTTGTATCTTTCATAGGATCTGCTCAATGTATAATCTTCAGGTTTTTTAGTAGGCCGGGGAGGCTGGTTATAGGAGGGTTTCTTCTGTTGGATCGCCCTGAATACGTCTTCACGTTTACCACTTGCATGCCCCTGGGAATAATGGGATAGTGAAAGCTGTATTTTTTTTCTTTTTACTTTTCATGTTCTTAGGCAGAAAGCAGAGATGTGAGTTTAATAGTACATTATTTATTCCTGCCTCTCAGGGGGAGGAGGCTAAAAGAGGATGGCGATGTGTTTGTGAATGTAATATAGTGTGGATTAAGGCATGAGAAGCTGTTTATCATGGAGAGTCTCGTTACAGATGTTGCCAGCACCTGTTGAGGATGAACCGCATTAGAGAAATGTCTCCTCATCCCGCCTCATTTGGGGTTTCTCTTTGCATTACTATTCTAAACCCCGACTCTCAAGGGCTTCTGCTTCCGAGCTAAGCTTTGCTCTTTGTTGAAAGTTGGCAAACAAAATCTCAGCTTGGGAACAGTCTCTTCCCTCTGCATCATGCTCATCTCCACCACGCCTGTTTATTAATTTCTTCCCAGAACTGCCCAACTGCATTTAATTGGGTACACATTTTGCTTAAAAAAATAATATATATAGCAATTAAATCTTGATCCCCCTTCTTTATTTTAGGCTTCTTCTAATTAAAGAAATGTTTTGATTACTTTCCCCACTAACCCCTCAAACGAAAGAGAAACTTTAAAATAAGTGGTGACATCTCAAATACTCTGGGATAAATTCTTTGCAGGTTTGGAGTTGAGACATGGTCCAATTCTACCCTATGTGAATGAAGAAGTCTATTTTTTTTTTCCCCAGAGAATGAAAATCCAGATTGGAGTTGTTGCTCAGCATCCGGGAACGCTCGGGCCCAGCTTCCAAGTGCAATCCTCCTGCTCAGAGCCAGCACCCCACGCGCAGAAGTGAGGCCCTGAGCCAGCCCCGGCCCTGGCATGCCTGACCCTCTCCGCATCTGCTCCTCGGGAGCTCGTGCGTGGTGCCGTGCTGCCTTCCCTGCGGGCACGCTCCCCGTGGGCTGCCCTAAGCGCACAGCCTCTGGCCCAAACCCCATCGTCTGAAAGTCTATCAGCAGAACTAGTGTGTCCCAAACACTGGCCACGCGCCTGCGCCCCCCGCCGTCCTATCTGTCCCTCCTCTGGCTCTGCCCGCAAGGCCGGCGGTGGCCCCTGCTCTCAGCCCCCAGGAGACTCTCCGCGCTCCCAGCTGGGGCATCGCTAAGCCTCGCGGGCCCAGTGCCATCTCCAGATCGCAGTGCCCGGAGAAGACCACGCTGTGCCTTCCTCCCCGTCCCCACCTCACTCCTCAGTTGGCTGACAGTCTTCTCTCCGTGTTCATCTACAGCACTGATAAGCTGTGGAAAAGAGACTGAAATAAACATGACGATTCACTCACAGCCACACCTAAGAAGTTATCATCACTTCAGATTGCAGATGCTAGCATCCCACTTTCTAATGATGGCCTTCTGTCCTTCCACCTCTCTCCGTCTCAACAATACTCCGGTCAAATGCAAGCTTGGATCCCCTCAAGTTTACCAGGTCCCCTTAGCTGTTTTCTCTAATCAGCCTCTGGTTTTTTCTTTCCCCATTCAGGCTAGAATCCAGGATCTATCCTTTATGCTACTTCTCACCAACGCCCTCAATTCTTTTTCCCTCATTCTGCTGTCCCAGCCTGAGAAAATGCCAAACCAACTGTCTGCCTTCGCCTCTCCTACATCCAGGCCCACGAGATTCCCTGGAGGAAAAACACAGCAGTAAATCCATGTTTCTGCAATTCTATCTGCTCCTACCTGAGCCAGGTAATCCTTCTGTTTGATCGTGATTAAGTCCTTCTCCTGCTTCTTGTAAGGTTCCATCAAGCACTACCCTGCACTCATGTGCTTTCCATAATGCCTTTGCCATCCATCCCAGGGGATGACCTGATTTCCAGGCTCATACAGGAAAATCACTAATGTCAACAGTACCTAGCTCCTGTACCCCCGGAGAACACATCTAGCTGCCTCCATAGAAACCCTTTTCTCTTTCCCTTCTTCCTTCTACTTCACAAGATCAGGTGTGCTGACCACAGCTCCTTCAGCTTCCCAAGGACCTTGCCCATCCTCTGTATTCCAACCCTCACTTTTCTCCTCTTTCCCTCTATTACCCTTTCCCCCCAATTTCTCTCCCTTTCCCTGCACAGCCACTGGGTCTTGAAAACAGTCTCTGTTTACTGCCTGTACTGTGTCCCCTTCCATGGACTGCTTAGCTCACGGCCTGTGGGCTCTCCAGCATCCCTTGTCTCCACTGAATAATGTTCTCAACAAAGGTACCAGCAGTGTTTGAGTGGCTAAACCCAGTAGCAAACTTTTGATCCCGATTTTGCTTAATTTTTCTGGGATTCTGGGTCACTGCTGGATATCATCCAGGCACGCCTTTAACTCTCCTCTCCTGCTTCTGCGGCCTGTTGTGTATGCTGGGAAGCTGAACTGTACCAGTGGCTTCGATGGATTTCCTTGTCCTGCGGCTCCCAGTTGGGTTTGGCTGGTGGGAAGCCCCAGCAGACAATGGGAGGGGGAGAGGGGTCACGGCCAGGAGTATATATCCCACTTCTTTCTAATGGACATGCAAGGGGAGACTACTGCCCTTGACAGAAGCTCTTAGGAGATCTTCTCCATATAGCGTGCGCGCTCTCTCTCTTTCCCTCTCTCTCTCCCCCTTTCTCTCATGCTCCCTTTTGCTCTCTGCTTTTCTCAGGCTCCCAGAATCTACTCTCTCTTCTCAGCTATCTAGGCCTAGAAGTGCCGACCCTACTCTCTGCTGTTACCTGCCCCTGGCTATTCCATTAGT